>NC_047516.1:35863661-36201161 GCF_902827115.2 Pseudochaenichthys georgianus
GTAGTGCAGATATCACTGTAAAATCAATCGACAGTAAGGAGAATAGGCTACTTACTTCCGGGTGTAAAATTCTCCGTTATCCAATGGGAATGGACGCTGTAATACAATACAGGGGACATGATCATTATCTTTTAAATAACGTTAACTGAAGGGAACAATCTATTTGACACAGCTGAAGCTCTGGCCTTCCTTAAAAACAAACTAATTTAATAAAAATAACAGTTGCATTACACACAATGCACGTTGTAGAAATGCGTGTGTGCACCACGACAAAGGAGCCTCATTCACTTTACATTGGGGTTGTTTGCGTGGTGCCGACACGCAAATGTAACAAAGTTCGTGACTCCACCACGCATTGTGGTGTTAAGGAGTCGTGGTGGAGTCACGCATTCTGGTGAGAACAGGTTGTTTCGTACAGATCATACTAATGCCCTCGATTGGTCTCTGTGTGTCATTCAAGCTCGGGAGGGTGTGTGTTAGTGTGGCACGAGCGAGTGAGATAAAGCGCGCGCACCGGTTATGTGTATTGTTGTTGTTGTTAGCATCTGGTGCTAGCTAGCTGCGCTAACGGATATAAGGAGCTGTTTCAACAACAAGGTGGAGGAGAGTCCTCTGCTGTCAGACTGAGAGGCTGATAACTACAGCTCAGGTGAGGTAAAGGACTCTGAGTGTTTAGATAGTTAACTTAGTCTAAGTTATCTCAGTGGGTCTCAAACGGTTTGGTCACCATTTATGTATATACTCTTCTTGGCGTTATGTATAACGCCAAGAAGAGTAGCATCATGATTGTGCGAAGTAAAGAGGATAAAAAGGCTGTATTTCCTAATTTTATTCTCAGTAGCAACATTCTACTTGTGTGCAGTGAGATTAAGTACCTTGGTCATTATATCTCTGATGATCTCACAGATGACAAAGACATCCATAGACAACGCTGCAAACTGTAAGCCCAGGCAAACATATTAATGCGGAAGTTTCACAAGTGCTCTGTAGATGTCAAGGTATCACTTTTTAAAGCTTTATGTACACCATTGTACACGGCTCACCTGTGGAGTAACTACATGGCTCACCTGTGGAGTAACTACATGGCTCACCTGTGGAGTAACTACACGGCTCACCTGTGGAGTAACTACATGGCTAGAAGCATGCAAAAACTAAAAGTCGCATGCAATGATGCTTTACAGTTGCTGCTGAGGGTACCGAGATGGCACAGTGCCAGCCAGCTGTTTGTTAACTTGGGGGTACCTACCTGTCAAGCCCTTTTAAGAAAGTTAATGTACAAATTCATGTGTCGCCTAGAAGACTCGGACAATCATGTTATCTCGATTTTAATTAACCCTGTGAAGAGTTCTACCCGGTTCTCTTCCATGATTTGGAGGCATTGGCGCAGCAGCCTCTACAGACAGTGAGCACGTGTGGCTCGCTGTGATTGGACTGATTTTATGTTTTTATCTGTTTTGTGTTTAGCTTTTTATCTTATTTATTGATGTGTGTTTTGTCTGTTTGTATGTGATATGGACCTTGAGTCTGGAATAAAGATTGGAAATTATGTAAACACATATTTCCATTTGAAGGGGAGTGATTAGTAAAATATGCATGAATAATAATTAAAAAAACGTTAACTTGGTGAAAAAAGGTAAGATAAACTTTAAAAACTTGTTGAGAGCTAAAACTAGTCTTTGCTGCTGCCTCAAAGAGGAGCAGGGGGAGAGGGGGGAGAGGGGAGAGGGGTGAGGCTGGTTCAGGAACACAGACACACTCACAACTACAAATGAACCAAAAACAAATAAATAAACAAGTTTCAATGTTTTTTCATATTGGATATGGTATGTTATTGGTTATGGCCATGTTTTTATGATTTTATGATTATTTAAATGTATACAGTTCTGTTTCATATGGGTGTAGTCTCTTTATTTCCCCCTCAAAATGCACCAGATTGATGCATTTAAGTCCAACATTTAAAAAAAATCCTACCTGCCCCCGGAATGAGGTCCACATCCACTTAAAATATGTTCACATAGGTTCCTAAATAGATTTGCACATTTTTTTTAAATAGTAACCCATGTCCATATGTTTATTTTTGGGTAGTAGATTTAGAGGGCTATCACTATGGGCAGCAACGCTGTAAAAGTTGACAAATAAATCCAGCAAAATGGCACAAAAAACTGGTAGTGGCCTGGCTGGGTGTATAATTCCCGGCCTGACTTATTGTCCCAGTCCGGCCCTGGTGCAAAGCCTAAGAGTCTGAAATCTATGATGCGACCGGCTGGCCTGCATTGTTATCACCCAGGAAGAGCGCTTCTTCAACCCCTAAACAGCCGTGGACAGCTGCTAAAGGGAGAACTACACAAAATCCTCCTAAACCACCAAGTGTGCCAATCCAGCACAGATACGCTCCGCTGACCGAGAGCCGGAGATCTCTTTCTGATGACCTGGATAACCCGTCCTCTTCACACAGCAGGGTAAGGACCAATAGCTACTCCAAAAGTAAAAGGCTAGAGGGAAAGCTAACGACTGGGCCTGAAACTCTGATTGTGGGTGACTCTGCTCTAAGAGATGTAAAAAGTCTGTGTAGTAAGAACAACACCAAAGTACTCTGTTTTCCCAAGGATATGGTCTCTGACTTGGCTGAGAAGATCCTGCATATTGGGGCTGAACATCCGACTGTGAAGAATGTGGTACTACATATTGGAACAAATGATGTTGTGAAACAACAGTCAGAAGTGCTGAAAGAAGACTTTACATGTTTGTTGGAAACTGTCAGCTCTCTAAATACAGAGGTGTTCATCAGTGGCCCTCTACCGCCAGTCAGAAGAGGAGTGGAGAGATTCAGCAGATTGTTTGCACTGAACACCTGGCTTTCAACTGTCTGTACTGACCATTCTGTCCATTTTATTGACAATTTTAACTTTTTCTGGGACCGCAGACATCTTTTTAAGGCAAATGGAGTTTGCCTGAACAAGTCAGGAGTGAAATTGTTTATCTCTAACATATTCAACTGCCTGCGTCATTGCCTGAAGTCTTTACACTGGCTTCCTGTGTGTCAAAGAATAGATTTCAAAATACTGCTGCTGGTTTATAAAGCACTGAATGGTTTAGGCCCAAAATACATTACTGACCTCCTGCTAAACTATGAACCATCCAGATCTCTCAGGTCTTCAGGGACTGGTCAACTTTCTGTCTCCAGAGTCAGAACTAAACATGGTAAAGCAGCGTTTAGTTATTATGCTCCAAATATCTGGAACAAACTCCCAGAAACCTGCAGGTCCGCTGCAACTCTCACTACTTTTAAATCCAGGATGAAGACTTTTCTTTTTGTCGCTGCTTTTAATTGAACTATTCATATCTTAGACTGCACTGTAACTTTTATCCATGTATTTTTTCTTTTAATGTTTATTTTATTAGCTTTTCTTTTTAATGACTGATTTTAAATGCCATTTTCTTAATGTCTTTCATTTTTTGTAAAGCACTTTGAATTGCCTTGTGTTGAAAAGTGCTATATAAATACACTTGCCTTGCCTTGCCTTGTTAACGTTAGCTTTAGCCTTCGTTTTCTAATAGTTTTTTTCATAGGCTATAAACAGAGGTGGTATAAGTATAGAGATTGTACTAGAGTAAAAGTAGAAGTACTCAGATCTTGTACTTTAGTAGAAGTACTCAGATCTTGTACTTTAGTAGAAGTACTCAGATCTTGTACTTTAGTAGAAGTACTCAGATCTTGTACTTAATAAAAGTAGAAGTACTCAGATCTTGTACTTGAGTAAAAGTAGAAGTACTCAGATCTTGTACTTGAGTAAAAGTAGAAGTACCAGAGTGTAGGAATACTCTGTTACAGTCAAAGTCCTGCATTCAAAATGTTCCTCAAGTGAAAGTAGAAAAGAGGCATGAAAATACATTTTCAAAATGCTCAATAGTGCTGCCAAAACTATAAACTGACTGCTACACAATTTATATAAATGCTTTTATATATTTCTATTTGATGTAACTCTTTGGCATTTCTGTTATTATTACCTGCTGTTTTAGTTGTTCTGACTGCTAAAATCCTCTGTTATTCCTAATTTTAAAGCCGATATTCCGTGGGGTCGGGGGGCTCGGATCCTTGTCACCTTTTTCATACCTGATGAGTTTGCATCCCTGACTACAGTTGCTTTAGCGTGTAGAAGCTAGTAAGCCTACTATTTGATTTGTTTTAGATAGGCATCTGCATCAGACAGCATAGGTTATTGAAATAAATAGGGAGGCGTGTGGCGTGTGGCGTGGTGGGTTGTCCGTAGGTGTTCGGATCAGGGGGTCACAGGTTCAAACCCCGCTGCAGTCAGCATGTCGTTGTGTCCCTGGGCAAGACACTTCACCCCAAATTGCTCCTGTGGGGATTGCCCACAGTATTGAGTATGTAAGTCGCTTTGGATAAAAGCGTCTAACAAGTGACATGTAATGTAAAAATATATATGCAATTACGACATACAAGATGTGCCTTTAATTAATCTCACACTACTAAGGCAGCCGGCGGTTCCACCAGGGGCGTCAATCCCGGGGAGGGGGGTTTCGTCCCCCCCTAGCTTCAGATTGGACCCCCCTAAGTCATTTAGAATAATAAAAAGATAATAATAATAATAATAAATCAGTAAAATCAGGCAAAAATAAGAATTAAATAACATAACCCTAACCTCTCTCTCTGACCCTCGCAGTGAGCAGGCGCTCCGGTCTCTCTCTCTCTGACCCTCGCAGAGAGAAGATGCTCCGGTCCCTCTCTCTGACCCTCGCAGTGAGCAGACGCTCCGGTCTCTCTCTCTCTGACCCTCACAGTGAGCAGACGCTCCGGTCTCTCCCTCTCTGACCCTCGCAGTGAGCAGACGCTACGGTCTCTCTCTCTCTGACCCTCGCAGCAAGTAGACGCTCTGGTCTCTCTCTCGACCCTCGCAGCGAGCAGACGCTCCGGTCTGACCCTCGCAGCGAGCAGACGCTCCGGTCTCTCTCTCTCTGACCCTCGCAGTGAGCAGACGCTCCGGTCTCTCCCTCTCTGACCCTCGCAGCGAGCAGACGCTCCGGTCTCTCTCTCTCTGACCCTCGCAGTGAGCAGACGCTCCGGTCTCTCCCTCTCTGACCCTCGCAGCGAGCAGACGCTCCGGTCTCTCTCTCTCTGACCCTCGCATTGAGCAGACGCTCCGGTCTCTCTCTCTCTGACCCTCGCAGTGAGCAGACGCTCCGGTCTCTCTCTCTCTGACCCTCGCAGTGAGCAGACGCTCCGGTCTCTCCCTCTCTGACCCTCGCAGCGAGCAGACGCTCCGGTCTGACCCTCGCAGCGAGCAGACGCTCCGGTCTCTCTCTCTCTGACCCTCGCAGTGAGCAGACGCTCCGGTCTCTCTCTCTCTGACCCTCGCAGCGAGCAGACGCTCCGGTCTCTCTCTCTCTGACCCTCGCATTGAGCAGATGCTCCGGTCTCTCTCTCTCTGACCCTCGCAGCGAGCAGACGCTCCGGTCTGACCCTCGCAGCGAGCAGACGCTCCGGTCTCTCTCTCTCTGACCCTCGCAGCGAGCAGACGCTCCGGTCTCTCTCTCTCTGACCCTCGCATCGAGCAGATGCTCCGGTCTCTCTCTCTCTGACCCTCGCAGTGAGCAGAGGCTCCGGTCTCTCTCTCTGACCCTCGCAGTGAGCAGACGCTCCGGTCTCTCTCTCTCTGACCCTCGCAGTGAGCAGACGCTCCGGTCTCTCTCTCTCTGACCCTCGCAGTGAGCAGATGCTCCGGTCTCTCTCTCTCTGACCCTCGCAGTGAGCAGACGCTCCGGTCTCTCTCTCTCTGACCCTCGCATTGAGCAGATGCTCCGGTCTCTCTCTCTCTGACCCTCGCAGTGAGCAGATGCTCCGGTCTCTCTCTCTCTCTGACCCTCTCAGTGAGCAGACGCTCCGGTCTCTCTCCGGAAAAATAATAAAAACAATAAAATAAACTTCGCTAGCCAAGCCGCATCAAGCAGTTCAACCAGGGAACATACCGGGGCGCTCCGGACTCCGAGCGTTACTGCCGCATCTTCGCAGCACGCGCCTCTCTCTCTTGCCAATTATGCGGAGCCCCCTCCCACCCGGCCTCAGCATGCTTAGTCAGCACTCCACCATCTCAATCACCTTCCTCTCCATCACGCAACGCCTCAGACTTTAACCGTCTATCACCCGCAGGGAGGCAGGATGGTGTGTAATAACTTCAATGAACTAGGCTGCTTTCTCTCTAACTGCCTAATTCACATCTGCTCTTTCCGTGGCGTCACTCATACCATGTAGTGTGTGTGTGTGTGTGTGTGTGTGTGTGTGTGTGTGTGTGTGTGTGTGTGTGTGTGTGTGTGTGTGTGTGTGTGTGTGTGTGTGTGTGTGTGTGTGTGTGTGTGTGTGTGTGTGTGTGTGTGTGTGTGTGTGTGTGATATCTTATCATAAAGGGACTGTATCTGACAGATAATGCATCGGGGACTTGTTATGCAAGAGACACACACACACACACACACACACACACACACACACACACACACACACACACACACACACACACACACCTTACACCATGTTTTCTTATGATTTATCGTCCAGATGTTCTCAGTTTCTGACAGTGATGATGTCAGAGATCACATGACGTGTTTTCCTTCTCTTTCAGCAGGTACCGTGAGTTACTCTGATAATGAGACAGTTATTAGAGATCATTCGGTTCATTAATGTAATAAGAAAGGCCATGATGACGGACTGTGGTCATTGATTATAAACAGCATTAATCACTCTTAATGGAAGCAGGACGAGACACAAAGAACAACACACAAACACACGCGTCTTAAGGCCCCTACACACCGAGCTGACACCAAAGAACACGTCCCGACGGAACACGACTGCTGTGTCGCCTCACGTCTCCTGCGTCTTGGCCAACAGTCGCACTGGAACACACCGCAAAGACTTCAGCCGACGGCCAAGTAGCACGTACGTCATCGAGTTCCGCCGAAGTACTGTTCCAATGTCCAGGATATACTTGGAATTATACCGAGCCCGGCGTACTTCGTAGGGAGCAATTTCGAGGCTGCATATGTGTAGACTCCGCGTCTTAAAATCCCCACAATGCTTTGCGCACGGACCAATTTCCCCAAATCTGTGGTGGAAATTGTAAGGCGGGGCCTCTCATATGAAGCACACCTGCACACTTGCTCGCCTGTTCCACTCTTCATTTCCGAATGCCAGGAAGTATTCTTGCCTCGCTTCTGAAGCAAGTGACTCGGAAGACATGTGCTACCAAGCAAGCGTACTCGACATTGAGAAACACCCTCTGGCTCAGGCCTTTCACTCCTCCAGTACCGGTGTTGTGTCAAATTATGCACCCCCGTTGTGAAATGAACCCCCTGGCCTGCTGTAAAAAGCTCCCAGGAAGTGTGCCGGACTCGGAGGAAAATATTCGATGTGGCCAAACGGCGGTAATACACTTCTGTTAGGTTGCTGGGCCCAGAAACACTTTTTCCTATTGACTTACATTGGGAAAGAGTGGTCTGTAAATCGTTGGATAATTTTTTTGAAACTAAATAAACTACCCAGTAGGCTATGAACGTTTGTATAGCCCTTGTTAAAAACATTCGGACATCAAGTTGTAAAATGTGCTAATAACGTTATTCTGAGAGTTATTTCCCTCGGCATTATGAACGCCCGGCACGTTCATGTTATGTGTTCAGTACTACATGCGTTTCTCTATGATCTTTACCCATGGATGCACAATAAGAATGGACCCCTTACGGCCATCCCACGGAGCTGTAATAATGGATATATTGCACATTAGGGGTGTTAAAAAATAATCGTTTCTACGATGCATTGCGATGCGGACGTGGACGATTCGGTCTCGATGCAGTGACGGAAGATAATCGGTTATAGAGTAGTAACGTTGCTTCCTGATTTTCCGGCCGCGGCTTTACTATAACATTTTTTCTGTCACTTTAATATCAAATCGGTCGGTGACGCAGAGATCAGGGAACAGACGTGACAGCGGCACAGCAACACCAAACACGGAGCAGTCTGCTTTACCCACCAACACAATAACACCAGTCCAGAACCAAAAGCAGAAGGACCCGCTCTGAATCACTCCGTGTCGCTGCGGCTCAGAGACAGGGATTTATGTTTTTCAAAACTAATCGCGTTACAATCATGTCAGGTTTTTGGTGGATTTAATTAAGTCTTGGATTGCAAAGTATGAATGTCCTCTAGCAATTTTCAGACGATATATACGTGTGTAAAGTTTGTGAAGGCAGGAAAAAAGCTTCCGCAATCACCGTCTCCTCCGTTCCTCCAAGCCCCGCCCCCTCCCTGAAAATAATGAGTGACAGGCTGATAGTGACCCGATAGAAACTTTATTAATCACTTAATCACTGAGATATAATGAAGCTAATTTAATCTCATACATTCATGGGATTTATGTAACAGTAAGACAGAGAATGTAAGTGTGCACCCACATGCAGTATTTTAGTTGTTATATGCTGTTGTAAATACTCCTGTTGTCTGCTGTGTTCAGACTCAAGTCCTGTGTGTGATGCCACATTCAGGACATTCGGTGTCTTTTTTGAACAGAAGACTGTTGCTAGAAGCTGCAGCTAGACTGCAGAAGCATTAGCTTTTTGTTGTTGAGGATGGAACAACTTCACACACGGAGGCTAGACCTATACAATTCATTTATTTTGGTTTATAAATTAATGTCAAGACATTTATGTTATTGATTTCTGAAGCACTTTCTAAATAATAAAAAGAGAGTTCTTATGTATTTACTGCATGTATGCATTGATGAAAAATAAGCCATGTGCAGTAATATAGAAAATTGAGGATGCAACGCATTGGTATGAATCGTGATGCACCGTGATGCACCGGGATATCGAACCGAATCGAATCGTTGACAGGATAATCGTAATCGAATCGTGAGACCAGTGAAGATGCACAGCCCTATTGCACATGTTTGCTGTAATTCATCATTTGTAAAATATTATACTTCATGGGCTGTATGATTAAATCTTGTACCGTAAATGTTGTATTAAATAAAGTCAATATTACCGACGTAGATTAACGTCCCTGTAGCTTCTTATTACACTAAGAAGCTTATTGCACTGTATATCTCCACAATGATCAATAACAGCGAACGGATGGTCAAAGTAAGGTGACTTTATAAAGTGTGTGGTTGCCTTCTAGTCACTTTGCTCAGCGCTACTGCTTGTTACAACTTGTATTTGCCGTACTCGCCATAAACTGTGTGTGTTTGTGTCATAAGGGGGGAACACATCTAGTGTGTGTGTTTATGTGTATGTGTGTGTGTTTTATCTGATCCGGATGGTTACTAATTCCTTTTCTTTATGCCGGTCATGTTTGACCGGGAACACCATGGGTGTTACAAAGTTGACTAAATCATCCAAAATTCAATGAAAGTGGTGATCAGCGATTTCATATGTTCGATTTTCATATGTCTACTGTCTACTTATGATTGATGAAAGTCGTAAATCGGTCAGATTTGACCCGAACACAACAGGGACCACCAAGGACCACCAAGGACCACTTAACCAATAAAAAGACACTCGAGGACCACCTAACTCCACAAATATCAAAAAACACATAGTTTTTCTAGAACAGATTATAAAACCAGTTGTCCACGGACCACACTTTGAGAAGCACTGAACTGGGGGTATGGGGGTTGATATTGCATTTGTGTGGACTGTGCATGGAGAATTCATTACATTTATTGCAATTTAACATAGAGACATTCTTCAGGTAGTCTTTGTTTGAAATACATTTGATTTGTAAACAAGGACACACACCGTCTAGGACACACACCGTCTATGACACACACACACACACACACACACACACACACACACACACACACACACCACACACACACACACACACACGTTCTCACTCCCATCCCGGACGGTCAGGGCCCCTCCCCGTCGCTATATTACGTATAGGGTACCCCTTGCCCGTCAGGCTTCTACGGGCAGGGCGTCCCATAGACCTTCATTGCGGACAGCGGACCCCTTGACCGTCAGGCTTATAGGGGCAGGGCGTCCCATAGACCTTCATAATGCCTATTTTAAGGTTCAGTTGGCCATTAAAATGCGTTTTGATGTCATTTTATGTGAGTTATGAGTTTTTATTTCTGATTATTTGTGCAGTACATGTACATGATGTTTAGTTTGTTAGTTATGACCAGGGGCGGCGCCAGGGTGTATCTAGGAGTTGCTATAGCAACTCCAACAATTGGCCTAGCAACGGCTTAGCAACCCCATTGTTTTGATATGAAAATGTATCATATTTATACACATTCTCGCAGCCCGCGAGAATGTGTATAAATATGATACATTTTCGCGGGATCTATCAGGGGCGGGTCGTTGTAATTTACTGCGTGAACTGTTACTTGGCTAATTCTCAGTAGATCGAAAATGGAAACATTTCTCACAGTCACAAGTCAGCGTAAACGACCGCGATCTCCAACGGAGCCGGTCCAGCCGGACAACCCTGCTATCCACAAGGATCCCGATGTTCACTATCAAGATAATCAGGCATATCTTGCCTCAAAACGATGCAGAGAAACTAGTCCACGCATTTGTTACTTCTAGGCTGGATTATTGTAACTCTTTATTATCAGGGAGTACCAAGAAGTCAGTCAAGTGGCTTCAGGTGATTCAAAATGCTGCAGCTCGTGTACTAACCAGAGTTAGGAAAAGGGACCACATTACTCCTGTTCTGGCTGCCTTACACCATAGAACACAGGATAGAATTTAAAATTCTCCTTCTCGCCTACGAAGCCCTTAATGGGCAGGCGCCATCTTACCTTAAAGAACTCATTATACCCTACTGTCCTACTAGGGCATTGCGTTCCAAGAATGCAGGGTTGTTGGTTGTTCCTAGAATCTCTAAAAGTACAATGGGAGCCAGAGCCTTTTCTTATCAAGCTCCACTTTTGTGGAATCAGCTTCCAGTTTGTGTTCGGGCAGCAGACACCCTATCCGTTTTTAAGAGTGCGCTTAAGACCTTCCTTTTTGATAAAGCTTATAGTTAGGGCTGATTAGATTCAGCCCCTAGTTTTGCTGATATAGGCTTAGTCTGTCGGGGGACATCTTACTTCTTCCTTCTCTCTGTCTATACCTGTGTACTCTCATGTTCCGATTAACCCAGCTTCCCCAAATGTCTTTCTTTTTGGTGTCTATATACGCTGGGATCCGGAGTCATGGATGATCCTGCGGTCCTGTGTCCTGGATCGCGAGCGCTGGATCTTGAGTCGTGGCTGTGGTCCTGGATGGATATCCTCGTGGATTCATCTTCCTATTATACACACATGCATTTCCAAACATTTGGACTACCTATGTTGCAAATGTATTATCTTTTCTATTTACACACGGCATCTATTGCACGTCTGTCCATCCTGGGAGAGGGATCCCTCCTCTGTTGCTCTCCCTGAGGTTTCTCCCATTTTTCCCTTTAAACTGGGTTTTCTTTGGAAGTTTTTCCTTGTACGATGTGAGGGTCTAAGGACAGAGGGTGTCGTATTGTCATACTGATATTCTGTACACACTGTGAAGACCACTGAGACAAATGTAACATTTGTGATATTGGGCTATATAAATAAACATTGATTGATTGATTGATTTTTTCACAGCAAAGTCACCCTCTGTACTTGGACTTATTGGGAGAATCTAAAGGCAAGAACATCCCAAATATTGATTTAGGTCTTTATTTTAGACCTTTAGTGTTGCCGTCTGTGAGGAAAATACATGGGGCTCAGAGCCTCGTATTTTTTAAATCTTTTTTTCCTTCTAATTTGTTATTCTTTTCAAAATAACACACTGTTATTTACTCACCAATAACACACAATTATCCTTGCTTTTATTTATTGGTTTGATTCCATAATCTCGGTCTTATTTGGCATCCGTCAGGAACTGAATTTCAAAATAAAAATAACCGGAAACAGACGTAGGCCTATAACGGACATTTCGAGCATCATTGCGATTGTCAACATTTTTGAGTTTAGGATGGCCGAAGACACTACACTACCCATAATCCCCAGCTATCGTTTAGGACTATAGTCCCCGTGATTACTCTTCAAGGTCTGGGATTGGATGTTGGTGTGGCAGTGCGCCAAGGTTACGCCGAGCGTCAAACAGCTGTTTGAAATGGAACGAAACCACGCCAGACTATCCAAAACTGGAATCGAACGCCCCCCCCAGAACTACACACTACACTATTGTGTTTCGCAAAATGTTCTATGGGACGTCTCTATTGAACGTTTGCGTTTTTCCCACAATTAGAAGTTGCCAGTATTAAACACATTGGTGTTATCAAATGTAAAACATATAATTAATAAATGGGTGAAAATCGCTGTCCATAATGCGCAGCATCAATATATAGCATTAATATATACCCACATGACAGCTCATTGATACTTTGTAATTCTACTCCACTACAATTCAGAGGTTAACCTGGTATTTTTACTCCACTACACTTATTTGAGTTACTTTGCAGATTCTGATTAATGATGTTGTCACAGTCTGCTTTCTCACTCACCTATTTTCTGCATTAACATTCCTTAGTCACCTGGTAGTCACACCCTGTCTCTCTCTCACTCTGTTACACCCATCAGCTCCATTAGTATTTAGGCCCACTTCACTTTCACCTCAGTGCCAGATCGTACTTTGCAGCCTGCCAGTCTTTCCCGCATTACCATTCAGATTGCTCTCCCGGTTTCGACCCTGCCTGTCCCTGACCAGCCTGCCACGCCTGCTCCCTGACCCGTTCTGTACCTGCGACTCCCGTCCTGCTTTCTCCTGGAACCCTCGCCTGCTCCCTGACCAGCCCTTTGCCTACTATCTGCCGTTTTGTCTCCTACCAGCCTATTGCCATCAATAAAGCTGGTTACCGACTATCCCTGGTTTCCCGTGTTCTGCATTTTGGTCCTCAGCTCGTTTGTGACAAATGTGAAATATAAACAACCCTTAAATCAGACTTTAGTTACACCTGAGTAAAATTCAGGGAAGGTGATTGTCAAGTGCCAACAATCAGGAGAGATATTTGATAGTTATTGCTTGAGAAGACTAAACATGTATCTGCAATTGACATTAATGGAACAACAAGTCCTCCAACTCATACGACCAAATGGGTCTATTGTTTAAGCCCTTATTACGACCAAATATGTCGTTTGTTCAAGCGCTTAATACGACCTATAATTACGTTTGAAAATTGTCGGCCTCGAGTGCTCCCATTGAATGCAAACGTTACAGAGGGTTGTTTATTCACAAATAACCCTCTCTGTAAAATCCTAAATTGTAGGATAGTTTGGCCATTAAAACGCTTTATGATTAGATTTCTAGCGAGAAGTATATATTGTACTTTTAGAATCCACGTCCAGTCGATATGTAGGATCTATAGTTTGATAGATATTACGAAGATGATTTGAGATTTCGTCAGGAGAACGTGTATATGCGGCAAGCTTCCATGTAATGTTACGGGTTGAAAACAGTATTTCCGGTCTCGCCGTTTTCATAATAAAACCAATGATCAAATGATTTAACAGTGATATCTGCACTACTCATCCACTAAAAAACATCAGTTTATCCTAGTTAATTATACGACATTAATTGGTTTAAATTGTGTACAATGCTTTTGTGTTTTTCCCATAGGTTTTTCTCTTTCGATTCTGAGAGACACATTTCTTTTTCAGAGGTTTTGATAGGCTAAAATCACGCCGCAATGCACGTCGGGATATGGTGTTTATGTGATATGAAATCGGAAAACATTAATAATAATAATAATAATACTTTATTCCGAGTGTTCTTGCTTTTCTCTTTGAAAGTCATCACATAACGGCATTGTAATACACGGTTCTGCTGCATTAAATATTACATATCTGTCCTAGATATGTATTTATAGAGCCCTGATCAGAAGACCTTTTGACAAACTGGAAGAGATGCCGCCAAAACTGAATACGTGACGTGGATCATAAATATATCAACAATTAAACAACATCTTCCATTTCTTTTCACACAATACGTCTCCTTGCAGTATCAACACTAATTCGGCTGACTTTTATATTTGATCCAATTAGTAGATAGTCTGTATTTACACCATAACGGTGCACAGCTGATTGAAAGGGACTTTTTTGTAGTTTTTAAAGATATTACTGATTTTCTGAACTACCTTTCCAACTCCTCATGCAGTTGACTGTTACAGGTCTATACAGGTTCATGGTACAATGCATAAGCTTCACATCGAGAGACTGAAACTGTATTTTCCTTTAACGTTCTGTTTTAAACTCACAATAAAGTGAATAGTCATATTATGTACGATATTATTATGTTTTATTAACTAGACCACTGGTCTAAACCGCACCTCCTAGTGGTTAAAGCACGTTATTGAATGTAGTTGTTGAATAAGTTATATTTATTTAGTTATTGATGAAAACATTTAAATATTAAGAGTAGCCTACATACAAAATAGGGGTCAATGATAGAAATATAGAATGGAAAATATCTAGAAGATACTGTAGTGATCTCTACAATAAAACAGTTTAGTGCAGGACGTCCAAAGATATTAACAGGAGGATGTGCAAAACAGACAAACTGATAAGGCTGAATTTTACTCAGGTGTAACTAAAATCTGATTTAAGGGTTGTTTATATTTCACATCATTAATCAGAATCTGCAAAGTAACAAAAATAAATGTAGTAGAGTAAAAATACCAGGTTAACCTCTGAATTGTAGTGGAGTAGAACAAAGTAGTACATGCTGCTGTAACAAAAACATTTCCCAACTTGGGATCAATAAAGTATCTTATCTTAAGATGATCGATGGCTACTGCCATATTTGCTAAATGTGCATCTGAACCTTGACAAGTGCATGTTTCAGGCTTATCAATTAACAACAGGAGGGGTCACAGACGTAAGACCAGCTGTCATGTGGTATTAATGCTGCCCATTATGGACACAAGCAATTTTCACCCATGTATTAATTATATGTTTTAAATGTGATAACACCAATGTGTTTCGTGTCCCCTAAACCTCCAGGGATGTATACAGTTTAATACTGGCAACTTCTAATTGTGGGAAATACGAAAACGTCTTTTAAAACTACATTTCCCAGTAGAGACGTGCCATAGAACATGTTGCGAAACACACAATAGCCAGCAAGTGTAATTCTGGGGGGGAGGGCCGGGCTGGACCCGTCCAAGTCCAGTTTTGGATAGTCTGGCGTGGTTCCATTCCATTTCAAAGAGCTTTGACGCTCAGCATAACCTTGTCGCACTGCCACTCCAATATCCAATCGCAGAGCTTGAGGGCTAATCACGGGGTTTGTAAAGCAAGGCGGATGTTGTAGTCCCAAACGATAGCTGGGGATTCTGGGTAGTGTAGTGTAGTGTCTTCGGAAACTCTGTAGTGTCTAAACTCCGAAAAAACAATTTGTTTCTCCGAATCGAAGGTTAAAAACACAAAAGCATTGTACACAATTTAAACCAATCAATATTGTGTAATTAACAAGGATAAACTGATGTTTTTTAGTGGATGAGTAATGGAGATATCACTGCGTAATCATTTGACAGTGTGGGGAATACTTCCGGTTTTATTATGAAAACTTCGAGACCGGAAATACTGTTTTCACCCACGCTAACTTTACATGGAAGTTGCCCCATATACAGTACACGTTCTCCTGGCGAGACCTCAAATCATCTTCGTATATCTATCAAACTGTAGATCCTACACATCCACTGGACGTGGATTATAAAAGTACAATATACACTTCTCGCTAGAAATCTAATAAAAAAGCATTTTAATGGCCAAACTATTCCACAATTTAGGATTTTCCAGAGAGGGTTATTTGTGAATAAACGACCCTCCGGAGCGTTTGCAATCGACAGGAGCATGTTGTTTCTTACACGACCACTAGAGGTGCTACACTTTAAAACGTGTCTCTGGGTCGTATTTAGCTGCTGAACAATCGACCTATATGGTCGTTTTTTGTAGGAGGACAGGCTGTAATGGAAACGAGTAATAAAGTATATTAATTACTCGTTATTCTCTACTAATAGTTAATTAAAGACTATATATTATGGCTATTTTGCACATCCCTTTCAAGATTTCAAGATTTTAAAAGTGTATTGACATATCATATACACAACTACGGTATAGTTATGCAATGAATGAAAAACTTGGGTCACAGGTTCCTCAACAGTGCATTACAAGACATCTATCAATATGTGTGTACCTCCACCATTAAACTGTCATATTCTACACATTTCTTATTCTATCTACATACATAAGAGTATAATCCATATGTATAATATCAGTTAAAATAAGTGCTTCAACATAGTTAACATTGCAGGAAAGCAATATATTAGACGTTAAGTACTTTGTCAGGCTTAATATTTATCTGTAGATAGACACCCCCAAAGTTTTTTTCTTATTTAAAAGAAGACCTTAATCTGTTATTTAATGTTTAAATAAAGGTTAATTCGTTTTTCTGTTTTGCATCTCCTCCTATTCATATCTTTGTACATCCTGCACTAAACTGTTTTATTGTAGAGATCACTTAGTATCTTCTTGATTTTTTATATTCTATATTTCTATCACAGACCTTCTACTTTCCCCCTATGAAAGTATATGTACTCTTAATATTTTTTTAATCAAATATAACACATAAAAACAATAATTCAATAACGTGCTTTAACCACTAGGCAGTGCACACAAGGTAGACACAGCCATAATAACTTTGTATTATTAGTGTAGGACACTTGTATGTACAACATCTGAAGATGTGTAGTTTTATTCATGCTTTCACATAATTGTACAGCATATTGCTATACTATTTCAGACTCAGTATTTACATTCTTACATTCAAAATTCAATCCAATTCAAATCAGTAATATCTTTAAAAACTACAAGTCCTTTTATATCAGCTGTGCACCGTTATGGTGTAAATATAACCTATCTATGAATTATGTCAAATGTAAAAGTCAGCCGAATTAGTGTTGATACTGCAAGGAGACGTATTGTGTGAAGAGAAATTGAAGATGTTTTTTAATTGTTGATATATTTATGATCCACGTCAAGTATTCAGTTTCGGCGGCATTTCTTCAGTTTTTCCAAAGGTCTTCTCATCAGGGCTCTATAAATAAAGAACTACGGCAGATCTGTAATATGTAATGCAGCCGAACCGTGTATTACAATGCCGTTATGTGATGACTTTTAAAGAGAAAAGCAAGAGCACTCGGAATTAAGTATTATTTTATTCTTTTAAAATGTTTTCCGGATTTCATATAATATAAACACCAAATCCCAGCATGCTTTGCGGCTAAAACATCCAATCAGCGTAGCTGAGGATCTTGGGTAATCGCTCGAAATGCCTACGTCTGTTTCCGGTTATTTTTATTTTGAAATTCAGTTCCTGACGAACGCCAAAAAAGCCCGAGATTATGGAATTAAACCAATAAATAAAAGCAAGGATAATTGTGTGTTATTGGTGAGTAAATAACAGTGTGTTATTTTGAAAAGAATAACAAATTAGAAGGAAAAAGAGATTTTAAAAATACGAGGCTCTGAGCCCCATGTATTTCCCTCACAGACGGCAACACTAAAGGTCTAAAATAAAGACCTAAATGAATATTTGGGATGTTCTTGCCTTTAGATTCTTCCAATAAGTCCAATTACAGAGGGTGACTTTGCTGTGAAAAAACACATTTCCACCAAAAAAACATTCATGAAGTAATCTTCGTCATAACTAGCAAACTAAACATCATGTACATGTACTGCACAAATAATCAGAAATAAAAACTCATTACTCGCATACAATGACATCAAAACGCATTTTAATGGCCAAATTAACCTTAAAATAGGCATTTTCCACCGAGAATAACACGAAGGTCGGCCATTGTTGTTGATCACGTGGTCTGGGAGCTGTTGCAGCGTCCATAGCAACCACCTTAGCAACCATGAATGTGTACACATTCATGAAGTAATCTTCGTCATAACTAGCAAACTAAACATCATGTACATGTACTGCACAAATAATCAGAAATACAAACTCATTACTCGCATGAAATGACATCAAAACGCATTTTAATGGCCAAAACAAACTTAAAATAGGCATTTTCCACCGAGAATAACACGAAGGTTGGCCATCGTTGTTGATCACGTGGTCTATGAAGGTCTATGGGACGCCCTGCCCGTAGAAGCCTGATGATCAAGGGGTCCGCTGTCCGCAATGAAGGTCTATGTGACGCCCTGCCCGTAGAAGCCTGACGGGCAAGGGGTACCCTGTACGTAATATAGCGACGGGGAGGGGCCCTGACCGTCCGTCAATATATGACGGGATGGGAGTGAGAACGTGTTGTGCGCACACACACACACACACACACACACACACACACACACACACACACACACACACACACACACACACACACACACACACACACACACACACACACACACACACACACACGTATACATGATTTATTTCAGTTACTTTCATTTATTAAATGACTTAATTCTGCGCATTATGTGAGTATGTGAGATATTTTTACTTTTGACAGAAACAAATTGCAATTGGCTACTTCACATGTTGCTTTTAATGTGATTGGTTAATATTAACGTAATCGAAGAAACCTGCCAATGAGAACTGTCCACGCCTGTCGTTCAAATTTGAAACACCCACGTCAGTTTGAGCTGGTCGGTTTGCCAACCGCCAAAAAACACCAGAGAAGAAGTTTGAGCGGGTCTCCATCAGGTCTCCATGCGCAGCTGCTCACTCTGTCTGCTCCAGGAGTTTTTGGATTGATATTTTATTTCTACCCGTTTAATATGATTAGCGGGACGTCAACAGAGAATGGAAGACTTAAGATCAGGTGAGTCCTGCAACTGTAATGGAGTTTAACATGTATTTAGATAATCCTTGTGAAAGTTTACTTTTTTATTTACGGTTACGTTTCTTCTTCTAGTTCAGTGAGTTTTTAGTGATAAGACATATACTTTAAGGGAATCTGTGGAATCTCAGCTTTCATATGATACGTTTGTGCAGATAGCATGAAGTAGAAAAGATCGCTTTTGCCAGTTATGTGCTAAAGCTAAAGTTAGCCCCGTTAGCTGTTTTCACTTAAGTGCTGATTTGCTTGGTGTTAGACTTGTGGTTCGTTTAGGTAAAAATGGTTAATATCGTCAGTTAGCTGAGTTTCTTACCATAAGTTTCTTCCCGTGGGTAAGCATCATTAATAGGTTGTTAAATGTTAAGAAGCCCCGAGATGCTGTTTCTTGCAAGATGTTGCGACAGGTGGGACAATCGGGCTTTACAGGTTAACAGGTGGCTGCTAACGTTAGCTTACAGCTTATTGCAGTGCCCCACCCTCTCGTCTCCAACACGGGAGAATTACACATAAACATGCAGCGGTGTGTCACAGTGTTGTCGCCAAGTTTAATGTAAAGTTTCACAGCTTTCTTACAGCGGAATCCAGTTTGTTAATGTTCAGTAGCCAACAGCTAGTATAGCATAAACTGCTAACTTGCTAGTTAGCTCTGCTCTATATGTAAGCTAACATGACTAGCTAATGTAACAGTGTATGAACTAAAATAGTTGTTGTATTACTACATCATACATGCTTGGTCCAAATCTCTGCTAAAATAATTATTTTTAACACAATTATTATTAAAGTATCTTTATTCTTTTGCATTTTTATCACACTTGGCATAAACTATTTTAGTTCATCAATTAGAACGGGCGGGGAGTCTCCCTCGGCAGCCGGTTGGCGTAGTTTTGACACAATTCCGTTGTACAGACCAACGTTAACAGCAGCCCTTTCTCTCCCGCGGGGAGTCGATTATCGATTATTATTCGCCAGGGCTTTCCGATTTTCGATCTTGATCATGGTCAGTTTCTGGCATCCCTAATTCCACCAGGTCCATCTGCGCCGCGGTGACCCGGCACGGTTCGCTGACGGCCTTATTTTTTTTAAACAGCATCATGTAACTTGCGCTGACAGGCGACAGAGGTCCACAGTTGCCGTACAGCGAGGCTCCCCCGGCTCTCCCGTAGACAGTTCACGAGCTCAGTCACTTCATAACACCAAAGATGGATCGCGGTAAACGCTCTAAAGTGAGGCTCCACTACACTAAAAAAGAAAAAGACAAGGCACAGTGTATCAGTGGGGGCAGCACTGCAATAAGCTGTAAGCTAACGTTAGCAGTATAGGGCAGAGCCATATAATAGTAATAATATGGCTCTGGTACAGGGGTGCACATAACTGGTACGCAGGTTATGTGCGTAATCTGAAATGCGTACCGTCACTTGTGTCACAAAGCGCATTTGCGTACCGACGTACTTGTGAAGCTTTTCCAGAAGGCGGTTCGATCACCGGACGACACAGTCGGTCTCCGTGTGCACAGACAGGGCTGCTGTTAACGTCGGTCTGTACAACGGAACTGAGCCAAAACTACGCCAACCGGCTGCGGAGGGAGATCCCCCCCTTCACTGGAGAACTGCGCTAAAACAGCTGATCACAACGTTCACACTCTGTGGTCACGAAGTACTCCACTAGCCGCCGCCGCCGCCCCCCCCCTCTCTGTCGACTTTCCTGAAGTACTTCCCCTGATAGAAATCAACACGTAATGAATTAAGACCCTACGGTTTGATGATTGATAGGTGTGTGGGTTGTCTTTCATTTTGACACGCAGAAAAATGTTATAATAAACATAGATACTGTATGTTAAATGGATATATCCGCCTGCTTTCATTTATCTTTCCATTCCCACAACAATATACATAAATAAATGGCATATTTTGGACATAGTTCGAATAGTGATTAATCATGATTAATTCATTTTTAAGCTGTGATTAATCTGATTAAAAATTGTAATCGTTTGGCAGCCCTAATATTTATACATTTTATTTTTCAAAATACCAAACAGATCATTTTTTAGACATGCCTCGTTTCGCTCATTTTCGCTCTATTCCAAGCCCGTCTTTGAAAATGTTGAGCAGCAGCTGACCACGCCCCCCTGCAGAAGAGCAGGCATGAGCCGGCGAGAGTCACGTTACCATGCTTGCTGTGATTACGAGTGTCGAATAAACATGTCATCTCAGAGCAATGCATGTGTTCAAGCATATTATCAATTTGATCCAGAAACTGACCCTGAAGCAGCGGAGGTTTTGGTGGAGGTGCAAAAATCTCGGTTGCAGCAGGACGTTTCTGAATGGTTAGCTGACAAGCTGTTGTCCCTATTTATTTTACTCTGTTACGATGCGTGCTCCTTATTCCGTTCATATTTTGGCTAATTAGCAAGAATGCAATGTGTACAGTTTGTAACGCAAAAACAGCGATATATATATATTTATAAAGGGAGACATTCATATTTTCAGCATATATACAATGGCCTCATTGCGTTTATTAATAGTTTACAGTCCTTTTCTTCCAACATCGTGCAACAACCGTTGGAAAGTTCAATAACTTAGGATGATAAAATGTATAACTCCAACAACACCTCAGTTGTCAGCAATGTGTGTAGTTTCATGTGTTTTTAAAAGCTCAGTTATTGACTTCTTTGTGCAAATTGCGCCACGATGCCTTCTGAACGGAGAATGTGTGCTGCATGGAGATACCACAGGTAACATTGACAGCTTTACTAAGTTGTCTGTTTAAATACATTTTTCACATGTCATTCAATACGTTTATCACAATGTGTCAAGACGGATGCAGTAACGTGAGGACTCTGTGACCTGTATGGTGTACCATCCTGGATTGGAGCCTGTGTGCCTAAATATGTTCTCCCTGCAGAATGCGAATATTTACAGAGCTGAACATGGTGGACTACAGTTGAGGCAAATAGAGCAGTGAGTGGTTTGTTTGTTTTGACTGAAATTGTAAAACGAATGCTAATATTGTTCATGGAAATAAATACTGGTGTATATGGCTTTATGCAATCTTTCATTCTGTCATTGTACATGTATTATTATATTATATACTACACAGCAATGGCATAACACACCCATGTGTACGACAAAAAGGTCCACACACACAACCTTATGCTTTTGAAATCAGAATATTCTTTACCCATCCAAACATGAATAATCACGACACATTTTGATATCAACTCGGAACTTTATTGTCAAAATCAACGGTTAAAAAAACCCATAAAAAAAACTAAATGTAGCCTACTTGTATTTTGTATAAATGACACTAAATATTTTACAGAAGCTTTGTGAGCTGGTGCTGGGGCTTCCTTGGACGCAGGATCAGAGTGGTGATTCCGGCCTGCGTTGTCCTCAGGATACGCAGGGAGTTTCCTGATCCGTGAAATGTCTGTGTTGGGTTCAGACAGCAGCCAAATTGAACCGTGTAGCATACCCGGCGATGACCTCCTCCCTGTCAGGTCGCTCATAATGGTGCAGGGTCCACAAAGACTTGGTCGAAGATGAGGTCCATCAAGTTGGCCACGTAGGGCTGTGCAATGGTAAAAAAAGCACAACAAAAAATGTGGTTTAGATTAGTATATGCATGTAAAAAACTGAAAGTTCTTTCTAATTTTTTTATTTTATATTTGTAAATAGTTGTATAATAAATATTTTAAACACTTACGGAATGTGGGGTCAGTCTTTACTGGTTTTGCTCTGCATTCTCCCTTCCTGGCCTTTGGGAACTGCAGTTTATACAGAGGGTTTCCAGTGGATGTAGTGGCTTGTGCACGCTCAGCGTTTTCATTGTAGTGCAGGGCTGCCAGGTACAGTCTTTCATTTCCGCCATGATAAAAAAAAATGTAAATAATAGCAAAGGATGTACAAATTGTCACTAATTAGTAAGTATGTGAGGTGCTGGCCTGTAAAGAAGAACACATAGTTAGAACAAAATCATCTCAACTTAGTATTCAGGATGAGAAAATACTATTTGGATAAATATAGTCTGAAATCCCAAAAGATGGGGCTAAAACTCTCTATTTAGCAAAACTCTCTATTTAGCAAAGCTCTTTGCTTAGCCTTTTCCAATCTGAGTTAGTTTTGAACCGTAACGTGCATGCTGTGTTTCTGACTCAATACAGATGATGTGTTGGAGAGGGGCTGAGCTCAGTAGACTGACTGTAATGAGTGCTAGCCACTAATTAGCCTGTTGCTAGAGGTAAGGCCTTGTCAACAACAACAGACCAACGGGGCTTTAGCTCAGTTTTACTCGTGGTGTGTGTGTCCCCTCGCATACATACACAGTGTTGTATCCTAACACACCCCCATTTATATTCATGTGCGCAAACAAGTAAACACACAAAAGCTTTTACATATAACGCTGCAAAAAACGGCATGTCTCATTAGCGTAGCGTAGCTTAGCTTACAGATCGGTGATATCTGATCGTTCTTACAGACTACAATCACAAAAGCTTTTACATATAACGCTGGAAAAAACGGCATGTCTCATTAGCGTAGCGTAGCTTAGCTTACAGATCGATGATATCTGATCGTTCTTACAGACTAAAATCACAAAAGCTTTTAAATATAACGCTGGAAAAAACGGCATGTCTCATTAGCGTAGCGTAGCTTAGCTTACAGATCGATGATATCTGATCGTTCTTACAGACTACAATCACAAAAGCTTTTACATATAACGGTGGAAAAAACGGCACTTGCCTACAGAAGATTACGTTTGTTATAACTTACTCAATATGATTTTAGAGGATACAAAATACTAATAAATAGGAGAATAAATACTTGTGTTATCGCCTAGGGCGTGGCTTTACAGCCTTCACACAGATCGCCATTACGGCAGTATGTCTGAACATGTTAGCAAATGCCTGATAATTCAAATAAAAGACAAAGCAAAGACTGCGGAGCGTACAAAATAAAATGCTACAAAAATATATAAACACCTAACCGATTATTATTTGGGTTGGAGGCGACATTGATACGGCGAAGCTACATGCTACATGCTACAAGCTAGAGATAGCTTTATCAGGAAAAACACCGCTAAATAAAAACTTACAGCTTCAATATTGGATGTGTACTCACTGGCCTGGTCCCGGATGGTTGGTATTGATCCCGGGTTTAGCATTAGTTTGGAGGCATATCCGTGTTGGACTTGAGAGAAGTTCATAAACATGTCCGTGGTAAAATGTTTGGAACACACAAACAGAAATCTGCCGGGGTCTTCTGGCACATGTCCCTTGAAAATGAAGTCTAGCCACAGATTATTTTCTTTTTCCACTGATGGCATTGCATGCAGTCCCCTGTCCTGAGTCTTGCAGCCAACAACAGCACAACGTTTAACTGGCTTAGACATCCTGGCAAGAGCAGGCAAAAACACAGATGTGGGTTGATTTAGCCTGCCGATAGCCTATATGCGAATGAGAGGTTTGGCAATGCACGTGGCCGTGGCTCATTCCCCTGATAGGTGGAGAGTTGACCAATAAGCCGAGGACTTCTCTGTGACGTAGAAAAGTGTTGAAATCTGGATCTGTTTTTTTCAGATCCGTTGCAGCCCCTTTTTTAGAGATTTGGCGAAGGAGGAAAATAGAGAGGGTTGTGTTTTCTGACACTTGGTGAGTTCCCTGGAACACCGGGGACACATATTCATGTATAAAAGACGTACAAAGGTGCATTTTGCATGATAGGTCCCCTTTAAGAGAGAGTAATGTTCCAGTTGTTTTTGTGCCTGGGGGGGGGGGGGGGGGGGGGGGGGGGGTGGGTGAGTGATGATTGACATTCATGAATGAAGATAGAAGATCAATTTATATTCCTATAGTACTACTGATGACTTGTAATTAGAACTGAAAACAGATACATTTATTAAACTGTATTATGGAACTTCTGTTTTTTTATTATCATTCATACCACTTTTATTGCCAGATAGAGGGTTCTGATCATAAAACACAGAGACCATACAGCCATACCATATTGAATTGAAAAATACAAATCAGAATTCTTCAATGTTGACATGACAATGATAAATTAGTCTGGATATTGAGAAACAATAGAAAAACATGTCTTAAAACAACTCTCTTCCCTTCTACTCTAGGAGAGGCAACAGATCAGACTAATATTCATATGTTTAAAAGAATAAGTATTTTAAACTTACATGGTGGACCAGAGTCTATGGTGTGATGATTAAGTGACAAAAAAGTATCAAATTATATGTATTCTGCATAATTGGGGGGGCGTCGATACAAATTTAAATTTGGGACACTGCTGGTTATATCCGGGAATTCGGGACAGTTGTGGGACACTGAGGAAAAAAGTTAATTTCGAGCCCTGCCTCCACGACCTGCACGCCTCCAGAACCCTGAGACGGGAAGATAGTGGCCGACCCCTCCCACCCTGGACACAAACTGTTCACCCCCCTCCCCTCTAGCAGGAGGCTGCGCTCCATCAGGACCAGAACCTCTCTCCATCAGGACCAAAACCTCCATCAGGACCAGAACCTCTCTCCATCAGGACCAACAACTCTCCATCAGGACCAGAACCTCTCCATCAGGACCAGAACCTCTCTCCATCAGGACCAACACCTCTCTCCATCAGGACCAGAACCTCTCTCCATCAGGACCAACACCTCTCTCCATCAGGACCAAAACCTCTCCATCAGGACCAAAACCTCTCTCCATCAGGACCAGAACCTCTCTCCATCAGGACCAAAACCTCTCTCCATCAGGACCAAAACCTCTCTCCATCAGGACCAGAACTTCTCTCCATCAGGACCAAAACCTCTCCATCAGGACCAAAACCTCTCTCCATCAGGACCAGAACCTCTCTCCATCAGGACCAACACCTCTCTCCATCAGGACCAGAACCTCTCTCCATCAGGACCAAAACCTCCATCAGGACCAGAACCTCTCTCCATCAGGACCAAAACCTCCATCAGGACCAGAACCTCTCTCCATCAGGACCAAAACCTCCAACCGGACCAGAACCTCTCTCCATCAGGACCAAAACTTCTCGCCACCTCAACAAGGCCCGCACCCCCCCCCCCCCCACCCACACTTTACCTCAGCCACAATGCAGACTCTATGCATTACATAATGGAGATCACAGGATGGTAAATAATGCAATGTTTAAATATTGCTTACTGCACATATTTTATATTCTATAATGTATTTCATTCTATTTCGATGTAAATTACTGCTTTATTTTATTGATATCTTACTATACTTTTTATTACAGTGTTCTTAATATAGTTGGCTGTGTATTTTTGTTAATTTTTGTTTTTTATTTGTATGTACGACACCTAGTAAAATTCCTAGCACGTGTGAACCTACCTGGCAATAAACCCGTTACTGATTCTGATCTGTTTGTCCTCTAGGTTGCACTGCCGTAGCGCAGAATGGACAGAGGAAACATGATTGGGCCTCAAATTCTTTGCAGCCAATATACATTCTCCTACAAACTTGGGATAGGAGGGTGAGTGAACAAGTTATCCATTGGTTGGAACCTACCATTGTTAGACTTACTAAATCCTGCACACTGCTCCTTCAAATGGACAATGTGAACATACGTCGCCATTTTGCAATTTCTGTTATTTTCAGTTGAGAATGTTTCAAAGTACTCTTAAAAAATTAAACTTACTTTTTGTTTCTACTGTTTATAAGTATGATGTTTAAATATTAAATGCTGTATTCATTATTTGTACTATAATTCTACAAATATTTTTATATTTTAAGTTTTCAAAGTAGTTGTTTCCTACTGAACATTTTGTGATGTCATTTTATTGAACGTCTTTGATTGGAAAATGTTAGAAAAAAGCTGTAAAATAACAGTATTCTAGCTGTAGAACTTTAGGGTCTGTATTTATTTTAGAGTTTGATCATACAAATCTAATACAAAAAATGTAAAAAACAGTTTTTCTCATCAGAACTTTGTTTAAGGTATTTGAATGTAACATTTTAAGACAATGGATTTTTGAAAATATAGGAAAGTTTCCACTAAAATCTTTAAGGACAATTTCTGTATATTAATTGCTTTTGCACTTTATTTCAGTTAAAGTATTTTTACTTTAATTTTATGGTTTTTGTTTGGCAGCCGCTGCTGCCAGTCATTTGACCGTTTTTTTTTCGATTTTTTTTTTTTTTACAAGTAAAAGTATTAGTGCTGTACTTTTATTAAAGGTTATTGATTGTAAAAAGAGGAGATAAATCTGTAAAATTAGAGTATTTGCACATTAACGTATTATAGCTGTACTTTTATTTAAGGTTATTGACTGTAAAAAGAGGAGATAAATCCCTAAAATTTGAGTATTTGCACGTTAAAGTATTAGTGCTGTACTTTTATTAAAGGTTATTGACTGTAAAAAGAGGAGATAAATCTACTTTTATTTAAGGATTTTTGTTTGGCAGCCGCTGCTGCCAGTACTTTGACCGTTTTTTTACGAGTTGTTTTTTTACATTGAGGTACGCCAGCTGCTGTCACTACACCAGGGATTTTTTTGTTCCGTCTTCTTAGACTCCTGTTCTTAATACTGTTGTTATTGTTTCATGTCATTCCTTCTTTGAACCTTTTTTATTATGACATTTATTCAAGGGTTGAAATAATACAGTAATACTGGGATGTATTTAACGGGAGCTTCTGCACATCAATGTTAACAATATAAGCGTACACATCACATTACATGAACAGGAGGGATTTGAGATGTATTCTTAGAGGATGAAAGAAACCACATTAAAATGTCACAAAGTCAATATAACTGATAGATGTTCAGTATTTTCTTAATTGTCTCCGTTTGTGTCCCTCAGGTGAACGACCTTGTCAGAGACAAGTTCACTGGCAATGACAACTCTATTCCTCTTCTTGCTGAGATTATATCTGGAGCTTGTGTAAGTACCAGGTCCAAATCACTTTCCTGCTCCACCTGTTAAAGAATGCATAAATAAACAATAGACGAGAAGAAGAGATTCTCTGAGGGCTTGTGACTGATTTGTTCTAAAGGCTGTTGAAAAGTAACTCCTGCATGACGAGTGACTTTATATGTTGTAATAACTTGCTTGCAGAGTTTCATTACTAACACAGGACTGCGATGCTACATCACATCCGGGGTTAAACTGCCATTGTCCAATGCAACATTTGTTCTGTTTCTGTTTTGATAGCGTTGTTCTTCCTTACACACATTGCCCCAGCACAGCTTACCCTCCGAGGAAATGGCAAAGTACATGAATGATGGATTCATGTTTTATTTTTGATATGTTTCATGAGCAAGACTTGGCCTGATCCCTACAGGTACAGGATCATGTGAGATGCAGGAGCAGTCGTCTTTTTGAATGGAAATATGTGGTCAAGCCCTTCTCCCTCTCCGTGTCTCCAGGCTGGAGGCTCTCAGGTGATCTTCACTAACCCTCTGGAGATTGTGAAGATTCGTCTGCAGGTGGCAGGCGAGATCACCACTGGACCCGAGTCAGCGCTCTCAACGTGATCGTGACCTGGGCTTCTTCGGCCTCTACAAGGTAATGTCATCTTCTCTCAGGCTGCCCAATGATGCGTGCACAGGTAGTGGTTAGCATTGTCTTTGTATGAAAAAGGTCCTTATTTAATTAGCTGGCTTAATTAACCTCGATTTAATTGTAATACACGTTTAAAAAATGATGCCAAAGTAACTAAATACTGATACCGGTTAGTAAAAAACATGAATTAATGCTTTGACGAGTGTGCAGACAAGACGGCAGGCGAGAAACCTTTAAAATGCGTGTTTTCTGAATGGAGATCGGATCGATCGGGCTAAACTAACCTGTATCTGCTCCGTCCAAACTCACAACAACGTCCTAAAGACATAATAAAGCAGTGACTGTATTCGCCATGACACAGACAGTCTGTGGTGTTTAACTTTCATCCAGTTGCTGAACAGATATGAGAGGCTGTGAGGAGTTGATCAAAGAGACTCTCGTGTACACACACACCCTCATCCCTCAATGGCCTTTGTGCCCTGGCATGTGGCCTTTGCGCCATGAAAAAATGTGTGACACCAAAGGCCAAATGGCCTTGCCCCTAAAATGAGGAAAATCCAAGCCTGGTCTACTCTCAAGTGTCATACATGTGACTGTTCTTTGTGTGTCTGTGTAGGGTGCTAAAGCATGTTTCATGAGAGACATCCCCTTCTCTGCAATCTACTTCCCTGCGTACGCCCACCTCAAGACTCAGTTTGCTGATGAGCAAGGCAGGCTGGGCGCTCTGCAGCTTCTCACTGCCGGAGCCATTGCAGGTAACTTCAGATTATGACCCAGAGCACCAGAGGCCTTCAGTCTGCGCTGTATCTGCACTGTATTTACTAAATACTGCCAAAGAGAGATTACAAAATACCCTTTTAATCACCGTTTCCATTATCAGGATTTCCTAGTTTTTTTTGTCAAGAAGTCATTAAGACATTTCCTGTATCTTTGTAGATAAAAAGAAATCGATTGACCATTTTCGTTTACGATGGCCATGCACACATCATGTAAAAGATACAAATTGAGGACTAGCCTATTGTCGTTGCCAGTTGAAAGCATTGTTTGGCAAATGATAAATATTAACAATCTACATTCCTTGATTATGTCATTCTTTATGTAGCCTGTCTGTCAATCGTTTTCAGGCACATGGACTGGCACCATTTTATTTCTCACAGATACCCTGTTATTGATTAGAACGGACTCATGGAGACAACACTTTACACAGGTAAACATGCATCTTCTGACTTCTTTGTAACTCTATTTCCCAGGTATCCCTGCAGCCTCCCTGGTGACGCCTGCCGATGTCATCAAGACCCGTCTGCAGGTGGCAGCGAGGGCAGGACAGACCACCTATACGGGGGTCATCGACTGCTTCAGGAAGATCATGCAAGAGGAGGGCTTCAGGGCTTTGTGGAAGGGAGCTGGAGGTGTGTGTTTGTGTACACCCGCATGCACACACACACACACACACACACACACACACACACACACACACACACACACACACACACACACACACACACACACACACACACACACACACACACACACACACACGCAGTGTGTGCATCAGCAGTAGAATTACAGAGCATCTGGTTTTAGATGCAGGAAATGCAGTTTAGTGCCTTTTTTAGTTTTCAGCATATTTTTATGATTATCAGAATATCTTGTATCTTGGCCAGGATAATAGTTTCAACACATTTTCAGCCTGCTGAGGTTGGACTGCTGCATCCTGGAAGGAATTCAACATTGGATGGAAAATAAAAATCAATTCATGGTCTGGGTTAAACATTTCCAACCTCAGCTTTACAACTTGATTTAAACCTTAACGTAGTTTATTTGGACAGTCAGCAGTTACAGAGTATAAAACAATCATCTTCATTCATATACATTATACATTCAATAAATAGCCTTTATAGCAGTTATTTCACCTGCACGCATGTCATCACAACGACGTGGCCTTGAAGTGAAGTTGGTAATGGCCGGCTGTGCTGTGTCTTTCTCTGTAACCTCTTTGGCGTGCTTTGCACTCAAATGCGAACACATTGTTGAGGTTGAGCTGTGATAGACCAACGTCTTTTCGCAGAGCTTGCATTTAACTTCCTTTGGACTTGTAAGTTCGAAGTAGTTCCACGAGGAGGAACTCTTTTTACCTGTCGCTTTGTTCATCTTTAGTCGCACGTGTGAGGGAGAGGGGGCGGGGTCGGTGTGTAGCGTGCTGCAGCAGCAGTCTGCTCTGCACGCAGGCTTCCTCCAAGTTTACAGTAAAACATACTGGTGGTGTGACCAATGACCATTTACAATTATTAATACTATTACTATTATTAGCATTGGTCTATATTTTGGTTGAAACTAAGCCAGAAAAAAAAAAACATAAATAATAATAAAAAAATATATAAATAAAATCGATTTGTAAAAATAATATTCGATTATGGAGACTGTAACGAATAATCGAATAATCACTGGCATCCCTACCACATACCAGGCATGAGAATCACTCACCTTTCGGCGAAGTTCGCCGTTTTGAATCCAAAATAGGTCGTTTGTGTGATTCATGTAGATCTGCAATAAAAATAGTTTTGGGGTATGGGGGGGGTCTGGGACCCGGAGTAATATGCGGCCGCGAGCTGTTATGTGCCATCATGACACGCATGGTGTTCTTTTTATATATATTATAATTCAGCGCGAGCTGTGTGCTCGAGTCTTCCTGCCTGTCGGCTCTGCTGCTCCGCGATGATGATCTAGCTTCAGCAGCCACATTAGCTACGGGTGCGCTCGTTAATATTAACTGTGCGGTCCGGAGTCACTGTGGCACAGACTGGACCGCTGGTGAACAGCTGTTAGAACGGGCCGTTCAGAGCAGAGCTCCCTGTCGGAGCACAGAGCGTGATGTGCACTGACACATTTTTCTGTCGCAATATTATCGTTGAGCTAGCTAGCTAGCATACATTGTCACTATCTGCTAACGTTAGCTTTAGCCTTCGTTTTCTAATAGTTTTTTTTTCATAGGCGATAAATGGAGGTGGTATAAGTATAGGTCTTGTACTTGAGTAAAAGTAGAAGCACTCAGATCTTATACTTGATTAAAAGCAGAAATACTCAGATCTTGTACTTGAGTAAAAGTAGAAGTACTCAGATCTTGTACTTGATTAAAAGTAGAAGTACTCAGATCTTGTACTTGATTAAAAGCAGAACTACTCAGATCTTGTACTTGAGTAAAAGTAGAAGTACTCAGGTCTTGTACTTGAGTAAAAGTAGAAGTACCAGAGTGTAGGAATAGGAATACTCTGTTAGTAAAAGTACTGCATTCAAAATGTTCCTCAAGTAAAAGTAGAAAAGTATTCTCATCAAAATATAGTGAAAGTAGCGACAGTAAAAGTAGTCGTTGTGCAGATTGGTCCATTTCAGAATAATATATATGATATGTTTTATAATGATTGATCATGAAAGTGTTCTCAATGCTGGTAAAGGTGCAGCTAGTCTAAATGAATTTGTATACTGCAGGGTAGCTGGTGGCCCGAAAAAAAAAAGTTTTAACAACATGTTTATTTATTGACTTTTCATTCCTGTATAATCATTTTGCGCAAAGATGGCACTGTTTGTCAGAGCACTTCATCCTTCTGGGATTTCATGAAGAACAGCTCCAACGCCTGTGTGTATGGGAACACCTCTGGTGCTGGTCCATTAACTGCCAGTGTTTCCCACAGATCTGTTTCCCACATATCTGAAATAGGTAGTGGTGGTAGGGGGGGGGGGGGTCACGTTAGGTGGGGGGTCACGTGAGGTGACGTGCAACAACATTAACCTTTCTGTTGGTCGCTTGTTAGCAGACCCTTCACGCAATGGCAGAGCGAACAGGTACAGGCAGGGCCCATAATGATAGCCCTATAGTTTAAATCTACTACCCACACATGAACATATGGAAATGGGTTACTATTTTAAAAAATAAATGTATTTAGGAACCTATCCATGTGATTTTTAGTGGGGGTTGACCTCAAATCCTCTATGGGGGTCCAGGGGCATGCCCCCCCCCAGTAAGATTTAATTTTTTATTTTGGAGTTAAATGCATCAATCTGGTGCATTTTGAGGGGAAAATATAGAGAGTAGATATATGGAAACACCTATATTAAACAGAACTGTATACATTTCAATAATCATAAAATCATGACCATAACCAATAACATACCATTTCCAATATGAAAAAAACACTGAAACTTGTTTATTAATTTATTTTTGGTTCATTTATAGTTGTGAGTGTGTCTGTGCTCCTGAATCAGCCTCTCCTGTCTCCCTCCTCTCCCCCCTGCTCCTCTTTGAGGCAGCAGCAAAGACTAGTTTTCTCTCAACAAGTTGTAATAGTGTATCTTACCTTTTTTCACCTTAATATGTGTTTACATAAATGGTGACCACACCGTTTGAGACCCACTGAGAACTTAGACTAAGTTAACTATCTAAACACTCAGAGAGTCCTTTACCTCACCTGAGCTGAGGTTATCCCGAGCTTGAATGACACACAGAGACCAATCAAGGGCTTTGATTTATGATCTGTATGACAGTGGCCATGTCGGCAGGCCACATCATGTGGATAGCCAGTCACCCTGTGTGAGGCAGGACACTTAACAGGCCAGAAGGAGGTGAGATCAGTGCAAGGGAGTGAGGGATCATTGTCCACAAGTTAATCGATCGCAGATGGCGTCGTGGTCACGGACGAATACAAAAAAAAATGATATAAAACAAAATTATTAAAAAATTATTAAAAAAAACAAAACCTAAATGGGTCGCGAAATATACTTGGGCGGCCGTTAATATACCTGGGCGGCCCGCCCAAGTATAGTCTATGTGTGGGAAACCCTATGTTTATTCAATTGAGGCGAAAAAATAAATAACCCTCTCAGTAATCCAGCATTTTTCGGTTTGCAGAGATAATGCCAAGTTATGCTAATACCCTGCTGGCTTCATCTGAATAGTAACTCTGAGTGTTACTATTGGAATTGTATAAATCTTATCCTCTTTTTATTATTTTTAATTTATATATTTGTTTATGTTATGACAGTTTTCCTAAAATTGTTCTCTATTTTATTTTTATGTATGCATCATGACAAATTCCTCGTACGTGTCAACCTACCTGGTAATAAACCTGTTTCTGATTCTCTGACTATCCGCAATAAAGTGAAAGTGAAAAAGCGCACTTCCAAAATGAAACTTGTACTTTGAAGGGTGACATTTCAGTTCTAGGTTTCAGTGCATTGTGTGTGCGCATACGTCTGTGTCATTGTTGAGGTTCCACAAGTCGAATGATCCTCCGCAACCTTTGGCTATTGAAATCTAAACAGTGGAAGGTAGTGTATTGTTTTAATTGATTGTATGGTGTAGAAGTCAACATTGTGCCGAGAGAACATCTTTAATGTTTAATGTTGAAAAGGCAAGCAAGTATTGTTTTTATTTGGTTCTGTGCAGTGCCTAACAGTGGTGTTGATAGTATGCCAATGAACATTTTTTGAGAGTTTGGAAAATGTAAAGAGATTTTTGTGTTGACAAAAAAATATAACGATTTTAGCAGTACAAATCATGTCTCTAGACCAGGGATTGGCAAATGGCGGGCCGCATGCGGCCCCCACCTCCTCTTTTTGCGGCCCTCAGATTAATTTATAAACAACGTAATTAATAAAAAATTACAAGTAAATTATTTTTACTTGTAGTACTGATACCGTCCACTAGACTCCTAGTTACGTCGCGAGCTGCGTAGATTATTTCAAATACCGTGAAATAATCTGTGACGCATTTGTGTGTATTGTGTTTGTTTCCCGGGGAAACCCTCACAAGAAACACCGGATGATGTTATGCCTGCTGTGACGTTAAGTTGCCTCTTGTAATTATGCCTTTACAAGCTTACAAGTTGTATTTATCATCTGAATTTGGCAAAACAAGTTTAATATTCTTAAAACCAAGGCTTTGTTTATTTGAAATCAGATGAAAACAAACTGTCACGGACCCTGCCGTGTTATCTATGATTACTACGCTTTTCATTCATAATTTCAGCGGGAGGGAGGGGGAGCGGCGCTGAGGAACAGCAGAGTGAGGGCTGACAGGTGTCTGTTTTGACATTCCCCTTATTGTGGAATAAGGGGAATGCAGAGACAGGCTACAAGTGTTCAAGTTAGACAACTAATGTCTGGGTTAGTGTTCATGACTTCATGTGTATGTCATCTAATGGTTAATCTCAATACACACACATTTTCCATGCTTTCCAATAGTTTAAAATAGTTGTATTCCACTGTTTAATAACCTGTTCAATACAAACATGCCACTTGTCAAAATGAAATAAAATGTCTGTGAACTGATATTTGTTTAGTGAGTTTATTAGAGGATGTTCCCATTTATTGGGGATGTTCCCTTTGATTGTAAAATGTCAATGAAGATGTCAGACTTAGTATATTTGTTAATAATTACATACAACACATGGAATTGTTGTGTGTGTGTGTTCCAAGTGAATCTGCGGCCCCCTGGTGGCCAGTACATCAATGATGTGGCCCCCACCACCATCAAAGTTGCCCATCCCTGCTCTAGACCCTTCAGAAAGGCTGGACCCCATCAGGCTGTATACAGTCGTTGGCCCCCACGGGGTAGCAAAAACCGGTATGTGTGTGTGTGTGTGCTGGACTTTATTATGAAAATAGGATTCAGTAGTTGCCTTAGTTCATTCGAGAAGGAAAGGAAGAAAGGAGAGGCAAAAGAGGACAGGAAGGAGGATCGGCTTCATTTAAGCTCTGCTCCGATGGGAAATAACAAAAACTGTCTCTTCTGCAACATTTGAAGCTCTTTATCATCTCACAATCTATATTAGTATTACCAGCATTGTTCCAGCCGCTCTCATACTCACTCTCATGTCCATCCCTTCCCTCTCCATCCCTCCATCTGTTAGTGGTTAACAGAAACATGCTCCCTCCAGGGCCAGGAACCTGCAGTATTTCCTGCTCTGCCAGAGAGCAAGGGGGAGCAAGGCAAGAGAGGAGGAGACAAAGGGGAGAACAGAGAGGCACTGAGCCTGAGGAGGAAACCCACACAGAGAAAAAGAAACAGTCGTTGAGAGAGGGAGGTTGAAGGGAGGCCTCGTGCGCATACATCTGGCTTCCATTAGCCGACAGAGAGGGTGATCGGGAGAGAGAGAGGAGACAGAGGGGCTTTTATTTTTGGCACTTTTGGGGATACAGAGTGATTGGCCTATTTTTTCTCCTCCATCCTCTTTGATTTGTCCTTACTTCTATCCAGTTCATCCACATTTCAAATATATGAAACCAGCATTATTCATCTGCTCTCTCTGTAGACAAACAATCAGCAAGGCACTTTAAGGCGCTGCACATTTTATTCGCTGTCATGTTGTTGTTTTTTTCTCTGCTACAATCCCCTCTGTTTCTTATGGAATGTCAGTGCCACCTCTTTACTGATGTTTTAAACCAGTGTCGAATTTTAAAAGGTTAAGACTAAGAAAAGCATGTCTGCTCAAATATAATGAAGAGCAACCACAACTAAATATATACAGTGTTCATATCATTTCATTTTGTTTAGATGAAGAGATCAGGTCGACATCAAAAAGGTTCAAGGAAACATAATTGTATAAGCAAAAAGTCAACTAAAAAAATTGAAGCATTGACTATAATTAAATCTATTATGGAAACAAATGACACATTCGTATTAGATACAGAAATTACACATGTCAACAGATTACACACAATTGTGTTAGGTCAGTTGAAAGCATTAGATTCAACTTAATATTATTGCTTTCAACTGACATAATGCAACTGTGTAATCGGTTCACATAAAACATTTAATTGAATTAATCGTTTCAGTTTTTTTAATGTGTCAATAATTAAACAGAAACCTTACCTCTTTTGAAAAAGGTCATTTGTATAGAATTTGTAGAGCAAGGAAATGTTTCTGTTTCTTCTTTCTTCACCCTTTTCTGCACAGAGAGATTCTCTGTTCCCTCTCAGAATCTTTGGGGGATTCTGCTTTTGGATTGCTATTGATCAGAACAAGTACACGAGGTCCAGTTTGGGAAGAGATCTTATATATTTGCATGTGGGCAGAGTAGCAGTATCTGTTGTTGAATGACTGACTTTCCCACGTGGGTCCAAGCCGTCTTCCTCTCACAGTTTAGACCACAGCAGTCGATGCAGTCTGATGTTTAGTCTAGCATTTATATAAAAGCAAGTCTTGAGGCGATGGACACAGCTCCATCAGAGACGAGATTTGCAAAAAAAAGAGACTCAGTGTCAACGTTGTTTCTCCAATCCCTAGGAAATGTCAAGCAGCCCCTGATATCTTCTCCCCAGGGGCCCCCTTACCCCCAGGCTTTAAATCCAACTCCGATAACTTTGAGACAGACGGGAGAATGTCATGTTTATCTTACATTACAAATGTTCAGCATTTGTGCCACAAAGGCACATTTCCGGCTGAAAGGCAGCCCCAGTATTTGTCTATAAGGGGGGAAAAATCTATCTTTCATGATTTTATATTCATAACCACGCAGCCTCTCCGTCAGTGTCTTATGTGTGAAGGGAGGTTTTTTTTTCTTTTTTCTGCTGACTGAGGAGATATCACCATGTTGTTCTCCAGAACTACAAAAACATGTTGACTGTGTAAGCGCAGCCATGACAAGAAATCGGGCCCCCTACTCGAACTGCGCCCATCATTTAACGTTCACTTTCTTTTGATCTCAACTGCACATCTGTAAAGTCTTCTGACTGCATCTTTCATGGTTGCTTCCTTCACTCAGTCCAAGATCTGTTACCACACACACAGACACTCACACGCAGACATGCCCTCATTGCTCCAAAAAGGACAATCTTTAAACGCAACCTTTATTTAGATTTCACCTACACATCTGTAAAGATTCACGACTGCATCTTGGATGGTTGCGACCCTTCCACAGTCACCAAAATATTTCCACAAACACAAACACAGGGTGAAAACAATACCAGCGTCTCTGTCATGGCTTATAATGAGGATTCCTGGACATTAACTCTGTATTGACTCTCCGTCCTCTGCTGCTGCTGCTGCTGCGTGACTCTGGCAGCTGTGGGAGATCATTCATGGAGTGTGGCTCCTTTGTGTAAACGGTTTCTCCCTGCGGTTCTGTTTTCAGCAAGGTCTTCCCAGTTACAGCTGTTTATGTGGAATTCTTGATCCTAATTTTGTCCTTGAAATGTTTTTTTCTGGCCTCTAGTTTCTCTTGGCCAGCTTTTAGTCCTGCATAGGAAACCTATTTTGAGAAAATGTTATCAGGCATGTCCATCTGATCTGGTAAATGCTAGAAGTGGAAAGGTTTTCTTCAAAAACACTGATGTTTGTTTGTTCTCTTTCCAGTAAAAGCTATGTGTACAATGATCTGGTGGTAGGCATCCAGTACTTATTAGGGATCGACCGATATGGCTTTTTCAAGGCCGATACCGATTATTAGTAATCAAGGAGACCGATAACCGATATTTGGAACCGATATACATTTGCAGTAAAAAAAAAAAAATCTTGGTGTCAAAATGTAGAATAAGACAAACTCCAACACAACTCCAACACAACTTCTTTGAACTGCATTTAAGCATAGCCTATATTATGTTTAATTAACTTTTAAACATCTTACAACTGGTTTCCTCTCTGTGCCCTTTTCTTTAGTGCAGTCATCTGCAATGAGTTAGAGAGAGACAAGAAGTGGGGCAGCAGGCTGACATGCTTAACTAACAATAATGCTTAATTTATTATATCTGTCTATCTAGTATAAAATCCCAATAAGCTGCTAGCAACTGCAAAACACTAGTGCTAGCTAATGTTTTGCAAACTATTAAAAGTGAGGCTATTACAGTAGACCTAACGTTAGTCTAGTAGCCTCACTTCTAATATTTTGCTAAACATTTGCTAGATACATGTTGGCTAGCTAATGAGCTTCACATATCAACCTGAAAAACTGCGAGGCTCCACTCGCAGCCCCTCCCCCCCCCCCACCACAGTTTCTCCGCTGCGAGACGCTGCACGCACCCCCAACTCTGACTGACTTCCCGCGTCCCTGTGTAACTGGGAAACTGATAGAGTTGGATCATAAGATCGTGGTGTTTTTGCAACTTCAGCATAGGGGACAGGGATGTTTATTGAACTTCGGTTTAACACGGCTCTGCCGCTCAGCGCTGCTGCTTGCTTCAGTCTGTGTCTGCGTTCTTTCGCACCTGACTGTAATCTGAGAAGGTCCCGCCTCTCTGGCTGGCTCCCGCCCGGAAAATCTTCAGTAATAGCCTATCAGGTAGCGCTGTGGGCGGGACATTGCTCGTGTACACAGAGTGGTGACTGCAGCCAGAGAAACGGCCGCATCAGAGCCAAAGTTTTATCGGCAATTTGATAAAAAAAAAGGCCGATACCGATAATCGGTCAAATGCGGAATATCGACCCCTAGTACTTATGTGCTCACTGCAGTGTTGTAGTCAAGTCACCAATTCATGAGTCCAAGTCACTCTCGAGTCACCACTCTTCGAGTCCAAGTCCGAGTCACCAAGGGAGAGTCGTAGTCGAGTCCAAGTCTGAGTCACCCAAGGAGTGTCCGAGTCTGAGTCCAAGTCTGAGTCACCAAGGGAGAGTTGTAGTCGAGTCCGAGTCCAAGTCCAAGTCACCCAAGGAGTGTCCGAGACGAGTCTGAGTCATCATTACCTGTGTTCGAGTCCAAGTCCAAGTCACCCAAGGAGTGTCCGAGACGAGTCCGAGTCATCATTACCTGTGTTCGAGTCCAAGTCCGAGTCACCCAAGGAGTGTCCAAGTCGAGTCCGAGTCATCATTACCTGTGTCCGAGTCCAAGTCCGAGTCACCCAAGGAGTGTCCGAGTCCGAGTCATCATTACCTGTGTCCGAGTCCAAGTCCGAGTCACCCAAGGAGTGTCCGAGTCCGAGTCATCATTACCTGTGTTCGAGTCCAAGTCCGAGTCACAAGTCTTCATGCATCACGAGCATTCACGAGTCGGAGTCCAAGTCGTCCGCGAGAATTCACGAGTCCAAGTCCGAGTCGCGTCAATCAGTGCGCGAGTCCGAGTCGAGTCACGAGTCCCGAAAATCGGCACTTGAGTACTCCATCTCTGTCTCACTGTAGGTAGACCAGGTGTTTGTCAAAGTCAAAGATGGTTCCTTGGTCTTCCAGGTCCTTCAAAGTCAGGGCTCTTCCTTAGAAAGCAAACAACACTCATTGGAGCGGCCTACTGTGGAGTGTGCTGCTCTGTGGGAAAAATGGATGGTGTTTCGTTTTTTTCTTTCAGTGGAAGAAATGGTTGCAGGAAATGGCACTTGGAGCAGGGAAAGAATCATCACCATTTAAACTGGTTGTGCAGCTGACTCAGCTATAAGGTTCAAGTGAAGGCGGAGGATCATCTGGATTGTTTGTTCTCCAGAGCAGTCAATGTATAAGATCATATATCAAAGGTTCGGTCAGATCATAGTGTTACATGTCACTGAAGTTGTTTGTTGTTGACCAAACCTGTGACCTCAGCATCACAATGCTAAAACAGGCACAACACACATGTGACTGGTGTAGCGCTGTTGGTGGACGTCATCTAAATGTGGCCTTCGCAATAATTGAAAGGGACTGCAATGTATGCAACAGCTGAACTCATGTGCACACTGGTTCCACATCAACAACCTCCGAGTTCGATATTTCATTGCATGCATATGTTCACATTGCTGGTGGACTGACATGTATCTGTTGGTGTGCGGCTGCTCACATCAACACACCAACAGATTCAGTATTTCTCTGGAGCTTTTGAGTTAAGTCTTCATTTATTTGTCCTTTTACCACATAGGGTTGCATGATGATGAAAGCTGCAGCCCCCATCATCAACACACAACGAACATGTATACAGGATCAAATGTAAAATAAAAGACACCTCATAGTCCTGCCTGTCCTCCCGGCCCCAGCACGTCCACCTAAAGTGTCCTGCTCCGCTGCTCCTCAGTGCCCAGGCCATCCATCTGTTCAATCCTGTCAACGTGATTCAAACTGCAGTTGGTCAGCACTACTTTGCGTCTGCCTGTCCTCAGCTGTGATGGCTTGATTAGAGCTTGGACTCAAGGTTTGGCTCAAACTGTTGGTTCTATGATGAAATATTAAAACTGAAATGACAGCCTACCTGACTGATCAAACCAACTAAAGAATATCAGACATATTCTAAATGCTAAAGTTGGGGAATACGAAATCACAGTTGTTTTTGTTGAGTGCAAACCTTAAGAAAAGTGGTTCCTGATTCAACAGTGTCCTTTTAAGAATCTTATCACTAGAATAGAGAACATATTGTTCTCATTTTTACTCAAGATCTTTTTTTCTAGATACAGTAGTTATGGACATACCAAGTCACCAACGGTACAAATCCCAGTATTCATTACAACACTGTGCATCTGGGGATCTGAGAGTAATGTGTCTGAGGAGGAGTCAACGCACCCTTTGGAATATGAATACTAAACTTCATGTAAACATTATCACCATGAGGGACTGGACCTCAAACCAGTGGTGTGTGTTGCTCTGCTGCCCTCTAGAGGCCACTGGCTCTAATCACTTGGTCAAATGATGTGATATTGCTTTCTGTTGTGAGAGCACCTGCATGTAAAGTAATGTGAGTGTTGTTGTTGCAATGTCGTGTAACCTTGCTGTGACTCAGGGTTTTCTTTGTTATCATCTATGTGCTGTCAAGTAGCTAGCAAGGTTTCATACTTCGGCTCGTCATGCTGACCAATGCAAACCCATGTATCCAGAGTGAAGAGTCCCTCATATCATCAACTTTCACTTAAATGCAAATGCAGTGTAGTTACTACAGTCTGGTGTGCTAATGTACTACACTGTAGTACATTAGCACACCAGACTGACCTGGCCTTAAATAAAGGTGCAAATAGACCCAGGGTTATCACTAAACGTAATAAAACACATTCCACGTTGGTCTTTTCGTTTTATTATACAATTCTCAACAACCTGTGGCTTCAACCGTCAATCAACTATGTCAATAGCAGCATGTACCATTTAATAATATTTTTTTCATAATCAGGAATCCTCACCAAATTGAACAAAGAAGGACATGAGGGAAATGCATTTGTGAAAAACTAAACTGGAATCATTTGGGAACCTCAGGATTTGAAAATATATTGTTTGGGGATAAAAAGCTCATAAAACAACTTGGCTTAACATTAACACTAAGTTCTCAACCAACATTCATATCATCTTTGTTTCTCTTTTTTTAACAGGGGTGGACCTATAAAGGTGTTGATATATCAAGCATCATAATTCACATTTAAGTGACTTCCCTGTATGATTTTTTTATTATTTTGAAGGGACACATGTATCCAATTGTATCCATATTTTGAGGGTTCAGTCAGGGGGATTGTTTTGACCACTGGAACAATCTTCATAAAGTACTCCTTTAAAAAACACCCACATCGGCCACTACAACAACAACTGCTAGCATTTAGTACGCTTGCCTCGATGGTAATCCTCTCGTGCTTTTCTTCTGGGATTTGAATCAGAAAGTAAAAAGTCCTGGTTGTTTTTGTCTCTGGTTAGGCCATGCAGGACCAGCAAACGGCAGCAGTTAACCACATATCAGATTATTTTAAACTAGAGTTATCAATCCAAATGTCACAGTACTGGAATCAGCTTGAAATGGGCCTTATTTAGCTCACATCGTTTTATGCAGTTATCGCAACTTTCCCAAATGGTTTCAAACATGCAGAGGTTACATTTTACAAGGGTCACAGCCAGCTCAGTGCTATCAGTCCTCGCTGGCTGTCCTGTCCGAGCTCTTATGGCAGGGGGGGGCAGCTTCCATGTGGGTGGGGGAGGTCGGAGGGGTCAGCCGGGAGAGACACAGTTGACTCTGGGATGGTCCAAGAGAAGACTTCCTCACAGCCGTGCTGCAACAGTGGACATTAACACACAGAAGAAAGACATCCAGTTTAGTCCAATGCAAAGCCCCAGTGTGTGTTGCACTGATGCCTCTCTAATAGTGGCAACACAATAAGATGACTGGACAAAATGTCTTTGAAGGACTGGATTGTCCTTTTCTCTGTCAGTGTAAATCCAAAATATTAACCAAGAATTGCCGTCATTGTGACCCTGACAGGTGAATGTGTAAGAGATGATGGTGCTCTGGTCTTACCCTTCTTCCCTCCCTTTGTCCTCCTGCTCTCCATCAGTGTGATCTGCACTGTGGTCCCCCTCCTCTTCCTCCAAGTCCTCTTCCTCTAAGTTGTTGGCCAGGCGATCTACGCTGTCCGGCAGCCTGTGCTCTATGGGCTCCACAACTATAGAGGGAAGACGCTCCCTTCGGTAAATAATATCGTCCGGCAAGGAGCTGGAATCTGGATCCTCATTGGTGCTGGCTTCAGGGAAGATCTGGTCCAGGGAGGAGATGTTGATTTATGAACTACTTGGAATGAACTTGATATTGATTATATAAGAAATGGCTGATGATTACGGCATTTTAAAAAACACTAACTTACTAACAAAACATAACCAACTTTTGAGACACTGCTATTGTCAAGCAGCCACGTCCCACTATTATTAAGGAACAACCTGGTAACATTAAAGGAAATGTGTCCAATTGTACTGAGATGTTATCATTTAAACCACTCAGTTAGATTTTAAGTGATGATATTTACCAGAAAATGCAAGTCAAAGACCCGTGTGTGTGTGTGTGTGTGTGTGTGTGTGTGTGTGTGTGTGTGTGTGTGTGTGTGTGTGTGTGTGTGTGTGTGTGTGTGTGTGTGTGTGTGTGTGTGTGTGTGTGTGTTGTACCTGGTAGACTTTGCTCGCTCTTCTCTCAGCTGGTCTGTCGTCCATCTGAGATTCACCTTGACCTAGAGTGGGGTTCAAACTGTTTCAAACACACAACACATTTCAGGTAAACGTTACATTTTCTCTGTGACGCTATCATCCGACCTCATGGATACTAAGGCAGTACAGAATCAAAGTGCCTTATTTCCTTCAAATCCACACGAAAACAGCTAAACAATTGGAAGTGGTTGTCGAAAATGTGTTTGCTGTAATGTAATGGATTACCTGTATTCTCTATAGAAATAAAGATAGGAAAGGAAAATCTGCGTTATTTGTTGAATTGGTCATCGTGTACCCAACAAGGTATTTTGGTCTTTAGGAACGGCTTCCATCTGACCCTAAACATTATCCAGTGTTTGAAAATAGACCATTGTACAGAAGCTGTACAGATGTAAAGGTCGGAGAAGACCTAAGATCATAAAGCTTTATCTCAGGGATCTTCTAAGCTCGACTCAATCCATAGCAGTGGACAGACATGTGTGTGTGTGTGTGTGTGTGTGTGTGTGTGTGTGTGTGTGTGTGTGTGTGTGTGTGTGTGTGTGTGGTGTGTGTGTGTGTGTGTGTGTGTGTGTGTGTGTGTGTGTGTGTGTGTGTGTGTGTGTGTGTGTGTGTGTGTGTGTGTGTGTGTGTGTGTGTGTTCCACAGAGAACGACACAACACAGGAAAGCGCAGAGAGGGGGCAGGGAAAGACGTTGTGCTGCTGTGTTAATCCTGCAATTAAGAACTTAATGAAATAAAAGGCTTAAAAACAAGTGACTCCTCAACTCCAAGGATGGAGAAGGAGTGAGGTAACCTGGATATAAAAAGAAAGCCCTGGGTGTAAGAAATATAGTCGAAGATTTGGTTTGAATACCTCAGAAAAGAATGCCATTTCATGTTTCTTTTGTCTTACAGGTAGGCATACATTCATTTGAATGAATGTACAGTATGTGTGGGAGGTCAGTATGGAGCACATGAATAATATAGGGCCTCTTCAGTAATCTCAGTGTTTACATTGGCCGATCAGTCGCCACTCATTTTTAAATGAACCTATATGGAATCTATATTTTAAACATCACGGCATTTCACACTTCTAATAACTTCATGTTATACCTGGTGTTGTGTGTAATCCTATTTCCATCATGTTTAATTTACAGTGCTTTAAAAACAGGTACATTGTGTAAAATATCGCTTTAGACAGTATATTATGCGGCTTACCTGTGTGAGGCAGGAATACAGCTCATCTTGAATGCATCATAAAGGACCTTAAGGCCCAGAGATCCAAAACAAGAAGGTATTCCAAAAAGTCCAACAAGCTGGACTGTTTTCTTTGAAAGTCTATATTCTTTGAAAGTCTATATCCTTGGAAAGTCGGCCACACTTTGCTGTCAGTCCCTTTCTATTCCCTCCTTCTGCCAGTCACAGATTCAGAATCCCATCATCCCCTCCTCTAATTTGTGCCCTCCCCTCCCTTGATTTTCTCAGAGTGGTCCACTCAGTGACGCACACAACAATGCACATCCACATGGAACCTGCCTCCCAAGCTGACGGGCTTAGTGTCACCTTCCATTAGAAGCAGAGCCTGGATGTAACATGTGAGGTTGAGCAGCACAGGCCTCCCTCGCACATTCAGATTAGCAGGCTAGCTGTCCTTGCTGACATAGGGGTTATTTTACTTCTGAGGCTTTTCAACCAAATCATTCAGTTTGCTGAAGTCGTGCCAGATTATGAAAACCACAGATAAGGCGAATTTATAAGGATTTAACAACATTTTGAAGTAAAGGCAATAAGGCATGTATTTTGGGGTATTTCAAACGAGAGAGTGGTGCATTTAACCTGTTAAACCCCGAGCCTGTTTTTCAGGTTTCAGGCTCGAAAATGACATTCCCAGAACAAATGACCATATCTTCCCTTCTAAAAGGGTTAAATTAATAATCTTTTTTCTCAAAGTAATGATAAACCTCTGGGTTGGATGTAGAAAAGTCAGAATAAATATAGATGTTTTTTATTTTAAAGAAAATTCAGATTGACCATGGTAAAAAACTGTAAATTATAGTGTCCGTCCAAAATATATGTTGTACTTATAGTGAAAACTAACCTTGGATGATGGGTTAGTAGACTAAAAGATTTAGGAATCCAAAGTACAACATATAATAAGTACCCTGTATCAAGATTGATGCAAAACAAGTGATATTTGACCTTTTTAGACAGATTTAGCAAAAAAAAACCCTCTTCTGGGGCCATGTGGGTGGATTTTCCATATCTCTGGCCCCCCTTGCTGGATTTTGACATGTGACATATCTTTATGACCGTCAGAGCCAATGGAATCGAGGGGAACTCACACATAGTCCTTATTTGGTAATGTGTGTGTGTAAGGCTGCCGCATAGCCAAGACCGGAAGCAGCAGCCACTCTGGTGGCTACCATTAGCAGCTAACTTTTGCTCTGCGATTTTTACATAAAAATTGAATTATGGATTATAAATGAAATAATTTTTGTATACAGAGACGTTAAAAACCTATGGATTAACCGATTTAGCCGCGTTTTTTCTCGTTTTAATGCCATTGAACACGTCTTTTGATCAGATTGACAGCTACGGTGAGACGATCTCCCTAGAAGCTCTGTAAAGGTACGTGTTGTGATGTCTGTGTTTGCTTCCCCTGTCGCGACTTCGGATCACTCAGTGATGATACTATATACCTAAATAATCTGTAGAACCTCAGCTTTAATCGGATATCTTGTATGTGCAGCTACGATAAGTAATAAGGGTACTTTTATCTTGAGTTCTGTGCCAATGTCCGTTAGCATTTTTCGCTCAGGGGTCATTTAGATGCTTCTTATGAGACTTGTGTTTTGTTTTGGTAAAAATGGTTTGTATCGTCAGTTAGCTGAGATTATTTCCATTAATCTGGTATAACACATTAATAGGTTCTTAAATATTAAGATCCCCTGAGACACAGTGTCCTGAAAAAAAAAACTTGGGGTTTAACAGGCAGACTATTACTCAAACTTTGAACTGAGTCAAGAAATTAAAAAAATGTCTGTCTATACTGATAAATGTCTGTCTATACCGGGGTGTCAAACTCATGGCCCGGGGGCCAAATCCGGCCCGCGACTTCATTTTATTTGGCCCGCAAGAGCTTGCAAAGAATGTCATAGTATTATTAACTGACTACAAGGGGAGTTGTCATATACGTTACGGCATGTTTACGACAGTTACAGTAAGTGGGGGTGGCTAGAGAACCCCCGGAGGCAGCAATAAAGGGTCCTGTTAAATAACCAACTGTTCCGTTGTCTGTTAATATCCAAGATATTACATGGTGTCAGAAGTGGTCGAGGATGGCAAAGTTTCAACCACCAGAGAGTTTTTGTTTCGAGAAACCCGCCGAATGGTCAGACTGGAAGAAACGGTTTACACGGTACAGGACAGCTACTAAGTTGGACAAAGAAGAAGGTCCAGTTCAAGTAAGCACGCTGGTGTATGCGCTCGGGAAGGAAGCAGAGAACATTCTCAGCTCTTTTACCTACGGGGAAGAGGAAAATGAGTCGCAGTATGATGTTGTACTGGCGAAATTTGACGCATATTTCATCCCGAGACGCAACGTTATACATGAACGGGCATGTTTCAACCAGAGAGTGCAGCGCGCGGGAGAGCGCGCAGAGACATTCATCCGCGCACTATATGAGCTGTCGGAACATTGCAACTTCGGAACGGCTCGTGAGGAAAACATAAGAGACAGAATCGTGGTGGGAATTCTAGACAAGGATCTGTCTCAGAGGCTACAGCTGATCCCTAACCTCACTCTGGAGATGACGGTACAAGAGGCACGTCAATCAGAGGAGGTAAAAGCTCAAGTTAACCAGCAGAGAGAGCGGGCTCACGCCGTGCAGGAAGTAGCACAACGGCATAGCAGAGGTGCAACACAGAAGTGGCGGCACCCACAGAGAGAGAGGAGCCAGGAGAGAGAGAGTGAGAATGACCACAGGAAGGGCTGGCGGTGCGGCAAAATGCCACACAGCCAGCTGGATGACTGCCCAGCAAGGAGGTCTACTTGCAATAATTGTGGGAAAAGTGGACACTAGGAAAGGGTGTGCAAGAGAAAGCAGGTGAGAGAAGTGACTGAGGGTGAGGGATCAGAAGATGGACAGTATTATTATCTGGGCTCAGTTAATAGCATGCCTCACAATGATAATGAATGGACAGTCACATTAGAGATTGGCAGCTCACCTGTAGAATTTAAAATAGATACTGGAGCCGATTGTAGTATCATAAGCGAAACTGTGTACAAAACACTGGAGCCAAAAAGGGTCCTACAGAGGCCAAAGAAGGTGCTGAGTGGTCCCGGGGGTGGATTGAACTGTTTAGGGCAGTTTATAACTCAGACCAGCTACAAGGGAAAAACATACACATGCAGGCTCTATGTCATTAGAGGGCAGAGTGTGAATAACCTACTCAGCAGGCCAGTAGCTGTAGCTATGGGGTTAGTAAAGCGAGTGGGCGAGGTCAACACCAGTGAACAGGAGTTTGGCCTACTGAAAACACAGCCTGTGAAGATAGCTCTAAAGGGCAATAACCAGCCCTATGCAGTATGCACAGCACGCCGGGTCCCCATACCGCTCCTGGGTGCAGTGAAAGAGGAGTTGGAGAGGATGGAAGCCAACGACATCATTGAAGCCGTGACTGACCCAACAGAGTGGTGCGCACCCATGGTGCCAGTCCAGAAAAAGTCTGGAAAAACACGCATCTGTGTGGACTTAAAGAAGCTTAATAAGGCTGTCAAAAGGGAGAGATTCATCTTGCCGACATCAGAGGGGATGATAGCTCAGCTCAGTGGCTCCACAGTCTTCTCATCACTTGACGCAGCGTCAGGGTTCTGGCAGATCCCACTGGACAAAGACAGCCAGAGGTTGACCACCTTCATCACGCCGTACGGAAGGTACTGTTTTAAACGTCTTCCCTTTGGGATAAGCAGCGCACCTGAGATATTTCAGAGGCAGATGGTAGAGACGCTGGAAGGGCTGGATGGCGTTGCCGTCTACATGGACGACATCATCATCCATGGCAGCAACACCAGCGAACATGATGAGTGGCTGCAGAAGGTTCTGGATCGGCTGGAGTCTGCAGGCCTGAAGCTGAACAATGAGAAGTGTGTGCTGAGAAAGGAGGAGCTGCACTTCCTGGGTCAGGTGATCAACAAAGATGGTGTACGACCCGACCCGGCCAAAGTGTCTGCAGTCAGCAAACTTGAACCACCAGAAAACGTGCAGGAACTAAAGAGAGCACTCGGCATGATCAACTACCTGGGGAAATATATTCCAGACCTCGCCACAGTGGGCCAGCCACTATATGCACTGTTAAAAGCAGACTCAGTGTGGATGTGGGGTCCGGCGCAACAAGCAGCCTTTGAGCGAGTTAAAGAGCTCCTCACAACGTCACCTACCCTGGTGTACTATGATGTTAACAGGAGCACAGTGGTCTCAGCAGACGCAAGCAGTTATGGGATAGGCGGTGTCCTGCTGCAGCTCCATGGCGAGGACTGGAGACCGGTAGCATACTGCTCAAGGCGACTGAGCGACGCTGAAACCAGGTACGCTCAGATAGAGAAGGAGTGCCTGGCGAGCGTGTGGGCGTGTGAGAGGTTTCAGATGTATCTCTACGGCCTACCAGCATTCAAACTGATTACGGATCACAAACCCCTCCTCCCACTGATGAACTCCAGGGATCTCGACAATGTGCCACTCCGCTGCCAGCAACTCCTCATGCGGTTGATGAGGTTCAACCCGGAGGCTGAGTATGCGCCGGGGAAAACCCTGGTGGTGGCAGACACACTGTCCAGGAGCCCACAGGAAGACAAGGAGCTCAGTAGAGACACAGACGTGGAGTGTTACGTAGCAGCTGTGATGAGCAGCATTCCAGCATCGCCGAAAAAGATAGACAGCATCCGCGCGGAGACGGCAGCGGACGAGCAGCTCCAAGAAGTGATTAGGTACATACAAGAGGGGTGGCCTGAACACCTAGCACACATAAACACCTGTGTTAGGGAGTACTTTCCCGTTAGGAACTAACTGTCTATGCATGATGACCAGACCAGTGACCAGAGGGAGTAGAATAGTGATACCAGGGAGATTGAGGTCAGAGATACTAGAACGCATACATGAGGGCCATCAAGGTCTTAACAAGTGCAGAGACAGGGCCGAAACTTCGGTGTGGTGGCCTGGCATAGCCACACAGATCACACACAAAGTCGAGAACTGCATGTACTGTCGTGAGCAGAGGAGAGCACAGACAGGCACCTCTCCCAGACAGGCCGTGGAAGAGAATTGGCATAGATTTATGTGAACATGAGAGAGAGAGTTACCTAGTCATAGCTGACTACTACTCTAGATACCTGGAGATACTCCACATGCCTACCATGACTAGTGCACATGTGATCTTGAAGCTGAGAGCCACGTTTGCCCGGCACGGAATACCGGAGGAGGTTGTCAGTGACAACGGACCGCAGTTCAGCAGCGATGTCTTCAGAGGCTTTACGCACACAACCTCTAGTCCCCACAACCCACAAGGAAACGGTTATGCTGAACGTGCAGTCCAAACGGCAAAGGGGATTCTGAGACAAAAGGACCCCCTACTTGCTTTAATGGTTTACCGTTCTTCTCCACACAGCAGTATGGGTGTCAGTCCGGCAGAGCTCCTAATGGGCAGGAAAATCAGGACGACGCTGCCCACTCTGGCCAAGAACCTGCAACCAAAGTGGCCGAGCAGACATCACATCAGAGCTCGAGATGCTGCGGAGAAGAGCAAACAGGCCTTCTACTATAAAAAGCGCCATGACGTGAGAGAGCTCACACCACTGCAGCGAGGAGACCATGTTCTCACCAGACTGGACAATCAAAATACCTGGTCCACACCTGCAGTAGTGGCAGGTGAGAGTGTTACACAGATGTCTTATCTCATCGAGACGGAGCAGGGTGCTCTGTACAGACGTAACCGTCGACATCTCCAAGCGCTGCCCGTAGCGGTGCCCGTAGCGGGGCCTCCAGCGAACGACGACACAAATCCCAGGAATAACACACCAGACATTCAGATGAGCCCAGAACATGGCTCGCCTGGTCCAACAAGGAACACTGATGGACTGATCCAAACCAGGTCTAGTAGACCTGTTAAACCTGTCCAGAGACTTGACCTGTGAGGGGACAGTTCAATAATAAAAAAAAGGGTGTTGATATTGTAAAAAAAAAAAAAAGAGAAAAAAAGGAGAGATGTCATAGTTATTGATGTGTTGATATTGTTAAAGAAAATATATCTAAGTTATTGATATGTGTTGAATTGTTAAAGAAAAGATATCTAAGTTATTGATATGTGTTGATATTGTTAAAAGGGAAAAAGGGAGATGTCATAGTATTGTTAACTGACTACAAGGGGAGTTGTCATATACGTTACGGCATGTTTACGACAGTTACAGTAAGTGGGGTTGGCTAGAGAACCACCGGAGGATGCAATAAAGGGTCCTGTTAAATAACCAACTGTTCCGTTGTCTGTTAATATCCAAGATATTACAAAGAATATAATACGTTTATTATACGGTTACATGCTACTTTACAGAATATCCCCGTCGGCGGGGACCCTGTTTTTTTTTTTCACGACACTGTGTCTCAGGGGATCTTAATATTTAAGAACCTATTAATGTGTTATACCAGATTAACGGGAATAATCTCAGCTAACTGACGATACAAACCATTTTGACCAAAACAACAGGAAACAGTTTGTCTCCATCAGTCGCTCAAACTCACCCCCGGCCCCAGTCCACCACGGTGTACCCCAGGGCTCTGTACTTGGCCCCCACCTGTTCACCATTTACATGCTCCCCCTCGGCCAGATCATCCGACATCATGGACTCAACTTCCACTGCTACTCTGATGATACCCAACTTTATCTCAGCACCACTCCATCCTCCCAGCTCCCCCCTCAGTCTCTCATCAACTGCCTGCATGACATCAAGACATGGATGTCCTCAAACTATCTGAAGCTGAACAGCGGTAAAACAGAGCTCATGGTTGTGGCACCCAAGGCACTGCTCCAGAAGGTTGGTGACTTCGTCCTTGAGGTCGACGGCTGCTCCATCTCCCCATCTCCTGAAGCCCGCAACCTGGGTGTGATCCTCGACTCCACCCTTTCCTACCATTCCCATGTCAAATCAGTGACCAAATCGGCTTTCTACTCGGAGTCGGTTGCCGAGACCCTGGTGCATGCATTTGTCACCACCCGCTTGGACTACTGCAATGGTGTCCTGTTCGGGGTTCCCAACAAAACCCTGGACAGGCTCCAGTATGTCCAACACTGTGCAGCTCGGGTCCTTACACACACAAAGCCGTGGCAGCACATCACTCCCACCCTCATCCACCTCCACTGGTTGCCGGTCAAGTTCCGCATAACTTATAAAGTCCTCCTCCTGACCTACAAGTCCCTCCATGCCCTTGCCCCCCAGTACCTATCGGACATCCTCCACCCACATGCCCCACCCCGGAACCTGCGGTCTTCAGACTCTGGCCTGCTCACCACCCCCCGCACCAAACTGAGAACCTTCGGGGACAGAGCCTTCAGTGTGGCAGCCCCCACCCTCTGGAACGCTCTCCCTGCGGAGATTCGCAACATCCCCACACTGGACGCCTTCAAAAGGGCCCTCAAGTCCCATCTGTTCATCAAGGCTTTCGGCCCTTAAATCTATCTGTTGTTTTGTCTGTCTGACCTTTGTTTTGTTTTGTTTTGTTTGTGCTTGCCCTATTCCTGTAAAGCGACCTTGGGTCCCTTAAAAGGCGCTATAGAAATATCAGTTATTATTATTATTATTATTATTATTAAAACAAAACACAAGTCTCTAAGCATCTAAATGACCCCTTAGCGAAAAATGCTAACGGACATTGGCACAGAACTCAAGATAAAAGTACCCTTATTATATCGTAGTTGCACATACAAGATATCCAATTAAAGCTGAGGTTCCACAGATTATTTAGGTATATAGTATCATCACTGAGTGATCTGGACTCGCGACAGGGGAAGCAAACACAGACATCACAACACGTACCTTTACAGAGCTGCTAGGGAGATCGTCTCACCGTAGGTGTCAATCTGATCAAAAGACGTGTTCAATGGCATTAAAACCAGAACAAACGCGGCTGAATCGGCTAATCCATAGGTTTTTAACGTCTCTGTATAAAAAAAGTATTTCATTTATAATCCATAATTCCATTTTTATGTAAAAATCGGATAGGAAATGTTAGCTGCTAATGGTAGCCACCAGAGTGGCTGCTGCTTCCGGTCTAGGCTATGCGGCAGTCTCACGCACACACACACATTACCAAATAAGGACTATGTGGGAGTTCCCCTCGATTCCATTGGCTCTGACGGTCAGAAAGATATGTCACATGTCAAAATTCAGCAAGGGGGGCCATAGATATGGAAAATCCAACCTAATCTCACCAGAATGTGTGACTCCACCACGACTTCTTAACAACACAATGCGTGGTGGAGTCACGAACTTTGTTACATTTACGTGTCGGCACCACGCAAACAACCCCAATGTAAAGTGAATGAGGCTCCTTTGTCGTGGTGCACACACGCATTTCTACAACGTCCCGCAGTGAGATTTTATTCTATAAAACGGTTTTTTAAATCTACTTTATATCTTGTAGTAACTCACGGGAGGCTTCTTTTATTTTATTTGTATTCATAATAATTAAAAAAATTCGTCAGAATGTAAAAATTACATTAGTTACGAATTTGTGTTCTCAAAAAACAGTGCATTGTGTGTAATGCAACTGTGATTGTTATTAAATTAGTTAGTTTTTAAGGAAGGCCAGAGCTTCAGCTGTGTCAAATAGATTGTTCCCTTTAGTTAACGTTATTTAAAGATAATGATCATGTCCCCTGTATTGTATTACGAGCGTCCATTCCCATTGGATAACGGAGAATTGTACACCCAGAAGTAAGAATTCTCCTTACTGTCGATTGATTATACAGTGATATCTGCACTACTCATCGACTAAAAAACACCAGATTATCCTTGTTAATTACACAACATTGATTGGTTTGAATCGTGTGCAATGCTTTTGTATTTGTCCCCTTCGATTCGGAGAAACAAATGTTTTTTCGGAGTTTTATGATGGCCGAAGACACTACACTACCCAGAATCCTCAGCTATCGTTTGGGACTACACCATGTGCTTAGCTTGACAAACCCTTGATCAGTCCTCAACCTCTGTGATTGGATGCGCGAAGTTTACACAGAGCGTCAAAAAGGACTTTGACGCCTTAGGTCACAGGCTCCTCCAACAGTGCTACGCAATAAAACAGATAGGCCTACACAGAAAAAATAGTGAAATAGTGCAATAAGAGTCTATATACAAGTGATTGGAATATGATATATTAGATAAATAATTTCTAAGTAGCAGCCAGATGAATGTTATGGATGTTGTTTCTAAGTTCAGGTGTTTAATAATCGTATAGCCTGTGGGATAAAGCTGTCTCTGTGTCTGGTGGTTTTAGTCCGGATGCTGCGGTACCGCCTGCCAGACGGCAGCAGACAGAACAGTTTGTGGCTGGGGTGATGGGGGTCTTTTATAATCCTGAGGGCTTTCTTTAAGGTTAACCTGGTATTTTTACTCCACTACATTTATTTTAGTTACTTTACAGATTTGGATTAATGATGTGAAATATAAACAGCCCTTAAATCAGATTTTAGTTACACCTGAGTGAAATTCAGTGAAGGTGATTGTCAAGTGCCAACAATCAGGCAAGATATTTGATAGTTGGTGCTTGAGAAGACTACATATTTATCTGCAGATCCGTTTAAAGCATATTCATTACTCGTTATTCTCTAATAGTTCATTAAAGACTGTATATAATTGCTATTTTGCACATCCCTTTCAAGATTTCAAGATTTTCTAAGGTTTATTGACATATCATATACACAACAGTGTAGTTATGTAATGAATGAAAAACTTGAGTCACAGGTTCCTCAACAGTGCATTACAAGACATCTATCAATATGTGTGTATACTTCCACCATTACACTGTCGTATTCTGCACATTTCTTATACTATCTACATACATAAGATTATAATTAATCTGTATAATATCAGTTAAAATAAGTGCTTCAACATAGTTAACATTGCAGGAAAGTTGATTGTCAAGTTCCAAAACAAACCATACAATTTAGACTTTGTCAGGCTTAATATTTAGATACCCCCAAAGCTTTTTTCCTATTTAAATGAAGACCTTAACCTAAAGTATTCTTTAATGTTTAAATAAAGCCTTATTAGTTAGCACATCCTCCTATCAGGCACTAAACTGTTTTATTCTAGATATCATTTGAGTATCTTCTTGATATTTTCTATTCTATATTTATATCATTGACCTTCTACTTTCCCACTATTTTGTATGTACTCTTAATATTTAAATGTTTTCATAAAATATAACACATTCAAAAGTGCTTTACAAAAATGAAAGACATTAAGAAAAAGGCATTTTAAACAGTCGTTAAAAAGCAACACAATCTTCCTGCATTGCAATTACTCTAAACGTGTAATAACGTGCTTTAACCAGTAGGTGGTTTGGGTTAAAAAGCTGTCAAGTTTACAGTGTTAACAAAATAAAATATACTGCTGTTTCTGGTTTAGTTTACGACGAATATTATTTTGTTATTGTTTTGATATTTGTAACACAAAAGCGATGGAAAAACCCCACAGCAACACAGAAAAGATGGTCTTAACATGACCCAGCGGTCTAGTAGTTAATAAAAAACAATAATATCAAAACAAAATATGACTACTAATTTATTGTGAAATTAAAACAGAACAGTAAAAGAATAGTTTCCGGTCTATTCTGATGCCCGATCTCTGGAGATAAATAAAGAACTACGACAGATGTGTAATATTTAATGCAGCCAAACCATTTATTACAATGCATTCATGTGATGACTTTCAAAGAGTAAAGCAAGCACTGCTGAATAAAGTATGATTTTCTCTTTTACGAAACCTTTTTTATATAGAATGCAGTTGGAGGTCAACCAATCAAAGAGCTTGAGGACTGATCACGGGGTTTGTCAAGCTAAGCACATGGTGTAGTCCCAAACGATAGCTGAGGATTCTGGGTAGTGTAGTGCAGTGGTTCCCAAACGGTGTGCCGCGGCACACTGGTGTGCCGTGAGTCAAGTCCGGGTGTGCCGTGGGATTTTGTGACAACCATACGTTATTATTGCAATATACAACTACACAAAAATAATTATATTTTAATTTACTATATCAGTACTTTGTAGGTTTATATGTATGTAATCTGCGCGACTTGCGCGTCCACCACATCTCCACGTGCAGTGCTGCATAAACATGGCTGAGTCAGCGATAACTCTCGAGGGGTGGAGGTATGCCCATTATTTTGAGTTCATCCGAAGAATAGACAGGAATGTGACGGTGAGGTGCAAACTGTGTCCAGGCCAGAAGCTGTTATCCACTGCTGTAAACACCACGTCAAACCTCAACAAGCACCTGCAAAGAACACATGCTAAAGTGGAGCTACCGCACACGCTATTTGTTGTTTGTTTATATCACGTAGTTCTTCTTCTCTGTCTTCCGGTTGTTGCCTGTTTTGAATGACGAATACATACTACCGCCGCCTGCTGGTAAGGAGAGTTATTGCCACTCACGCATGCGCAGTTCGTACGTGCTCGGCTGAAGTCTTTGCGGTGTCTGGTTCCAGTGCAACACATGGCCAACACGCAGGAGAACACGCCGACGCAACAGAGTCAGCAGAGATAGACTGCGCAAAAATATACAGATAGCAGGAGACAGAGAACAGCCACGGTCAGATAGCAGGAGACAGAGAACAGCCATGGTCAGATAGCAGGAGACAGAGGACAGCCACGGTCAGATAGCAGGAGACAGAGGACAGCCATGGTCAGATAGGAAAACATTCAGGATCTGGATTAGTTTTACGCGACAATGGAAACTGAACTAAAGAGAACATTTGAAACTTTAGCATTCTGCGTGATCTGCCTGCAGGGAGGGGCGGGCCGGCCCTGCGAGTAAGTAACGAGTAAAGTAACGAGTTACTTTATGTAGAGAGTAACGAAGTAGTGTAATATATTACTTTTTTAAAGTAATATGTAATATATTACTTTTTTTTAGTAACGACCCCATCTCTGCTGAAATGTTACATTTATAATTTGTAGTTCAGGACCATGGACAATGCAGCTTCCTTGCATTGACAATTCTCTGTGCTGAATTTCCTTTGTCTCATTTTTAATGTTGTGACCTGTCTGGTTTAAATGAGTGTGTTGCTGCTTTGATGAAGCCTAATTTGATAACGTTTCAAATTAATTTCTGAAATATTTCGTTAATAAATATTTCATGAGTAATATAGTTGTCTTTGTCACATTTTATTTGGCATTAGTAAATAATTATGCACATTTACAGATATTTTACATGATATGAGTGATAACACGTGTTATAACGGCTATTTTGCACAATAGGTGTGCCTTGAGATTTTTACTTGTCCTTTGGTGTGCCTTGGGCACAAAAAGTTTGGGAACCACTGGTGTAGTGTCTTCTGCCATCCAAAAACTCCGAAAAAATCTTTGTTTCTCCGAATCGAAGGGGGAAAATACAAAAGCATTGTACACAATTCAAACCAATCAATGTTGTGTAATTAACAAGGACAATTTTGTGTTTTTTAGTCGATGAGTAGTGCAGATATCACTGTAAAATCAATCGACAGTAAGGAGAATTCTTACTTCCGGGTGTGCAATTCTCCGTTATCCAATGGGAATGGACGCTCGTAATACAATACAGGGGACATGATCATTATCTTTTAAATAACGTTAACTAAAGGGAAACAATCTATTTGACACAGCTGAAGCTCTGGCCTTCCTTAAAAAACTAACTAATTTAATAAAAATCACAGTTGCATTACACACAATGCAGTGTTTTTTGAGAACACAAATTCGTAACTAATGTAATTTTTACATTCTGACGAATTTTTTTAATTATTATGAATACAAATAAAATAAAAGAAGCCTCCCGTGAGTTACTACAAGCTATAAAGTAGATTTAAAAAAACGTTTTATAGAATTAAAGCTCACTGCGGGACGTTGTAGAAATGCGTGTGTGCACCACGACAAAGGAGCCTCATTCACTTGACATTGGGGTTGTTTGCGTGTGCCGACACGTAATGTAAACAAAGTTCGTGACTCCACCACGCATTGTGGTGTTAAGGAGTCGTGGTGGAGTCACGCATTCTGGTGAGATCAGGTTGGGAAAATCCACCCAAATGGCCCCAGAAGAGGTTTTTTTTGCTAAATCTGTCTAAAAAGGTCAAATATCACTTGTTTTGCATCAATCTTGATACAGGGTACTTATTATATGTTGTACTTTGGATTCCTAAAGCTTTTAGTCTCCTAACCCATCATCCAAGGTTAGTTTTCACTATAAGTACAAAATATCTTTTGGACGGACACTATAATTCACAGTTTTTTTACCATGTTCAATCTGAATTTTCTTTAAAATAAAAAACATCTATATTGAATCTGACTTTTCTACATCCAACTCACAGGTTTATCATTACGTTGAGAAAAAAGATTATTAATTTAACCCTTTTAGAAGGGAAGATATGGTCATTTGTTCTGGGAATGTCATTTTCGAGCCTGAAACCTGAAAAACCAACACACTCTCACTCCCTAAGCGTCCAATAGCGACGTTTGGTCAGTGTCCGTGGCGTCCAATTGTGACGCTCCTAGGCTCCTTCAGCGTCATAAAGGGACGCAAATAGCTTTCAACTGATTGTAATGTATTCCCATCTGCGTCGGGATTTGACGCTCATGGAAGCACGGCATTCGTTTATGCCGGCTGCCCATAAAGGCAATGTGAGCGTCCATTCCCATTGGATAACGGCGAATTGTACACCCGGAAGTAAGTATTCCTCTTACTGTCGATTGATTTTACAGTGATATCTGCACTAACTCATCGACTAAAAAACACCAGATTATCCTTGTTAATTACACAACATTGATTGGTTTAAATTGTGTGCAATGGCTTTTGTATTTTTCCCCTTCGATTCGGAGAAACAAATATTTTTTCTGAGTAAGGATGGCAGAAGACACTACACTACCAGAATCCCCAGCAATGTCACATGGATCTTCAAATTTCTCCCTGCAGAAAAAGAAAACATGGCCGAATTCGTTTTATTCTGGTAAATGCCTATTTTAAAGTTAGTTTGGCCATTAAAATGCGTTTTGATGTCATTTGATGCGAGAAATATGAGTTGTTATTTCAGATTATGTGTGCAGTGGATGTACATGATCTTTAGTTTGCTAGTTATTACGAAGATTACTTCAGGAAATCGCGACGTTTTCATTGTTACCAAGGTGGTTGCTAGGGACGCTGCTATCGATATTTTCTGTTATGTTGTGTAACTGTTTAATGGTGTTATCTTTATTGCTACCCCCTTCCCCGTCAATGTATAGTGTTGGTCCACAGCGCAAACATATTAGTTTAACAAAATCCGCATCTAAAGATAGCCTACGTTATTTCCCCCTGTGCAATTCCAGTCTCACATTCAGAACATCGTCATTAACAGACCGAAACATTTAAAAAATAAAATAATACTTATTCCGAGTGTGCTTGCTTTTCTCTTTGAAAGTCATCACATAACGGCATTGTAATACACGGTTCGGCTGCATTACATATTACATATCTGCCGTAGTTCTGTATTTATAGAGCCCTGATGAGAAGACAAACATGAGGAACTGAAAACGTGACGTGGATCATAAATATATCAGCCATTAAACAACATCTTACATTTCTTTTCACACAATACGTCTCCTTGCAGTATCAACACTAATTCGGCTCACTTTTATATTTGATCCAATTGGTAGATAGGCTGTATTTACACCATAAAGGTGCACAGCTGATATAAAGGGGACACCTGGTGGTTAAAGCATGTTATTGAATTTAATTATTTTTTATTAGATATTAATACGATCCCTATAAAGTATATTCATTACTCGTTATTCTCTACTAATAGTTAATTAAAGACTGTATGTAATGACTATTTTGCACATCCCTTTCAAGATTTTCTAAGGTTTATTGACATATCATATAGGCCTACACAACTGTGGTGTAGTTCTGCACTGAATGAAAAACTTGGGTTGCAGGTTCCTCAATAGTGCATTACAAGACATCTATCAATATGTGTGCATACCTCCAGCAATGTTAACTATGTTGAAGCACTTATTTTAACTGATATTATACATAATGTATTAGACTCTTATAGATGTATGTAGATATTTCATCTCCGGCCTTGTCAGGTATTGAACAATCAATAAATAAAGAACACAGAATTGTTGAATATAAAACACAGAATTTGTGTGATTATACTAAATGATTTTCAAATAAACACAACTGCATATTTAACTGTTACACATGCTGATGTAACGCAAATGTTCCAACTTGGGATCAATAAAGTATATCTTATCTTAAGCTGATCGATGGCTACTGCCATATTTGCAATGTGCCTCTGAACCTTGACGAGTGCATGTTTCAGGCTTATCAATTAATGTAATGTGGCGCGGTGGACCCGTTCAAATCCAGTTTTGGACAGTCTGCCGTGGTTCCATCCCATTTCAAGTGCTGTTCGAGAATCGGCTTAACCCTCGGAGCACACTCTCCAATCACAGAGCTTGAGGACTATCACGGGGTTTGTCAAGAGCACATGGTGTAGTCCAAACGATAGCTGGGGATTCTGGGTAGTGTAGTGTCTTCTGCCATCCTTTACTCCTGGGAATGGACGCTCACATTACCTTTAAGGGCAGCCGACATAAACGAATGCCGTGCTTCCATGAGCGTCAAATCCCGACGCAGATGGGAATACATTGCAATCAGTTGAAAGCTATTTGCGTCCCTTTATGACGCTGAAGGAGCCTAGGAGGTCATAATTGGACGCCACGGACACTGACCAAACGTCTTATTGGACGCTTAGGGACGTCGAGAGTGTGTTGGAAAAACAGGTCCAGGGTTTAACAGGTTAATTGTATTAACTCCGTGTGAATCTGTGCTGTGCTGTTTTGTCAATTTACCCTGTTGCTGTTAAACCAATGAATTTCCCACGGGGAATTAATAAAGCTCCATCTTATTTTACAGAAGCATGTTTCCCACAAACTACACGTCCCACAATGCATCTCATTTTGTGACAGACTGAAGAGACTTGCAATTATTTGCCTTAGACTTCTGCTTTCAGACGTAGTTAATTATGAAGTTATTACCCTATCCGATAATAATCCAATGCAGAGGCAATAATATAATATATATATGATGTATTTATATATGTATATTTATATAGTTACAACCGGCCCTTTGACACCCCTGGTCTATATTGATATTTTAGTTTAAATAGGAGTTATTTTCTCGTCTGACCAGCAGGTGGTGCTATTACATCAATGACAGTACTGTCCTCTGAACTGTAACCACAGATGAATAGATTCTTTGCTTATGCAAAAGTAGAAAATAATGTGGTTTTAAAACTCCAATGTTACTTAACTGAAAGTACAAAAAGTAGTATAACCTAAATGTACTTAAAGATATCAAAAGTAACAGTCTTTAAATGCAGAATGTCTCAATTAATGTGAGAGGGATGATAAATTGTAATTGGATGTCTCTTAAAAATGGGAGGTTGACTAAATGAGACTGCCAAATGTCATCACGCCAAACACTGGGTCCACCTTTAGCTTAGTGTTTTATCTATGACGTTCATGGCCCCTTGATGTAGTTGTTATTAGCTTTATATTAGCATTCAGTGATTGCATTTATGCTCAAGAATTATAAAACTTATGATAAGAATGATACCCTGAGGAAAACAACATGGAAGTAGCATTAAAGTATGTTTGCCAGAGGGATCTTTTTCTGCAATATTCCAAAATACATTGGTTAATCCCATTGTTTTTTGTCAAGCAGTGCTAACCATGGCGATGCTAACTTCCGGTTCGACCTTCAACAATAGAAAATCACAGCACCACTCTGTTGGTACTCTCCATAGATCATGTCCTGTCATGTTCATTGGGAATATTTGATACAAAATCAGCCTCAGGGGGAATTAAGTAAAACATTTGGAAATTGTTCACTAAGACTTAGATAAGTATCACATTTTGAAGCCATAACCCTAGAGGGGATGTTGCATAGGGAGTCGATCGAGCTGGTAAACAGAACAGCAGCTATGCACTATAACATATACCTATACAGCTTGAGATACAAATACTGACAATTGTTCTTTCTATTGGCAATATTAATGGATGTCCACAGGAAGGCACAATTCAAATGTGATTTCAATGTAGTGGGGAACTGGCCAAATGGCACTTCCTACATCCAAGTTCACAATATTCATATAAGCAATAAAGCATGTAAGTATCCAATGTAGTCATATAAAGATGGCAGAATAAAGTTAATAATAATGGAGTTAAGTGTTTATTAATCATTAGGGTTTGTACACAAGTCAGGATGTACGATACACATACAGTATATGAAAATATGTTTATTGGGCTGTAAGATTAGTAGCATTAGTTCACTTTTTCAAAACTAGAAATAAATCCATAATTTGAAGTTTATGCTGTTAATATGAACATTTTTGCGTTTATAATATTCCTTATTGTTCCTTCAACTGATTCCTATTTTGTTATATTTTAAATAACTGACACATCTTCTCACTCAAGTGATCAGTGACACATAAACGAAATACAAAAAAGACACAAATACTAGCTTTATATAAAAACAGATGCTTTATTATGCATATGGAAGCTTGAAGCTTTAGTTTGATGCCACTGCAGCTGTAGGATAAAGAATGACGTGTAAGGCGGTGCTGTGTGGCAGCTGTGGTGTATTTATAAAGAGAGAAGTGGAAGAAGGCTGTACAGTGGAAAAGTCGAAGCAGAAAAGTTGGGGAAGAGAAAGAGAGGAGCGAGACAGAGAGTACAGGCGCAGAGAGCTACTGCATGAGAGGAGGACAGAGGGACAGAGTGAGTAAACGGGTAAACAGACAGAGAGCGAAGGAATTTCAAATCCACTGAGCTGGGGAGAGGAAGCTGTTCTGCACGATGGAGACATGACATGAGCAGGACTGAGAGGGGAGACAGGGGGAGAGATGAGTGACACAGCAGGGACACACAAATAATCACGGGGACTCAAAGACATCCTTGGACGGTTGACAAAAAAGGAGATTTGCGCTCTTCAAAGCATGACATGAGTGTGACAGCAACAGTCCAGGTCAGTGGTTCCTGTTTCTGTCACGGGGGGGGGGGGGGGAAAGGGGAAACAAGGACAGGTAATGTAAAAAAATGATAGACGTAAAAGGGAAAGAGGATTTGTTTCAGATCATGTACATGCTACTCTATTGGGTCTTGCTGTGGTAGTCGACCGTTTGGAGTACTTTGGACACAAGGAGCGGGCAGAGAGGGAGGCAAAGACCAAAAAAGGTCTGGAGTCAGAGCTGGAGAAACTGCAGGCTTGACAGATGCTGCCGAGCCACGGGGAGAGGAGAGGGGGACAGGCAGAGACAACCAGGAAGGAGACAATAACCTAAGTGACGGTGAACTATAAGAAACGTGGGCTGTGGTTAGGTGCGACCCAGAAAGAGTTCCAGAGAGTCAGTGTGTGTGACGGCGGGGGGGGTCAGGGGGGTCAGTCCCAAGAAGAAAGTGAGGGCTGGCTGTTACTGTAAATGTGATTCGGTGATTCTAAACAGAGCAGCTGGTGACCCTGAGGAAGAAGAGGTGTACTGTAGACGCGACACACCATGGACACCAGGGCTTCAAAGAAGTTCTAAGCCAAACGGACCCCTCACTCACCGGGCACCATGTCGACGGGCCCTGGCCTTGGTGCACTTGTCCCCGCCGAGGGGCTCCAGTCCACGGGGCCTGTTGGGCTCCAGACCCTGTTGGACCTGCTGGTGGGGGTCTACCAGGAGTTCTACTCCTCACACTTTGCAAGGGAGAAGTACGTCTCTGGCTTCCTGCAATGGGGTGAGTGTTTTCCTCTTGTTGCTAAGTGTATACGTGTGTGTGTGTGTGTGTGTGTGTGTGTGTGTGTGTGTGTGTGTGTGTGTGTGTGTGTGTGTGTGTGTGTGTGTGTGTGTGCGTGCGTGCGTGCGTGCGTGCGTGCGTGCGTGCGTGCGCGTGTGTGTGTTCTTTTTATGTACCAGGTGCTTCTGCTTTTGCTTGACTGACTCACACATGAAGCCACTGGCGAGTTCCTGACAACTGTTTAAATTAACATGTTGACCTAAATTACTCCTCTGGTTTCTGACAGTACTTGTTGCTTGGCGACCACTTTGTGAATCGATGCATCACCAAATGTAGCACTGCGTGCGACTGAGCAAATATTTGATCCGTTTAAGAGCTTTTCCTGAGTAAGGACAACACAAGTCATTTATTATTGATTAACTCTGTCAATAAGGAACCGTCTCAAAGCTAATCCACTCATTCCATGTCGGTGATTTGACTTGCTCGCATTGTTTAATTGTTGAAGAACTAATGTATAGGCAGAAAGGAGACTTTACAAAGTTTCACAAATCCACTACATATTATGTTCTTCTTGGATGATTCTGTACCTGAGTGCCGCTACAAGTTTCTATTTGTTATGATTTGATGCACACTTGCATGTGTGTGGCTTCCAAACCCTACCAATCCTTTGCTCTTGACGGGATAGTCCCTGAATTAGGTATTGATGTCATGTGTTCAGCTTTCTCCACTGAAACAGACTGCAGCTGACCAACGTGAGCCATGGTTTGTTTAAAACAATGTCAGGATTGAATACAGTGATGGTTTATTGTTGATTCATTATTTGCCAAACTGTGGGCTGTGTGAAGCTTCAGGTTTCATGGGTCTTTTCAGCGCACTTGATGACATCTCCACCTTCATTTATGTGCTTGAGAATATTTCTGGAAGCAGATAAACATTTGGATTTATCCTTAGAAAAAAAGTCTGGACTTTGATTTCTAAACCGTTGATTTAAGTTAGCAGGTCACTCTTGGAAAAGAGATGTTAATCTCAATGAGTCTTTTACCTGGTTAAATAAAGGATATCGAGTTTGGGTTCATAAATGAATTACATCACATTGGGTGCTGGAATCAGATTTTTCTTTTTCTTTTTTAAATAAAATATATATATTATAGGTCAACATATGTTTATAAAAGAAAGGACTTTTTCCCCCTTTTACAGAGCCCCCCGAAGCCATTTGAAAATACATCAAAGTACCTGGGTAAAATAAATAAATAAAAGCATAACATCATGAAGACAAAATGAAATAAGAATTAGTGAGAAAGAAAGATTAGCGCTGTTTGAATTAAGATAATAAAATAAGTAAAAATAACAATTTCTGCCACTGCTATTGGCTTTAAAACATGACACAAAATGGAATAGATGTTTGACATACAGTTTCTTCACTACTGAGCATGTTGAAACAAAAGTCACGTTGTTTTTCCACAGATCAGATTATGACACACAATCCATATTTAGTGTTATTATAATGTACAATATGTGAAAAAGACTTCCATACGAACACAAAATATCTGATTTATAAACAAACTCATATAGCGATAATATTACTGTCAAATTGCACTGAACACATGAATGATTAGTTATTCATCTGCTGTCAATCCTCACTGGATTCCATTTACAGACCGCCCGACAGACAAAGGTCAGCACTTGCTCAGGGATTACAGCAGCATATAAACGGCTCTCTAAAATGAGCTGACCTCTGTGTTCTGACCCAGAGAGCAACCGGAGACCACCAGAGCTGGGGGGTTACTTTCAAAATGGAATCCGCTCAAATGGTTACCTGTAAAATGTATCACAATAAGAAGTGCAATGTAAATAAAGACAAAAGCACATGTATATCCAGGGTTTCCCACACATAGACTATACTTGGGCGGGCCGCCCAGGATTATTTAGAAGTATAGTTCAGGACCCATTTAGGTTTTTTATTTTTTTTTTAATTATTATTATTATTATTATTTTGTATTGGTCCGTCATCACGACGCCGTCTGCGATCGATTAAATAGTGGACAATGGTCCCTCGCTCTACGCCTCCTGTACCCAGTCCTGGACTGGCCATCGGGAGGACCGGGGTTTCCTGATGGCCTGGCCTGTGAAGTGGCCTGCCTCACACAGGGGGACTGGCTGTCTACATGATGTGGCCTGCCCACATGGCCACTGTCATGAACCAAACATAAATAAATAAACAAGTGTCAGTGTTTTTTCATATTGGAAATGGTATGCTATTGGTTATGGCCATGATTTTATGATTATTGAAATGTATACAGTTCTGTTTAATATAGGTTTTTCCATAGATCTAGTCTCTTTATTTCCCCCTCAAAATGCACCAGATTGATGCATTTAACTCCAACATTTAACAACAAATCTTAATTATAGGTTCCTAAAAATATTTACCTTTTTTTTTAAATAGTAACCCATGTCCATATATTTATTTGTGGGTAGATTTAAACTATAGGGCTATCACTATGGGCCCTACCTGTACCTGTTCGCTCTGCCATGGCGTGAAGGGTCTGCGAACAAGCGACCAACAGAAAGGTTAATGTTACCTCCACCCCCCAAGTATATTTCAGATCTGTTGGAAACACTGATATCAATAAGATGTTCTATGCTTAAGTGTATTATATTACAATAATGACAGAACAATGTGACCTTAGAAAAGAAGAAACCAACATAGTAAGGATAACAAATATTGTATTTATAGGAAAAGCTTCCTTTCATGAAGCATATCCAGGCAGCAGCCATACACCAACACTGGAGCACATACTACAGTTTGAAAAAGCAGAAATCAAATCTGAGCTCCATTTTAGTTTAACACACACAGTTAAGCTCACACACACTATTCAATGAACATACAGGTTCACCTGCTGAATTAAAAACAGAACAAATGAAGCAGAGAAAGTGAAAAGCATGCAGCAGATTCAGGCAGTAGAAGTATAGATTCACACTTAAAGTATTATCCTACAGAACAGAACAGCTGACAGAGAAGAGAGAACATCTGATCCTTTATAACAGGTTTTAGGTTTTTAGTGACATTGTATTCCTGCTAGTAATCCATCATTTTTAGAAATGCAACAGAAATCTGATTACATCTTTTTTATGTAGCTAAGTCGCCTTCTTTTGTTAAAAAAGCATTACGTGTTAACGTAATCAGGATACAAAAAAGAGTAACTGCATTAACTTCTCTTTAAAAAGACAATCAGATTGCGTGTACATGTTTACAAGAATGGGTAGTACTAGCAGTTACAGCACTTACAGTACATTTCAAAATAAAGATCAACATATTATAGGTAGTCTGCCTGAATTATCAATTTGCTTTCATTCTTCTTTATTTTAAATGTATTTTTGTTTAATACAATAGGTGGACACCTGACTTATTAAACACAAATACTGTGTTTGCTTTTAATTCATGTATTAAAGAGCCATTTTGTATACAAAATAAATTGGTTTCTTCTTTTGTAAGGTCACATTGTTGTGTTGTCTTACACTGCAGTACAACACGCCTCTGCTCTGTGTAAGTCTGATAGCATGTCATCACACCTCAACTCTCACCCCTTCGTCCTCTCTCCTCCCTCTGTCTCCACTAGTGTCAGCAAACCCCCTGCATGTGACCGTGTGTATCTATGGTACTGCTCAGTACCGGGGCATAGGGCCATCATGTGCCCTCAGTGGTGGGACACTCCAAATGTAACCACACAATGCGTCCAGGAAGGAGGATCCAGTGTCCAATGTGGCTGTGTTAAGCCCCTTCCTTTGGTTTGAATCAACTGGTCTGTGGCGTACCCCAGAGTGAACCCGTACCCCAGAGTGAAACCGTACATCTTGAGGGTGTCTTGGAGACACTGGTGGTGATTGTGATGAGATTAGAATAATAAAGATCTGGATTTGATGAGGATTGGACTTCTGATGAGCTCAACTGGATATAAAGACTTGAAGGAGGGCCTGGTTGATCTGGTCTTTCAGCAGAATAAAGAATAGATATACAGTTTGACACAGCACCATGATTCACCAAGTGGCTAATTGTTTACTCAAAGAGTGCACTCATTACCAGAGTTTTAGAGGCAGCTGAAGGAGTGAGAGAAGAACAATTAAAATGAATAACTTAAATGTATTTAAGATTTCAACTTACAATAAGCTTCATTAGTGTTCTTCGCAACTACCCTACTGAGGAAATATTTATTGTGAAGTCAGAGGCATGTGGAAAGTATGTTTATTTGCAATTTTTATGAACCTTTCCTAATGCGGAAAAGCTTGCATAATAATACTTTAACACTCAGTTATTGTGTTGCCGTCTGTGAAGCTCAGTGAGGCCTTGATCATTAAAGGTGGGGTAGGTACGTTTCAGAAACCGGCTGGAGATACACTTTTTGTTATATTCCATGAAATGTTCTTAACATCCCGATAGCAATGAATATCTGAAGTGCTTTGACAAAAAATCCATAAAAAAATGTCATCTGTGGAAGCCTGTACTGTAAAAAGTACAACCAGGCTAAACGGATTGGATTGCCGCCCTGTCTGTTGGCCTTCCATCTCGTGCACGCACAAATGTATCTCATGCCCTCATTGGGTGTGCCGTCATTGGGCGTGCCCTCATTGGACGTGCCCTCATTGGGCGTGCCCTCATTGGGCGTGCCCTCATTGGACGTGCCCTCATTGGGCGTGCCCTCATTGGACGTGCCCTCATTGGGCGTGCATTGCAGCAGTACTTCAATGACTCGCCAGCAGACGGCCACTTCCACCAGTCTGCTGACGTCATGTGCGAGTTCATGTGTGTTGGAGGAGGTGCTCTGTAAGGAAGTCTGAAGGAAGGGGCGGATTCTTTTCGGCTGTGTACTTTCACATTTGAGTGCACTCGAGCCGGTTTCTGAAACTTACCTACCCCACCTTTAAGGTTTGCTATGACAAGAAGAACTGGTGGATTAGGAGGGAGACGGTGGGCTGAGCCAGACTGAAGAGGAGCATTTCAATGTGACTGTGACAGCCAATTCTCAACGTGTCACCCTCTGTTTCCATGTAGCTATCGTTCCACCTAGCTCCATGTCTGCCTTGCTTGTGTTCTGGTCACCCTCTACATGGTGTTCCTAATAGGTGAGGTCAGTAATGGATCCAGAGTCAACATTTACATGAGCTGACTGCATCACTGTTTTTTTCTTTCATTACAAATATCACTGGTAACAGCAAGTAACAGTAGAGTTTACACGTTGTCCTTTGTGTTGATATGAAATCAACATCTAATAAATTGTACATTAATAAAATAATTGTACAGTCTAGCCCAATTCATTCACAAACCATGTGTTGTACAGCAGCTGTCTATGTGCTTTCAGATACAAAACATTTGTTATCCACATATCAGAATGGATTATTAGGGAGGGCTTAGTCATCAACATGTGCAGTCATGGGATATCATCACAAGGCCCGTCAGCTATTCAAATGCGTTTCTTGTTTTATATCCTAATTGGAACTGTGTAGACATGAGTCAAGCAAATGGCAAGCAGCGATGTTAGTAACAAATCTTACGTAGAGACTTTCCATCATATCAAATAACTGTTCATCAACACATTTGATACATTTTGTAAACCTCTCTCCTCCATCTCTTTGCCCTGACGTTCTTCATGGAGGGGAGTCATTTCCATTCATGACGATAGGAAGCTGGCAGAGGGGCCGGCCGAGCACTTACACTGGAAGTCTTGAATAAACACAAGCTGGCACACAGACACAGGACATACGTACATACTGTATAGACACACACACACACACACACACACACACACACACACACACACACACACGCACAAACACACCGACTGTTCCACAGACTTTCTTTTTTGCGTGGGATACGGCAGCAGGAAGCAACCAGAACAGGACGGACAGTGAGGTCCATTTCCTGCCCAGAAACAAACAGAATCATTTTTCTCCCAGTGTTGGGATTTTTACTAAAGAACATCTGTGAAGTGATGTCACCGAGGAATGAGCAGACTGTTCAAACTACACCCAAAAGTTATCAAGGTGTTGGGTGGACATTATGGGATGTTTTTCATGGCTTTACTGTACATCAGGAAGTCATCGGTCAGACTTCCACATAGCTAAGAGAATATTAATCGACCTAGACAATGAGGCTGTACGGATCTGGATTTCTGGAGCGATGACATATCCCACCTCGCCAAACGCCCTAGCATTTTTTGGGGAGACTTTGGGGATTTGGCCAGGGTGAAGCACGTCTGGGCACCTTGTCTGCTGCCACGGTAACCTAAACCTGGATTAGAGACAAAGACGGTACAAAAGAAGTGGACATAGTCATCGTGATTCCACCTATGGGTTTGTTGAATGTTTTTGAAGCTGAGAGTGGTGCAGGAATGAGTCCTAAACCTGTAGATAACTTAACCTTTTACCACTTCCAGTCCCCTCGTCTCGAAGTCAACGTTTTTCAAACAAGTTTGTGGTTAGAAGTCTGAAATAAGGTCTGTGGTTAACACGTGTTCTACAGCAACTTTTCATTAGTAATAGTATCCAGATATTTCTGACATTGCACTTGTCGGACCAATGCTTCCATAATTGCCCATTCAAGCTTGGACACCCTCTTTGTGAGTGGCTGTAGCGTTTTGTTTCTCTGTAGGCTCCAACATGTTGTCATGGATGTAATGAGTGAGTGGTAAGTGGAGACTCAGGGATGTTCCAGAATATGACAAATCCTATAACGACCCTGATTGAAGTGTTTACAAGCTTTAAAGTGATCAGATGATTTGACCTTCTGGATGTCCTTGACTGATCTTCCTTTTTAAGATGTGGTCATTTTGTTATGACTCTACTTCTATAACATGTGACCACACACACCGTTTCCTGATCGGTGTGTCCCTTCAGTTAGACAGAAGATTATATTTACCATAAAGGGAGTTCCTCTTCAGCAGAGTAACTGTCTGAATTGGAGTTGCAGTACATCTAAAATAGCAGCTATCATTTATGAATTGAGGCAAGTTTCCAGTCCTTCATTTTTACTTTCATTCCCCACCTCCTCACACACTTAGAGGAATGCAAGAGAGAGAACCTGCAGGCCTCAGAGCTCAACGTTTCCTGAGTCAGAGGACAATCCTGTGACAAGGATCCTTTATCCTCTGCGAACACATGCTGTCGTCCTGGGTCAGGGGCTGGGCATGCATGCTGCATCACAGAAAAACACACAGGCGACTGTTTCTATGCTAGAATAGAAATAGACTGATGAATGGACAGCATTCATGTTGATGTCCTACAGATCACTGACCTTTGTACTATTGCACTACATAGGGGTGGCATCTCGGTCTGTAGGGACTTGGCTTGGGATCTGAAGGGTAACCGGTTCAGGTCCAGATCGGACCAAAAATACAGAGTGCGGACTGGTAGCCTGAGAATTGCCAGTTCGCCTCCTGGGCTCTGCCGAGGTGTCCTTGAGCAAGGCACCAAACCCCCAACTGCTCCCAGGTGTTGGAACACTGGCAGCCCCTTGGCTCTGCCACCTGCCCCTTGGTGCAAATCAAGGACTGAAATCCCCATCAGGGCTAATGGAAGTGATCTTAATCTCAATCTCTTTAGGAATTTATAAAAAGTTTTAGTATGTTAACAGAAAGAAAAGGGTAGATATATAAACCAATTTCATTTGGCCGCATTTTATGTCTTGTCTGTTTATTCATTTTGCTTTTATTTATATTGGGGGCAGATGATGATGGTTTTAGCAATGACATCATCTAGGGTCACTTGATGTATTTCAAATGTGATTTTTGAACCTGATTGAGACTGTGTGCCTTTGTGTTCTATGTGTTACCTGGCTGCTAGACTAAAGTTAAAGTGAAAACAAAGAAAGGCTAAGAGGAAGAGGATTATAGAACATATGGAGCTAAGCCAGCATGCAGCAAAAAATCTGCATAAAACATTGTCTCTTGTCTGTTTATTTTCCTCTTATATATATAAATCATGCATTGTGGACTTGGTGAGTTTTCTCTTCGGGAAAGTTTTCAGACACGCCCGCCGGCAAGCTTCAACGCACGCTGCTGTGCGGACGCTGCGTTAATGTTATCTAAGTGATGCTAATTATGTGCTAGATCTTGCTTCATAGTAAGTGTTAGAGTAAATTAGATTGTAAGTAAGTGTAATTCTATCAATCTTCTCATCTATGTCTTACTGCAAGAAAACAAATAAGCTCAGTCCGCAAAATGTCATACCATTTGTTTTATTGATGTAATTTTCATGTAACATACCTAATTGCATACATGATTTATTTATTTATGTGTTTATTTATTTATTTATATATTTATTAAGTTACTTATTTATTTAATTTTGGCTTAGCACAATCAAACAAACAAATCAAGCCTGCAGGGTTTCAAATGACCCATCTGAACTCCTTGTATGAAATTGAGGATAAGGATATGTTTTTTCAACTGTGGTACTGTGGGTGCTTAGGAGGTTTAAGTCCTTCCATCCTTAAAGACACAAAACATTTCTGCGTTACCATCTGTCATGTTCCTGGTCGATCGGATCCCTTGTCCTGTCTTATTTGTAAGCTACAATATATCATGAAAATGAAACAATCTCTCCCTTCTCTCGTCCAATCACAGCCGAGCCCCTGGTGAGGCAGGTGAGAAGGACTCGCATCAAAAGGGAAGACTTTCATATCCTGAAGGTGATTGGCCGAGGCACATTCAGTGAGGTGAGCAGGAGTGATACTTTTTAAAGTCTCATATTAACATGATCTGATCAAGCATTTTGAAGTATCTGCGTTTACACTCTATTTACCCAAATGTCTTCCTATTTCACGAGCAGTGACAAGGTCTGTTATTCATTTGAAACTTCACGTTATTCTTAATCTTCACCGCTGCAGGTTGCTGTGGCAAGGATGAGAAGCACACAGCAAGTGTATGCTCTGAAGATTATGAATAAGTGGGACATGCTGAGGCGAGGAGAGGTACACACACACACACACACACACACACACACACACACACACACACACACACACACACACACACACACACACACACCTGAGGCCTGTGGCCTGTACTACGAAGCAGGATTTTCGCTTAGCCGGCTAACTTCAAGGAAAACTCGGGGTTTCCGGTCCTACGACACTGGTTCTCTTTTTAGCAGGCTCCATGGTAACTTATGCTGTGCGGCTAACCTGCCCCGGAGAAGGTTAGGTTGCAGGCTAAGAGATCAACTCAGTGAAAGCACTGCCTGCTGACCAATCAGAGCTCAGTGTGCAGAGTTTAAAGCAATCAAGTCATATTACAGGATAAAGGAAATACAGAAAAACTGCCGTTTCAGGAAAGACGGCTGGCAAAAATCACCGACTGTGTGAACGTGAACATTAATAGCATCTGTTAGCATCTAGCATCTGTTAGCATCTAGCTCTCCTGCTGACAAACTTTTAGCCATCCCTGCATTTACAAGTAGTAGTTTTAGTTGTCTGCGATCTGCGGAGGCCTACTCCCACCTGTCGAGTACGGCTGTACTGAGGTGTTTTTCCTCCGGAGACGTCGCGAAGAGACGGAGCGGCTCCACCTGTTGCTGCATGCGATCTGCGATTTACGGAGGCCTGCTCGTCGCGAAGAGACGGAGCGCCTCCACCTGTTGCTGCCTGCGATCTGCGATCTACTGGAGAGGTTTTTACCCCGGAGTGGTCGCGGAGAGACGGAGTGGATCCACGCTTCGGGCTTGGCCTGCTTCCACCGGGCGTGTGCTGCTGTGCGGAGGAGGATTTTACCACCGCTGGGGCCTGCTTTCCACCTGTCCTGGTTCTGCTGTTGCAGAGGCCTGCTTTCACCCCGGGGATACCACGGAGGGACCGGAGCGCTTCCACGCTGCTGTTTTCGCCTGTCCTTTGCTGCTGTGCTGATTTTGCTGCAGGAACATCGCGGATACTGTGTGCTGGTCTGGGAAAATGGCCCATATCGGGATTCTGCTGTGCCTGTTAACTGTTTTGGACTATGAGAAGATCTCTAGTCATTCTGAGAAGTCTACTGGATTCAGGTCTGTTCTGCCACCCGCAGTGGGCATCCCCTGCAAAGGTTCGGATGTGTTGCTCAAACAATTACCGGTTGCCTTGTCACAGTCAATCTGCTCGACAAATTATGTTTGTCTTTTTTGTTTTCCTGCGATGATGGTTCTTCAGGACTGCTTCTTAAGCTCAAATCACACTCTCGCAGACTTTTCCGGTGTTTCTAAAGTAGATGACAATGTATGTGTGTCGTTTAAGAGGAAAAGATGGCTGTTTTTGTTGTTGTTGTTATTACTGTCAGGAAATGTAAAACCTAACCCTGGTCCGCCCAGTAGTAGTAGTCAGATCGCTACTCCTGCTGATTTTAAAGCTAGGTCTGGGTTGGGTTTCATCCACTTGAATGTGCGCAGTCTGTTAGGTAAACTAGATTTTGTCCGTATCTGGGCGAGCTCGACTGACGCTGACGTAATTGTTTTAACAGAAACATGGCTAAACAAATCTATTTTGGCCTCTGACATTGCCTTAAATGGTTATAATGTGTATCGTTCCGACCAGCCTAATAAAGGTGGTGGCGTTGCCATTTATGTTAAGAATAAGTTCAGTGTAACCACATTAGTTTCCAAATCGATCAGTAAGCAATTTGAATTTTTAGCCATAAATATAGAAGTGGCAAAGGGTCAACAGGTCATGGTCGTGGGCTGTTACAGACCCCCCTCAGCGTCAAAGACTCGCAAATCTGTTATCACAACTAGACTACAAGGAAATAGTGCTACTTGGAGAGTGTATCTGGGACTGGTTAACTGCAGTGTCAGAGGATTTTAAAAACCTTTGTATCTCTTTAAATGTTACTCAGATTGTGGACGGTCCTACTCGCCCTAACATTAAGTCCCCTAATAAATCCTCCCTAGTTGATCTCATTTTAACTAATGTTCTCCATAAATATTCATCTGTGGGAGTATTTGCAAATGATCTGAGTGACCACTGTGTTGTAGCCACAATTAGGGACACTAAGGTCCAAAAGGTTAAACCTCGCATTATCATTAAGAGAGACAAAAAACATTTTGTGGAGCAGGGTTTTGTGCATGATCTGTTTGATTGGGATAAAATCGATCTGTGTGCTGATGTTGAAACCGCATGGTCTTATTTTTATCTTGGTTTTATGGAGATCATTGATAGACATGCACCCCTGCGTACATTTAGAGTAAAGGGACGAGACAATCCTTGGTTTTCTGCTAATCTGTCCAGTCTCCTTCATGAGAGAAACAAGGCCTGGGCAAAGGCTAGGAAATCAGGCTCAGAGGTAGAATGGCTGCGTTTTAGGCAGCTAAGAAATAGCTTCACTTCACTTCACATATCAAAAGTGCTAAATCAAAGTACTATCTGTCAGTAACCACAAAGAATCTGAATAATCCTGGAACATTTTGGAAAGCCATTAAATCGTTATCCACCGGTGATATCCGTAATGAGCTACCTCCGTGCATTACCACAGCATCTGGCTCTATATCGGACAGGGCTACTATGCTCAATTGCTTTAATGAGCATTTTGTGTCCTGTGGTTCTATGTTTGATTCTGTCACTAACTCTGCTTCTGTGAACACTACAGTATGTGACTCTGAAAAATGTGTGTTGGAAAACCCTTTTAGTTTTACCCCTTTTACTGTTGATGTTGTTCGTGAAGCTTTAACCAAGTTAGATCCTAAGAAACCGGCCGGCCCAGACAACGTAGAGCCTTTCTTTTTAAAGATAGCTGCAGATTTTATTTCTCAACCTCTCCCTACACTTTTTAACCTCTCCCTCAGCACTAACACAATTCCAAAATGGTGGAAGTCAGCGTATGTCCTGCCTTTGCTAAAAGGAGGGGAGGCCACCTTATTAAATAACTATAGGCCAATCTCTAAGTTGTCAGTTCTGGCTAAGGTTCTTGAACGCCTAGTGAGTGAACAGGTAAAGGTGTTTTTATGTACAAATGACATCCTGTCTAAACATCAGTCAGGCTTCAGAAAGCAACACAGCACCATCACTGCCACAATGAAAGTGGTAAATGATGTGGCGAGTATTTTAGATAATAAGCAGAGTTGTGCAGCTCTGTTTATTGACCTTTCAAAAGCGTTTGACACCGTCGATCATCTCATCTTAAAGCAGAGGCTAGCCAGTATAGGCATGTCCAGCCATGCAGTGGGTGGTTTGTGAACTACCTCTCTGAAAGGTCCCAATGTGTTCACTTTGATGGGCTGTCTTCTCAGTGGTTGAACATTGCAAATGGTGTTCCCCAAGGTTCTGTTTTAGGTCCACTTTTATTCTCCATCTACATCAACAGTTTAGGTGAAAATGTGGATGAAGCTACTTTACATTTTTCTGCGGATGATACCGTGATGTACTGTGCAGGTCCCTCCATTAAGGAGGCTGGTGTTAAATTACAGGCTGTTTTTAACATTATTCAGACTCAGCTCTCTGAACTAAAGCTTCTTTTAAATGTTGAGAAAACCAAGGTAATGCTCTTTTCTAAAGCTAAAAAGACACCAGAGCCTGTTTTAGATATTGTAACTACGCAAGGAATAAAACTTGAAGTTGTTGCCTGTTACAAATACCTGGGTATCTGGCTTGATGATTGTCTCACTTTTAAACTTCATGTCAATAACCTGCTTAAAAAGCTGAGGGTGAGGCTAGGTTTCTGCTACAGGAACAAGTCCTGTTTCTCGCTTGAGGACAGGAAAAGGCTAGTCACTGTGACCTTTGTACCTGTGCTGGACTCTGGGGATCTGGTCTATATGAATGCACCTGCTAATTGCCTGGTCAAGTTAGATGCTGCGTATCACAGTGCACTGAGATTTGTGACAAACTGTAAAGCATTAACCCATCACTGTACCCTGTATGCAAGGGCTGGTTTGCTTTCACTAACTGTACGGAGGCTCAGTCACTGGTACATTTTTATATACAAAGCCATGTTAGGGAAACTTCCATCCTACATCTGCTCCCTTATCTCACGGAAAATTGTAAGTGGCTACTGCCTGAGATCGAATGCTGTGGTTTTATTAAATGTGCCAACTGCTAGGGAAGACAGCTTTTAGATGCGCAGCTCCTCTGTCTTGGAGTTTTTATGTTTCATGTGGAACTACTTGAGCAGGTCTCCCTTGAAAAAGAGATCAATGATCTCAATGGGATGTATTTGTATAAATAAAGGTTTGAAATGAAATGAAATGAAATAGAATATAACCTCCCATCTTCAGAGCAATCTGACTATTTTTACATTAGCGTTAAGAAAGCTTAATTAAATATCTGCCACAACATAAGTAACCGGATCAGAGTAACAGTACAGTCCGCGGCATATCACATCATAATGTATCATATATTTCCTTATCTGAGTCAGCTTCTTGAGCCGTATCTGGCCGTGCAACACTCACAGTGTCACATACTGTATGCAGAAGTATTATTTTAAGCAACACATTAAGTTGACGAAACACTCGAGTCAAAAAATGTAATTAAAGTCAGATCGTGTCTTAGACGGGGCAGTGATATCATAAACCTGTTAATGTACGCATTCAAACAGTCACGGGCCCTTAGAATCGTCCTAACTTTTCACCCCCTTACGGCGCCCCTGCATACTGTATGCAGAAGTATTATTTTAAGCAACACATTAAGTTGACGAAACACTCAAGTCAAATGTAATTAAAGTCAGATCCACTCGTGTCTTAGACGGGGCAGTGATATCATAAACCTGTTAATGTACGCATTCAAACACGTGTTCTGTTACCAGCTGTATTCACCTTGCAAGTGCAGCTCTGTGGCTTTGATCCTGGATAAAGTGTTTAAGTCATGGATGTTTAAAGTTTAACGTCTTCATATTTGTCTAATATTAAAGTTCACTTTTCATTCAGGAAGTATGACGCTGCGCTGTCAGTGCGCTTCTCCATGTTTGTGATTGGTCAAATGTTGCTAACCCTGCCACTTTTATGTGAACGCGCACATAACTAGTTAGGACACCGCTAGCTTGAGTTAATGAGTTGATAACCAGCGTCGTAGGACCACTTAGCGAGAGCGCGTTTGTTTTGGATTAGGTAAACCGGGTAACTCAAACATATCCAGGTTATGTTGAACCGGCTTCGTCGTACAGGCCTCTGCTCTCACATTCACAAGACAAAGAATATGTGCTGATTTCTCACTGCAAAGGCTGGGCTTGGATGAATTACTTACAAAGGGAAAGTTAAAGTAAAGCACATGGTGAAACTGTCCATGATTTGTTTTGTGTCTCAGTGGGACAATTATTTGGATATCTGTCTTTCTACTTGAAGCCTTTGTGTTTGTGTTTTACATAGACAGCGTGTTACCAGGAGGAGAGAGAGGTGTTACTCAGGGGCGACCGATGCTGGATCACAGAGCTGCACTATGCCTTTCAGGATGACAACTACCTGGTGCGTATGAACATACATGATGTCAAGTATATATGTTGTACTTGTACTGCTAGCATATTCTGCTTTTAACAACAATTCTGCTGCTATTTTCCAACACATCCACCCTGCCCTCCCTCAGTACCTGGTGATGGATTACTATGTAGGGGGGGACCTGCTGACTCTGCTCAGTAAGTTTGGAGACCGGATCCACGAGGACATGGCTCAGTTCTACCTGGCTGAGATGATCATGGCAATTGACTCCATCCACAGACTGGGATATGTACACAGGTACACTATTCTTCTCCTTAAACTAGGGACTATTTGTCGATGGGATCACACCAGCAGCTATGCCAAATTGGGCCACAGGGCCATCAAGTTGGTCCACACTTTTTCGCCCTTTCTGAGACCACACCCATTTTTAGACTTGGTCCTAATATTGATCTTAACTGCAAAACGGTTAATTTCTATGATGGCAAATCAGGCCTGGGACTTTAAGACTACACACTAACATGTATGCACTCTATCCTGGGACTGTGACATGGAGGTAAATAATGTGATATCAATTAAATCTGACATTTAGAGATGACAATGGCCCGTTCTTCCCAATTCCTTACACAGAGACATCAAACCTGACAACATCCTGCTGACAGCGGATGGACACATACGACTAGGGGACTTTGGTTCCTGTCTGAGGCTCCTCGAGGATGGGATGGTGAGGGTTGACACTTTCTTAGAAGTTTCACAAAAGATACCCTAAAGAGGGTAAAAGAATGACAAAAATCCAGCAAATCATGTTTAAATTTTTTTTCTTGTGATTGAATTTTTAAAACAACAAATCAAATTGGAAATTCTGGCTTGAACTTATACATTTGTATTTAAAATCAATTGGCCTGCTTGTTTCATTTCAGGTTCACTCGTCACTAGCAGTAGGGACACCTGACTATTTGTCTCCAGAGATTTTAAGGGCCGTAGAGGGGGCTGGAGGTTATGGTCCTGAATGTGACTGGTGGGCTCTGGGTATCTGTGCCTATGAGATGATGCTGGGGACCACACCCTTCTTTGCAGAGTCCATCTCGGAAACATACGCCAAGATCTTCAACTTCCAGGTACATTGACACGCTGACAAAGTTATTTCAGATTTCATTATTTATAAATATTTATAATTACTCTATTATATATGGCTTTGATGAAAACTTGATTATGATAGTCAAATAATGCATTCTATGAGTATTTCTCTAGCAGACCGCTGGAGAACATTGCCTAGTTGCAGTTGTCTGAAAATAATGTGAAAAATGTGCCAAAGCAATAAAATCATTTCTAATTATATAAAATCATTTTCAAATCAGCCTTTGGTTTTGATTCTTTAGTAAGTAGCCTGGTGATAAGAGGGGGACATTTACAGAAAATGGGTCATCATTTGGAAATGTACCTTTTCAGGATGATTCAAAACTGTATTTTGAAAACAGTGAAAGCATTTTTAAGATTGTGTAGTACAAGCTCAATAACAAAAATCATTATTTCAAACTTACCTTAAGAAGTGTCAGATGGGACAGCATACTGCCTGTGAGCAACAGACCACGAGCTAACCGGCTAGCAATGCAGAGAAGCATTTCGTACCATGTAAGGCTAAGCTAGCTAGTAGCTTTGAGCTATAGGTGGCCATGGATTGGAAGGAGCAGGCAAGAGTAAGACTTCCTTAAAACCCTTTTACTTAGCAGTAGTTATACTACTAGTGGTAACTGAAGAAGTGATGTCAAAAGACATTGTCTTCCTCAGCTTCATTCACTTGCCTTGCCTTGCCCTGCCTTGCCTTGCCTTGCCTTCATCCCCAGGAGTATTTCGAATTCCCTCCTTCTGGCCCTGAGATTTCAGACGAGGCTCGTTCCTTCATCACTGGGCTCATCTGTGAAAGGGAAGTCCGTCTGGGAAGGAAAGGCTTCAGTGACTTCAGGAACAATCCCTTCTTCTGTGGACTGGACTGGGCTTCCCTGCATAAACTCCCAGCCCCCTTCCTGCCTGAAGTGTCTAATCCAACGGACACCTCCAACTTCGACATCCTGGATGACTGTCTCAGTGAAATGGTATTGTCTTTAGAGAATGTTTCCATACACTTATGAAGAGACCTAGGTTGTGTCTGAAAGAAAGTGTAGACATGTTATCACGCTGAAAAACCTGGTAAATGGTCCACCCTTAATAATCAACCCAGTCTCACGGCATTTCTTGTTATAGTCACGACATTTAATCTATTGATTCGTGTTCACCAATGTATTTCTACTGGTAGTATGTTTCGTGCCTGCACCACGTCTTTTTGTCCGGTCGGGTCTTGGAAGACCGGAAGCTGTGTGGTTCATAAAAACATTTTTCTTACTCAATATCAAGCCACGATTATTGTTTTTATTTTAAATCGTATAATGTCTGACTTTTTTTGCCGTCCGTAAGGAAAATAAATGGGGCTCAGAGCCTCAGAATACTTTTTCTCCTTCTAGTTTGTTATTCTTTTCTAAATAACACACTGTTATTTACTCAACAATAACACACAATTCTCCTTGTTTTTATTTATTTGTTTAATTCTATAATATCAGGCTTTTTTGACGTCCGTCAGGAACTGAATTTCAAAATAAAGTCACCGGAAACAGACGTAGGCGACACACACCCACTGAACTGATTACCCAAGATCCTCAGCTATGGTTGAAGCTCGGTGATTGGATGTTTTAGCCGCAATGCACATTCGGATATGGTGTCTATGCGATATGAAATCCGAAAAAATAAAAAAATAATACTTTATTCCGAGTGTACTTGCTTTTCTCTTTGAAAGTCAACACATAACGCCATTGTAATACACGGTTCGGCGGCATTAAATATTACACATCTGCCGTAGTTCTTTATTTATAGAGCCCTGAATAGAAGACTTCTAGACAAACTGGAAGAACTGCCACCGAAACTGAATATGTGACGTGGATCATAAATATATCAGCAATTAAACAACATCTTCAACTTCTCTTCACACAATACGTCTCCTTGCAGTATCAACACTAATTCGGCTGACTTTTATATTTTGTCCAATTGGTAGATAGCAGTGCAGTTTTTAAAGTTATTATTGATTTCCTTTGAATTAAAGAATGTAAATACCGAGTTGAGAGAATGGTCAGGGGTTTTGGGTGATGGGAGACACATCTATGGAATCAGAATTTCAATAGCTTACCATTAAATGACAGATATACCTTTCTGTCTGTGATGTTTTACAAATCAGATATTAATGTGTAAAACTTCTACACAGCAATATCCTGTAAAATTATGTGAAAACATGAGTATACATACATAAGTGTCCTACACTAATAATAAAAAGTATAATTTGTTGTGTTAACACTTTATACTTGACAGTTTTTTAACCCGCACCACCTAGTGGTTAAAGCACGTTATTGATTTTGAGAGTACAGTACATCCAAAATAGGGGGAAAGTAGAAGGTCAATGATAGAAATATAGAATATATAAAATCAAGACGATACTCTCAGTGATCTCTACAATAAAACAGTTAGTGCAGGATGTACAAAGATATTAATAGGAGGATGTGCAAAACAGAAAAACTAATTAACCTTTATTTAAACATTAAGGAATACTTTTGGTTAAGGTCTTCTTTTAAATAAGAAAATAACTTTGGGGGTATCTACAGATAAATATTAAGCCTGACAAAGTACTTAACGTCTAATATATTGCTTTCCTGCAATGTTAACTATGTTGAAGCACTTATTGTAACCGATATTATACATATTTATTATACTCTTATAAGATGTATGTAGATATAATAAGAAATGTGCATAATTTGACAGTTTAATGGTGGAGGTATACACACATATTGATAGATGTCTTGTAATGCACTGTTTTTCATTCATTGCATAACTACACCGTAGTTGTGTATATGATATGTCAATAAACCTTAGAAAATCTTGAAATCTTGAAAGGGATGTGCAAAATAGCAATTATATACAGTCTTTGATTAAACTATTAGTAGAGAATAACGAGTAATGAATATACTTTATAGAGATCTGCAGATAAATGTTTAGTCTTTTCAAGCACCCACTATCAAATATCTCGCCTGATTGTTGGCACTTCACAATCACCTTCCCTGAATTGTATTCAGGTGTAACCAAAGTCTGATTTAAGGGTTGTCTATATTTCACATCATTAATCAGAATCTGCAAAGTAACTAAAATAAATGTAATGGAGTAAAAATACCAGGTTAACCTCTGAATTGTAGTGGAGTAGAATTACAAAGTAACAACAAGCTGTCATGTGGGCATACATTAATGCTGCTCATCAGAGGCGGATCTAGAAAAATATTCATGGGGTGGCAAGAGTGTGGCAGGAGAATTTCAGGGGTGGCATCCCCTGGCAGAAGTATATGCAGATTTAATCGCAGTCATATCAATCAATGTTAACTTGGAAATCCACAATATTTATATTTTAACTCAATAACATTAGGTAACATTATTGTGGCACATCAGTAAAGCTTTAAATATAAATATATCAGGTGGCAGACATCATTGAATGAATTTTAACTGAACAATAACTGAATGAGTTTGTCTCACTCTTAGACCAGCAGGGGTACCAAATCAATGCAGACTGCTGCAATAAGTACATTAATTAATGTCTCATCGATGTTTGTCTGTATGAATATGATAATATTAACAATCATATTATTCCTATAATCTGTCTATCACTGTTATGATTCACATATTCAGTGTTATTATTAAATACACTATATTTTTTGGAGGAGTTAATGATGAATGTTCAGCGCCCCACAACTTCATTGCAAACAGTTACAACCTTGACTTTACATCAGAAAGAACAAACATTAAAGAAGTGACTAACTGCATCAATTAGGGTAAAAAACTTGTATTCAGCTAAAACATATGCATTACATCGCTGCAGTAAGTTATTATCCAGTGGAAAGTCCTTACCTACTGGCCTAGTTAAATCAAAGTGGTTACTTTTTTTTGGCTGGGCAGTGTAGTTTTACACACCGTCTTATTTGAACTTTCTCAGGACTTGAAACAGTTTTTGGGGGCAGACCCCCACAAAGAACAACCATATATTTACACACGTAAGGTCATCATCTTAACAGTTTATTATTCTCATCGACTCATCCGTGAGCAGAGCATCAAGTTGGCATGCCTATAACAGCTGCATGTGGCGCTTACCATCTTGTTCAGCACAAAAGCCTCCACAAACTCTATAAGATTAAGCTATGGTGCGCTTTGATTCAATGCTGAGACAGCCAAACTTGACAGGCTCTTCTCTGTCATTGTAGACCGCAATTACCGCAAATACCCTCATTCCTTCCGTCTACTTGGATCCGAATGCTTCTCGTTTCAAATGAAATCGCGCCAATCATATTTCCAGCGCTCGCTCCAGGGCCGGGGGAGGGGTTACAAGGCTTCTTGGCATATTGTGCTGCATTCACATTGCACTCGGACATTAGAGATTTTCCGATGAGCCACAACTGTTTCGTTCAAAACAAAGCTGCCAACTGGGGTGGCAAGGCATTTTTCTGAGGTGGCAGCTGCCACCCCGTGCCACCCCTGCTGCCCATTATGGACACAAGCAATGTTCACCCATTTATTAACGATATGTTTTAAATGTGATAACACCAATGTGTTCTTATTCACCAAAACCTCCAGGGGTGTACACAGTTTAATACGGGCAACTTCTAATTATGGGAAATACAAAAACATCTTTTAAAACTATAATTCCCAGTAGAGACGTGCCATAGAACATGTTGTGAAACACAATAGCAAGCATGTGTAGTTCTGGGGGGGGGGGGCTGGACCCGTTCGAGTCCAGTTTTGGATAGTCTGCCGTGGTTTCATTCCATTTCATAGAGCTGTGTTTGACGCTCGGCGTAACCTTGGCACACTGCCACTCCAACATCCAATCACAGAGCTTGAAGATTAATCATGGGGTTTGTCCAAGCGGCAAACTCTGGGGAACAGCCGGGAAGCCAATACAGAAGTGCCACACACTGCAGTTCATACATGGGCCATTAGGGACTGGATGCAGAAAGGAGCAATTTCCATAGACCCCCATGTTAAAATGCCCAACTTTACAGCAGAAAAAAACATGTTTCTACCCATGGATGCAATAAATATTATTATCGATATAGTTAGATTCCACCTTCATGATTATGAATCTGTGAGTGAATTGTTTTCTAACACGACCCTTTTATTTATATTAGGTCTTAAAGAGCCTGTGACACGGTTTTCCCCCATCATCCAAACCCATCAATTTGAGTACATATTGTCCCCTTGAAAACCGTTACTGAACTGATTTTGGATATTTGTACTTTGATAACCATTAATCTGCCCTTCAATAACACACACACACACACCTGAGGCCTGTGGCCTGTACTACGAAGCAGGATTTTCGCTTAGCCGGCTAACTTCAAGGAAAACTCGGGGTTTCCGGTCCTACGACACTGGTTCTCTTTTTAGCAGGCTCCATGGTAACTTATGCTGTGCGGCTAACCTGCCCCGGAGAAGGTTAGGTTGCAGGCTAAGAGATCAACTCAGTGAAAGCACTGCCTGCTGACCAATCAGAGCTCAGTGTGCAGAGTTTAAAGCAATCAAGTCATATTACAGGATAAAGGAAATACAGAAAACTGCCGTTTCAGGAAAGACGGCTGGCAAAAATCACCGACTGTGTGAACGTGAACATTAATAGCATCTGTTAGCATCTAGCATCTTTTAGCATCTAGCTCTCCTGCTGACAAACTTTTAGCCATCCCTGCATTTACAAGTAGTAGTTTTAGTTGTCTGCGATCTGCGGAGGCCTACTCCCACCTGTCGAGTACGGCTGTACTGAGGTGTTTTTCCTCCGGAGACGTCGCGAAGAGACGGAGCGGCTCCACCTGTTGCTGCATGCGATCTGCGATTTACGGAGGCCTGCTCGTCGCGAAGAGACGGAGCGCCTCCACCTGTTGCTGCCTGCGATCTGCGATCTGCGATCTACTGGAGAGGTTTTTACCCCGGAGTGGTCGCGGAGAGACGGAGTGGATCCACGCTTCGGGCTTGGCCTGCTTCCACCGGGCGTGTGCTGCTGTGCGGAGGAGGATTTTACCACCGCTGGGGCCTGCTTTCCACCTGTCCTGGTTCTGCTGTTGCAGAGGCCTGCTTTCACCCCGGGGATACCACGGAGGGACCGGAGCGCTTCCACGCTGCTGTTTTCGCCTGTCCTTTGCTGCTGTGCTGATTTTGCTGCAGGAACATCGCGGATACTGTGTGCTGGTCTGGGAAAATGGCCCATATCGGGATTCTGCTGTGCCTGTTAACTGTTTTGGACTATGAGAAGATCTCTAGTCATTCTGAGAAGTCTACTGGATTCAGGTCTGTTCTGCCACCCGCAGTGGGCATCCCCTGCAAAGGTTCGGATGTGTTGCTCAAACAATTACCGGTTGCCTTGTCACAGTCAATCTGCTCGACAAATTATGTTTGTCTTTTTTGTTTTCCTGCGATGATGGTTCTTCAGGACTGCTTCTTAAGCTCAAATCACACTCTCGCAGACTTTTCCGGTGTTTCTAAAGTAGATGACAATGTATGTGTGTCGTTTAAGAGGAAAAGTTGGCTGTTTTTGTTGTTGTTATTACTGTCAGGAAATGTAAAACCTAACCCTGGTCCGCCCAGTAGTAATAGTCAGATCGCTACTCCTGCTGATTTTAAAGCTAGGTCTGGGTTGGGTTTCATCCACTTGAATGTGCGCAGTCTGTTAGGTAAACTAGATTTTGTCCGTATCTGGGCGAGCTCGACTGACGCTGACGTAATTGTTTTAACAGAAACATGGCTAAACAAATCTATTTTGGCCTCTGACATTGCCTTAAATGGTTATAATGTGTATCGTTCCGACCAGCCTAATAAAGGTGGTGGCGTTGCCATTTATGTTAAGAATAAGTTCAGTGTAACCACATTAGTTTCCAAATCGATCAGTAAGCAATTTGAATTTTTAGCCATAAATATAGAAGTGGCAAAGGGTCAACAGGTCATGGTCGTGGGCTGTTACAGACCCCCCTCAGCTGTCAAAGACTCGCAAATCTGTTATCACAACTAGACTACAAGGAAATAGTGCTACTTGGAGATTTTAACTGGGACTGGTTAACTGCAGTGTCAGAGGATTTTAAAACCTTGTATCTCTCTGAATGTTACTCAAATTGTGGACGTCCCTACTCGCCCCAAATATTAAGTCCCCTAATAAATCCTCCCTAATTGATCTCATTTTAACTAATGTTCCCCATAAATATTCTTCTGTGGGAGTATTTGCAAATGATCTGAGCGATCACTGTGTTGTAGCCACAATTAGGGACACTAAGGTCCCAAAAGGTTAAACCTCGCATTATCATCAAGAGAGACATAAAACATTTTGTGGAGCAGGGTTTTGTGCATGATCTGTTTGATTGGGATAAAATCGATCTGTGTGCTGATGTTGAAACCGCATGGTCTTATTTTTATCTTGGTTTTATGGAGATCATTGATAGACATGCACCCCTGCGTACATTTAGTAGAGTAAGGGACGAGACAATCCTTGGTTTTCTGCTAATCTGTCCAGTCTCCTTCATGAGAGAAACAAGGCCTGGGCAAAGGCTAGGAAATCAGGCTCAGAGGTAGAATGGCTGCGTTTTAGGCAGCTAAGAAATAGCTTCACTTCACTTCACATATCAAAAGTGCTAAATCAAAGTACCCACAACCACTGTCAGTAACCACAAAGAATCTGAATAATCCTGGAACATTTTGGAAAGCCATTAAATCGTTATCCACCGGTGATATCCGTAATGAGCTACCTCCGTGCATTACCACAGCATCTGGCTCTATATCGGACAGGGCTACTATGCTCAATTGCTTTAATGAGCATTTTGTGTCCTGTGGTTCTATGTTTGATTCTGTCACTAACTCTGCTTCTGTGAACAGTACAGTATGTGACTCTGAAAAACGTGTGTTGGAAAACCCTTTTAGTTTTACCCCTTTTACTGTTGATGTGTCGTGAAGCTTTACCAAGCTTAGATCCCTAGAAACCGGCCGGCCCCGACAACGTAGAGCCTTTCTTTTTAAAGATAGCTGCAGATTTTATTTCTCAACCTCTCCCTTACTCTTTTTAACCTCTCCCTCAGGCACTAACACAATTCCAAAATGGTGGAAGTCATGCTTATGTCCTTGCCTTTGCTTAAAAGGAGGGGAGGCCACCTATTAAATAACTATAGGCCAATCTCTAATTTGTCAGTTCTGGCTAAGGTTCTTGAACGCTTAGTGAGTGAACAGGTAAAGGTGTTTTTATGTACAAATGACATCCTGTCTAAACATCAGTCAGGCTTCAGAAAGCAACACAGCACCATCACTGCCACAATGAAAGTGGTGAATGATGTGGCGAGTATTTTAGATAATAAGCAGAGTTGTGCAGCTCTGTTTATTGACCTTTCAAAAGCGTTTGACACCGTTGATCATCTCATTTTAAAGCAGAGGCTAGCCAGTATAGGCATGTCCAGCCATGCAGTGGGTGGTTTGTGAACTACCTCTCTGAAAGGTCCCAATGTGTTCACTTTGATGGGCGTGTCTTCTCAGTGGTTGAACATTGCAAATGGTGTTCCCAAGGTTCCTGTTTTAGGTCCACTTTTATTCTCCATCTACATCAACAGTTTAGGTGAAAATGTGGATGAAGCTACTTTACATTTGTATGCGGATGATACCGTGATGTACTGTGCAGGTCCCTCCATTAAGGAGGCTGGTGTTAAATTACAGGCTGTTTTTAACATTATTCAGACTCAGCTCTCTGAACTAAAGCTTCTTTTAAATGTTGAGAAAACCAAGGTAATGCTCTTTTCTAAAGCTAAAAAGACACCAGAGCCTGTTGTAGATATTGTAACTACGCAAGGAATAAAACTTGAAGTTGTTGCCTGTTACAAATACCTGGGTATCTGGCTTGATGATTGTCTCACTTTTAAACTTCATGTCAATAACCTGCTTAAAAAGCTGAGGGTGAGGCTAGGTTTCTTCTACAGGAACAAGTCCTGTTTCTCGCTTGAGGCCAGGAAAAGGCTAGTCACTGTGACCTTTGTACCTGTGCTGGACTCTGGGGATCTGGTCTATATGAATGCACCTGCCCATTGCCTGGTCAAGTTAGATGCTGCGTATCACAGTGCACTGAGATTTGTGACAAACTGTAAAGCATTAACCCATCACTGTACCCTGTATGCAAGGGCTGGTTTGCTTTCACTAACTGTACGGAGGCTCAGTCACTGGTACATTTTTATATACAAAGCCATGTTAGGGAAACTTCCATCCTACATCTGCTCCCTTATCTCACGGAAAATTGTAAGTGGCTACTGCCTGAGATCGAATGCTGTGGTTTTATTAAATGTGCCAACTGCTAGGGAAGACAGCTTTTAGATGCGCAGCTCCTCTGTCTTGGAGTTTTTATGTTTCACGTGGAACTACTTGAGCAGGTCTCCCTTGAATAAGAGATCAATGATCTCAATGGGATGTATTTGTATAAATAAAGGTTTGAAATGAAATGAAATAGAATATAACCTCCCATCTTCAGAGCAATCTGACTATTTTTACATTAGCGTTAAGAAAGCTTAATTAAATATCTGCCACAACATAAGTAACCGGATCAGAGTAACAGTACAGTCCGCGGCATATCACATCATAATGTATCATATATTTCCTTATCTGAGTCAGCTTCTTGAGCCGTATCTGGCCGTGCAACACTCACAGTGTCACATACTGTATGCAGAAGTATTATTTTAAGCAACACATTAAGTTGACGAAACACTCGAGTCAAAAATGTAATTAAAGTCAGATCGTGTCTTAGACGGGGCAGTGATATCATAAACCTGTTAATGTACGCATTCAAACAGTCACGGGCCCTTAGAATCGTCCTAACTTTTCACCCCCTTACGGCGCCCCTGCATACTGTATGCAGAAGTATTATTTTAAGCAACACATTAAGTTGACGAAACACTCAAGTCAAATGTAATTGAAGTCAGATCGTGTTTTAGACGGGGCAGTGATATCATAAACCTGTTAATGTACGCATTCAAACACTTGTTCTGTTACCAGCTGTATTCACCTTGCAGGTGCAGCTATGTGGCTTTTATCCTGGATAAAGTGTTTAAGTCATGGATGTTTAAAGTTTAACGTCTTCATATTTGTCTAATATTAAAGTTCACTTTTCATTCAGGAAGTATGACGCTGCGCTGTCAGTGCGCTTCTCCATGTTTGTGATTGGTCAAATGTTGCTAACCCTGCCACTTTTATGTGAACGCGCACATAACTAGTTAGGACACCGCTAGCTTGAGTTAATGAGTTGATAACCAGCGTCGTAGGACCACTTAGCGAGAGTGCGTTTGTTTTGGATTAGGTAAACCGGGTAACTCAAACATATCCAGGTTATGTTTGAACCGGCTTCGTCGTACAGGCCTCTGCTCTCACATTCACAAGACAAAGAATATGTGCTGATTTCTCACTGCAAAGGCTGGGCTTGGATGAATTACTTACAAAGGGAAAGTTAAAGTAAAGCACATGGTGAAACTGTCCATGATTTGTTTTGTGTCTCAGTGGGACAATTATTTGGATATCTGTCTTTCTACTTGAAGCCTTTGTGTTTGTGTTTTACATAGACAGCGTGTTACCAGGAGGAGAGAGAGGTGTTACTCAGGGGCGACCGATGCTGGATCACAGAGCTGCACTATGCCTTTCAGGATGACAACTACCTGGTGCGTATGAACATACATGATGTCAAGTATATATGTTGTACTTGTACTGCTAGCATATTCTGCTTTTAACAACAATTCTGCTGCTATTTTCCAACACATCCACCCTGCCCTCCCTCAGTACCTGGTGATGGATTACTATGTAGGGGGGGACCTGCTGACTCTGCTCAGTAAGTTTGGAGACCGGATCCACGAGGACATGGCTCAGTTCTACCTGGCTGAGATGATCATGGCAATTGACTCCATCCACAGACTGGGATATGTACACAGGTACACTATTCTTCTCCTTAAACTAGGGACTATTTGTCGATGGGATCACACCAGCAGCTATGCCAAATTGGGCCACAGGGCCATCAAGTTGGTCCACACTTTTTCGCCCTTTCTGAGACCACACCCATTTTTAGACTTGGTCCTAATATTGATCTTAACTGCAAAACGGTTAATTTCTATGATGGCAAATCAGGCCTGGGACTTTAAGACTACACACTAACATGTATGCACTCTATCCTGGGACTGTGACATGGAGGTAAATAATGTGATATCAATTAAATCTGACATTTAGAGATGACAATGGCCCGTTCTTCCCAATTCCTTACACAGAGACATCAAACCTGACAACATCCTGCTGACAGCGGATGGACACATACGACTAGGGGACTTTGGTTCCTGTCTGAGGCTCCTCGAGGATGGGATGGTGAGGGTTGACACTTTCTTAGAAGTTTCACAAAAGATACCCTAAAGAGGGTAAAAGAATGACAAAAATCCAGCAAATCATGTTTAAATTTTTTTTCTTGTGATTGAATTTTTAAAACAACAAATCAAATTGGAAATTCTGGCTTGAACTTATACATTTGTATTTAAAATCAATTGGCCTGCTTGTTTCATTTCAGGTTCACTCGTCACTAGCAGTAGGGACACCTGACTATTTGTCTCCAGAGATTTTAAGGGCCGTAGAGGGGGCTGGAGGTTATGGTCCTGAATGTGACTGGTGGGCTCTGGGTATCTGTGCCTATGAGATGATGCTGGGGACCACACCCTTCTTTGCAGAGTCCATCTCGGAAACATACGCCAAGATCTTCAACTTCCAGGTACATTGACACGCTGACAAAGTTATTTCAGATTTCATTATTTATAAATATTTATAATTACTCTATTATATATGGCTTTGATGAAAACTTGATTATGATAGTCAAATAATGCATTCTATGAGTATTTCTCTAGCAGACCGCTGGAGAACATTGCCTAGTTGCAGTTGTCTGAAAATAATGTGAAAAATGTGCCAAAGCAATAAAATCATTTCTAATTATATAAAATCATTTTCAAATCAGCCTTTGGTTTTGATTCTTTAGTAAGTAGCCTGGTGATAAGAGGGGGACATTTACAGAAAATGGGTCATCATTTGGAAATGTACCTTTTCAGGATGATTCAAAACTGTATTTTGAAAACAGTGAAAGCATTTTTAAGATTGTGTAGTACAAGCTCAATAACAAAAATCATTATTTCAAACTTACCTTAAGAAGTGTCAGATGGGACAGCATACTGCCTGTGAGCAACAGACCACGAGCTAACCGGCTAGCAATGCAGAGAAGCATTTCGTACCATGTAAGGCTAAGCTAGCTAGTAGCTTTGAGCTATAGGTGGCCATGGATTGGAAGGAGCAGGCAAGAGTAAGACTTCCTTAAAACCCTTTTACTTAGCAGTAGTTATACTACTAGTGGTAACTGAAGAAGTGATGTCAAAAGACATTGTCTTCCTCAGCTTCATTCACTTGCCTTGCCTTGCCCTGCCTTGCCTTGCCTTGCCTTCATCCCCAGGAGTATTTCGAATTCCCTCCTTCTGGCCCTGAGATTTCAGACGAGGCTCGTTCCTTCATCACTGGGCTCATCTGTGAAAGGGAAGTCCGTCTGGGAAGGAAAGGCTTCAGTGACTTCAGGAACAATCCCTTCTTCTGTGGACTGGACTGGGCTTCCCTGCATAAACTCCCAGCCCCCTTCCTGCCTGAAGTGTCTAATCCAACGGACACCTCCAACTTCGACATCCTGGATGACTGTCTCAGTGAAATGGTATTGTCTTTAGAGAATGTTTCCATACACTTATGAAGAGACCTAGGTTGTGTCTGAAAGAAAGTGTAAGACATGTTATCACGCTGAAAAACCTGGTAAATGGTCCACCCTTAATAATCAACCCAGTCTCACGGCATTTCTTGTTATAGTCACGACATTTAATCTATTGATTCGTGTTCACCAATGTATTTCTACTGGTAGTATGTTTCGTGCCTGCACCACGTCTTTTTGTCCGGTCGGGTCTTGGAAGACCGGAAGCTGTGTGGTTCATAAAAACATTTTTCTTACTCAATATCAAGCCACGATTATTGTTTTTATTTTAAATCGTATAATGTCTGACTTTTTTTGCCGTCCGTAAGGAAAATAAATGGGGCTCAGAGCCTCAGAATACTTTTTCTCCTTCTAGTTTGTTATTCTTTTCTAAATAACACACTGTTATTTACTCAACAATAACACACAATTCTCCTTGTTTTTATTTATTTGTTTAATTCTATAATATCAGGCTTTTTTGACGTCCGTCAGGAACTGAATTTCAAAATAAAGTCACCGGAAACAGACGTAGGCGACACACACCCACTGAACTGATTACCCAAGATCCTCAGCTATGGTTGAAGCTCGGTGATTGGATGTTTTAGCCGCAATGCACATTCGGATATGGTGTCTATGCGATATGAAATCCGAAAAAATAAAAAAATAATACTTTATTCCGAGTGTACTTGCTTTTCTCTTTGAAAGTCAACACATAACGCCATTGTAATACACGGTTCGGCGGCATTAAATATTACACATCTGCCGTAGTTCTTTATTTATAGAGCCCTGAATAGAAGACTTCTAGACAAACTGGAAGAACTGCCACCGAAACTGAATATGTGACGTGGATCATAAATATATCAGCAATTAAACAACATCTTCAACTTCTCTTCACACAATACGTCTCCTTGCAGTATCAACACTAATTCGGCTGACTTTTATATTTTGTCCAATTGGTAGATAGCAGTGCAGTTTTTAAAGTTATTATTGATTTCCTTTGAATTAAAGAATGTAAATACCGAGTTGAGAGAATGGTCAGGGGTTTTGGGTGATGGGAGACACATCTATGGAATCAGAATTTCAATAGCTTACCATTAAATGACAGATATACCTTTCTGTCTGTGATGTTTTACAAATCAGATATTAATGTGTAAAACTTCTACACAGCAATATCCTGTAAAATTATGTGAAAACATGAGTATACATACATAAGTGTCCTACACTAATAATAAAAAGTATAATTTGTTGTGTTAACACTTTATACTTGACAGTTTTTTAACCCGCACCACCTAGTGGTTAAAGCACGTTATTGATTTTGAGAGTACAGTACATCCAAAATAGGGGGAAAGTAGAAGGTCAATGATAGAAATATAGAATATATAAAATCAAGACGATACTCTCAGTGATCTCTACAATAAAACAGTTTAGTGCAGGATGTACAAAGATATTAATAGGAGGATGTGCAAAACAGAAAAACTAATTAACCTTTATTTAAACATTAAGGAATACTTTTGGTTAAGGTCTTCTTTTAAATAAGAAAATAACTTTGGGGGTATCTACAGATAAATATTAAGCCTGACAAAGTACTTAACGTCTAATATATTGCTTTCCTGCAATGTTAACTATGTTGAAGCACTTATTGTAACCGATATTATACATATTTATTATACTCTTATAAGATGTATGTAGATATAATAAGAAATGTGCATAATTTGACAGTTTAATGGTGGAGGTATACACACATATTGATAGATGTCTTGTAATGCACTGTTTTTCATTCATTGCATAACTACACCGTAGTTGTGTATATGATATGTCAATAAACCTTAGAAAATCTTGAAATCTTGAAAGGGATGTGCAAAATAGCAATTATATACAGTCTTTGATTAACTATTAGTAGAGAATAACGAGTAATGAATATACTTTATAGAGATCTGCAGATAAATGTTTAGTCTTTTCAAGCACCCACTATCAAATATCTCGCCTGATTGTTGGCACTTCACAATCACCTTCCCTGAATTGTATTCAGGTGTAACCAAAGTCTGATTTAAGGGTTGTCTATATTTCACATCATTAATCAGAATCTGCAAAGTAACTAAAATAAATGTAATGGAGTAAAAATACCAGGTTAACCTCTGAATTGTAGTGGAGTAGAATTACAAAGTAACAACAAGCTGTCATGTGGGCATATATTAATGCTGCTCATCAGAGGCGGATCGAGAAAAATATTCATGGGGTGGCAAGAGTGTGGCAGGAGAATTTCAGGGATGGCATCCCCTGGCAGAAGTATATGCAGATTTAATCGCAGTCATATCAATCAATGTTAACTTGGAAATCCACAATATTTATATTTTAACTCAATAACATTAGGTAACATTATTGTGGCACATCAGTAAAGCTTTAAATATAAATATATCAGGTGGCAGACATCATTGAATGAATTTTAACTGAACAATAACTGAATGAGTTTGTCTCACTCTTAGACCAGCAGGGGTACCAAATCAATGCAGACTGCTGCAATAAGTACATTAATTAATGTCTCATCGATGTTTGTCTGTATGAATATGATAATATTAACAATCATATTATTCCTATAATCTGTCTATCACTGTTATGATTCACATATTCAGTGTTATTATTAAATACACTATATTTTTTGGAGGAGTTAATGATGAATGTTCAGCGCCCCACAACTTCATTGCAAACAGTTACAACCTTGACTTTACATCAGAAAGAACAAACATTAAAGAAGTGACTAACTGCATCAATTAGGGTTAAAAAACTTGTATTCAGCTAAAACATATGCATTACATCGCTGCAGTAAGTTATTATCCAGTGGAAAGTCCTTACCTACTGGCCTAGTTAAATCAAAGTGGTTACTTTTTTTTGGCTGGGCAGTGTAGTTTTACACACCGTCTTATTTGACTTTCTCAGGACTTGAAACAGTTTTTGGGGGCAGACCCCCACAAAGAACAAACATATATTTACACACGTAAGGTCATCATCTTAACAGTTTATTATTCTCATCGACTCATCCGTGAGCAGAGCATCAAGTTGGCATGCCTAAAACGCCTCACAAACTTATTAAGATTTAAAGCTATGGTGCGCTTTGATTCAATGCTGAGTACAGCCAAACTTGACAGGCTCTTCTCTGTCATTGTAGACCGCAATTCCGCAAATACCTCATTCCTTCCGTCTACTTGGATCCGAAATGCTTCTCGTTTCAAATGAAATCGCCGCCAATCATATTTCCACGCTCGCGCCAGGGCCGGGGGAGGGGTTACAAGGCTTCTTTGCATATTGTGCTGCATTCACTTGCACTCGGACATTAGAGATTTTCCGATGAGCCACAACTTTTCGTTCAAAACAAAGCTGCCAACTGGGGTGGCAAGGCATTTTTCTGAGGTGGCAGCTGCCACCCCGTGCCACCCCTGCTGCCCATTATGGACACAAGCAATGTTCACCCATTTATTAACGATATGTTTTAAATGTGATAACACCAATGTGTTTCTTATCACCAAAACCTCCAGGGGTGTACACAGTTTAATACGGGCAACTTCTAATTATGGGAAATACAAAAACATCTTTTAAAACTATAATTCCCAGTAGAGACGTGCCATAGAACATGTTGTGAAACACAATAGCAAGCATGTGTAGTTCTGGGGGGGGGGGGCTGGACCCGTTCGAGTCCAGTTTTGGATAGTCTGCCGTGGTTTCATTCCATTTCATAGAGCTGTGTTTGACGCTCGGCGTAACCTTGGCACACTGCCACTCCAACATCCAATCACAGAGCTTGAAGATTAATCATGGGGTTTGTCCAAGCGGCAAACTCTGGGGAACAGCCGGGAAGCCAATACGGAAGTGCCACACACTGCAGTTCATACATGGGCCATTAGGGACTGGATGCAGAAAGGAGCAATTTCCATAGACCCCCATGTTAAAATGCCCAACTTTACAGCAGAAAAAAACATGTTTCTACCCATGGATGCAATAAATATTATTATCGATATAGTTAGATTCCACCTTCATGATTATGAATCTGTGAGTGAATTGTTTTCTAACACGACCCTTTTATTTATATTAGGTCTTAAAGAGCCTGTGACACGGTTTTCCCCCATCATCCAAACCCATCAATTTGAGTACATATTGTCCCCTTGAAAACCGTTACTGAACTGATTTTGGATATTTGTACTTTGATAACCATTAATCTGCCCTTCAATGTTGATACTTTTCTGGATCTTCTCGCGGATTCTTCAAGTCCCGCCAAATGATGGGTGACGTCATTGCGGGCACATCGCTCCAGCTGCACCGTCCAGGATCCCAGCATCTGCATGTAAACATTTATATATATACAGTCAGATGTAAACGCACGACGGTGCACACAGCAGCAAGCTCAGACAGGTTAATGTTGAACGTGTCTGAGAGCTCATATGAGGCTGAAGGATCGGTTTATGTTGTATCTGTTAGAAGTTTAGGAATGAGGTGCGTCAATATGGGCGATCATATGGTCATGTAGCCAGTGGGACTGGGACTAAAAATTATCCCGGGACTCTCGACCGGCCCACTTCGGTACCGCTAGTAAATTGTCAACGGGGGGAGTGGGCGATGTCAGGGGCGGCGGGTGCTGTAGATAGTAAATGTAAATATGTAAATATTTGTGTCACTGCATCCTGGTAAAATACAAATATAATGTATAATGTCTGTGTCTTTGACATTAGCGCTGCTCGCCACCTGTGCCCTGTACTACGAAGCCAGTTCAACAGACCCTGGATATGTTTGAGTAACAAACAAACTAACAACAACAAACTAACACACGAGATCTCGCTAAGCGGTCCTACGACGCTGGTTATCAACTCGGTAAATCAAGCCAGTGTTTCTCTCTCCAGCTGAGAGCGCGTTCACGTCTAAGACACGAGTGGATCTGACTTTAATTACATGTGTCTCGAGTGTTTCGTCAACATAATGCGTTAAATAATACTTCTGCATCCAGTCTGTGACACTGTGAGTGTTGCACGGCCAGATGAGGCTGGAGAAGCTGACTCAGATAAGGAGATATATGATATATTATGATATTATATGATCGATGATCTGATTGATGATGTAATATGAATGATAAGTGCGACACGTCGGCGTCTTCTCTGCATGGCAGTTTAAACTGTATTTCCTTTATCCTGTAATATGACTTGAGAGATTTAAACTCCGCACACTGAGTTGATCAGCCGCCTATGGGGGATGTGCTAGTTACTTATCCGACCGGCCCACTTCGGTACCGGCCCATCGGGATTCGTCCCGATGGCCAGTCCGCCACTGCACCCAGCCCACGTAAATTGTCAACGGGGGGAGCCTCGCTGCGGGGAAACGGTGGACCTAGTGTCCCGATCGGAGTGGGAATAATAATAATAATCTGTGCATTTTATCCATTAATTTCCCCAACATTGTGGTAAAAAAAACACACGTTTAATCCATGTTGTTGGTGTACTACAACTACAGAAAGCATCGGTTTGTTTTCTCATCAGGAAATTCAGACCGGCTCAAACAAACGATTTTTAATCATCATCCTCACTCATCATTTAATGTATCATATGTTCGCCGAATTGACATGAAAGCACTAATAAATATAGTTTCATCCACTTGAGTTTACAACCACAAAAATAATCGATTTGTTTTTATATCACATCCGACGGGAGGAAATTCAGCAGCTCTCACTCCCGATTTGTAATCCTAATGTAATCATCATCTTCACCACGATCATTTATGTTTATGTCGCCGAATTGACATGAAAGCACTGACAAATATGAATATACTGTAGTCAACTTCATTAAAACGTTATTAACGTGCCTAATCTCAGTAATTCACAATTTCTACGCATGACAACACACTTTGTCCGTGTTTGGCTCTCGAAGCGTTCCCGCATTGACGTCACTTCCGGCTTCCCCCAAAACTTCAAAATGAGTCAAGGAATTTCCCCGCGATGTTCGAAATTATTGATATTTAACGGAACGGTATCGCTTTTTCTTTTTTAAACTGACGGTTCGAGATTACTAGTAGCCCAATATTTCATTGCACAACAGTTGTTGGGATGGTGTCACAGGCTCTTTAAAGTTGTTGCATAAATTAGGGCGTGGTCACGTTGATGGACACGTACATGCCTCACTGTCAGCTAACAGCAACTTGTCCACTCTGCTAGGCTACAACCATAGAGGCTACAACGTTAGTTAGTCATAGTACTGTACTTGACCCTTTAGCTTTAGCCGTGTTCGTGGTGATTGTGCCTTTTAGGGAATATTGTTACAAATACCAGACAATTAAAATGTCGTGCTGTGCGCTTGAATGTACTAACAGAACTTCCAAGAAGTCTAAAATGATAATATTATACATGTTAACCCCGTGCGCAGGTGTTTGTGTGCTTGGTAGCTTAGCTTGTTACTTATTAGCCAGCTAAGGACGTAACCCTTTATGCATACATATACATTTTAGTTTATATTTCAGCCTTGGGTAAGACTTTTATAGTCTATGGCTATGACGCCCATAATGCTAAACGGGAGCAAATGTTAATAGGGGACCCAATTATCCCAGTGGTGGCCGCCGGAGCTAACGGAGCCGCAGGGGGCTAGCTCCAGCCGGCGTCCCGGAGCTAGCCCCCTGCGGCTCCGTTAGGTCCGGGCGGTGGAGTCCGTCTTTTCTCAACGTGTGAATGACAAGCATTAAGAATAACAAAATATAGCTAATTCTCTTGCAGATTGTCTCATTTGATTATGAATGTAACGTTTATATAGGGGAACTACACTGTTAGCAGTAACTTGGTATGCATGTATTTCATGTTAGCTTAGCTTCTTAGCCTGAGCTAGCTCTGTTTACTTCCAGTTCGGAGGCAGCAGGTCCCGCCTCGGCTCCGCCTCTTTGCCCTTATTTGGAGCAGGCGGGATTAGACTCTGACGTCACAGTCGAGCCGTTAGTGGCCGACTCCGCCTACTAAGGGCTTCACGGCAACTCTGCAGAATCCTATGGGTGACGTCACGGACACTACGTCCATTTATATATACAGTCTATGGGTTTGTCCAGCAAAGGGACTGTAGTCCCAAACGATAGCTGAGGATTATGGGTAGTTTAGTGTCTTCAGCCATCCTAAACAGCGAAAAAACTATTTATTTCTCAGAATCGAAGGGGGAAAACACAAAAGCATTGTACACAATTTAAACCAATCAATGTTGTGTAATTAACAAGGATAAACTGATGTGTTTAGTTGATGAATAGTGCAGATTACTATGCAAACTTCGAGACCGGAAATATTGTTTTCACCCCAAGCTGTTGCCTGGCAACGCAATTCTGTTGATAGTTATTTCATATCGCATTAACACCATATCCCAACGTGCATTGCGGCTAAAACATCCAATCACCGAGCTTCAACCATAGCTGAGGATCTTGGGTAATCAGTTAAGTGGGTGTGTGTCGCCTATGTCTGTTTCCGGTGACTTTATTTTGAAATTCAGTTCCTGACACGGCAAAAAAGCCCGATATTATAGAATTAAACAAATAAAATAAAAACAAGGATAATTGTGTGTGATTGTTGAGTAAATAATAGTGTCTTAAAAAAACATTTAAAAAAATACAGATTTCAGTATTCTGAGGCTCTGAGCCCCATTTATTTTCCTCACGGACGGCAAAAAAAGTCCGACATTATACGATTTAAAATAAAAACATTAATCGTGGCTTAATATTGAGTAAGAAAATGTTTTTATGAATCACACAGCTTCCGGTCTTCCAAGACCCGACCGGACAAAAAGACGTGGTACAGGCACGAAACATACTACCAGTAGAAATACATTGCTTTTAAAATCGTTCTGTGTGACACGAAAAAAAGGGGAAAATCGTGTTGGTGAACACAAATCAATAGATTAAATAAATGTCGTGACTATAACATGAAATGCCGTGAGACTGGGTTGTAATAATAGTATATAGCTGTAGGTAAGCATGCAGATTTTACCTCAGGTAAAAAAAGTCTGACCTAAAGCAATCGTCTGTGTGTATGCATGATTTCTCTCTTCATTGTCTTGACATTCTGAGTAGATTGAGTGTCAAGTGCAAGCTATTTAGATGTATGGGACATATTTATTAGCAGTATGTTATGTACACTAAGCCAGTGTATTTAGACAATCCCGTTTAACTTAGACAAAGAATGAGGGGCATGGGATTTACTGGAAATATTTTTTAGTAGTTGTCCGGTCGACCTTACACTTGATGGGTATATAGCTGAGGACCCAGGGACAGTGCCGTGTTAAATGTGAAATTTTAAGGATGAGTGCTTCTCAGGCACGTTGTAAACAAGTGCTTTATTAGCGAACAAATGTAGCCTTACACACGAGTCAGGACTCAGTTCAACTTCTAACAAAACAACACCAGCTGGTTATTTGTATCTGTTGTGTCCTGCAGGAGACGCTGTCTGATGTAATGGACAGAGCTCCGATTGGGGTGCACTTGGCTTTTGTTGGATACTCTTACACCGCAACCTGGTAAACTTATTTCATGGTTGATGCTTTGTGTGCATCCGATGAGTATAACCGGCTTTTTAGAAAGAATCTGATTCAGGAGTTACCTGAATATTCTACAATTGCTCTCTCTTTTATAGTCAGACGGGTGCCATCGACCGCAGTCTAGACATCATGATACAGATTGACCACTCAAGTCTCAGGGACTGTGAAAGCCGTTACACACCGGAGAAACTGGTGAGACATCATCCCCCTGAAGTCTTTCAGAAGGACCCTTTGTCTGTTGTCAGGTTGCACCAGTTAACTTACAGTGTATGCAGCATTGATATGACTGTACTTTCATATGATCATAAATATTATTCCGCGTGTTTTCCTCATTGTGCTGGGCCTTATTTGGTTTACCCATGGTTCGAATGCAGAGTCAGCAGTGGCAGCTCACAGACAATCTGCCAGATGAGCTGTCTGCATTGCTGGAGATTCCACTCACATTAGAGCAAGGTCCAACTGCATCCACCCACACCACCACTGAGGAAGAGGAGGAGAAGGAGAATGAGGAGGAGGATGTGGAGGAGACCGACCAAATATCCGGACTCCATGAAGACTTGCAGAGGTATCAATTGATACAACTGGTCAGGGAGGGAGGGGGTGATGTCAAGGTGCCTTAGATATATTTAGTCTGAGGTTCTCCTCAGCCTGGAAGGTTTTCCAGGTTTAATCAATTTAAGTTAATCATTCATCTGGGAGTAATGTAGACAATACCTCATCGCTGTGTTATGTTCTTCTTTTGTACCACGTGTTGGTGCCCTGGTAGTTAGATTTCTATAACTCTTTGTCATTGTATTGTCTCTTAGCACTGCTATAAGCTCTAAATCCCTGGATGTTCTGTAAGTGTAGGTCCATGCTTTAAGTTTAGCACTGACTTCTGCATTAACCCAATGTTTATAATTTGGGAATGTCCGCAGAGTATTTCTGGCTACAACGTCACTCCATATTGTCAATTCAATGACAAAGTGTGAGTGTCTGATCCAACACACCAGCACTGGATGGTTTCAGAGATCTGTTGGTCAACTGTCAAGCAGAGCTTACTGCAGATGTGAGCTCTATTGACACATACACTGTGGACTTTGGTGCCCTTGTGGGGTAGAGAGATGAAGAGGTGTAAAGTGTTTGGGCTGCAGGTCTCAGGATCAGGTATCCATCCAGGGAGAAACTCTGGAATCATACAGCTTGAAAAACTATGTTTATGTCATATATATATTTATTTATTATTTTAAGCAATTACTTATTTAACTGTTTGTAAGAAAAGAATACTGTTAGAAACATTCGCAAACTAGAAAAAGTACAGGTATACGTCAACTACATATATGTTACCCTTCAAATTAAATATCCATTGCAAAGGCAATACATCATCCCAACCCAACTTGAGAAATAAAACAACAACAATAACAACATGATGAAACTCACAGCCTTCCTTCTTTACCCACCAGGCGGCTACAGGAGGCAGAGAGGAGATATTGTGAGCTGGAGAAAGAAATGGAGAGGTTGAAGGGGGAGATGCAGGACTGGAGAGCCCCCACAGAGACAGGCAAGGGATCAACAGCCCTGCTTCCTCTTCACACCATCATCTTCATCATCCTCTGTTCCGCTCTGTTTCACTTTATATTGTATGCAGTCATGCCATGAGACCGCAGGGACCAATAGATTTGAACACTGCAAAGAACACAGTCATGAAATTGCAATCATTATATGACAATGCATCATAGTATTACTGTAAAGCTGCACATAGGGATGTTGGAACTGTTGATGTCAAGTACATTAAAGGTCATGGCCATATATAGGTAGACATGTCGTTTTTGTCAAGACCAAATTTAAAAATCCGTTGCTTTCAGAATGCCAGGTATTTCAGTAACATGACCTAATCACACAGACATCAACATGACCCAAGTACGACTTTACAGTCCTGAGTCTCTTAAGAACAACATACATGTGAGGTGGAGCGAGTTCCAAACAATGTGAGCAGCTCTGAGTAAACACACGGCTTCACAGTGCTGGCAGCATCTGCTTCTACTGGAGCGCTCAGTCAGAACACGGTGATAAATACCCACTCTAAGAATAGCCTTGGTATGCATGAACTTGGAAGCCCCTTTCCATGAGTCAATACGGTGTCATGAGCTTTTTAAAGAGGCAGCGGTGAGGGTCTTCCTGCTGCTGGGCTGATGGATGACAGTGCCATGAAAAATAACCAGAACTCCTGTTGTTGCAAAGCCATGTGGAAAAAAATCCCATGCCTCGCTCCATGTGTGACGATAAAAAGGCTTTCTTCACTTCAGCTGCTGCTCTCTCCATCACTTCTGTCCCTCCATTAACCTGCACACCGTCGTCCTTTCATCACCACAGAGATGTACTGTTTTTTTGTTTTGTTCTTTGTGTTATTACAAATCTGGCTGGCCAGCAGTGCACCCAAAGGCTGAAGGCCTGCTGCAGCAGCAGCGCCGCCGCACATCATGGGCTCTGATGTTCCTCTCTCTCCTCCAATCACAGCACTGAGTCTCTGCCCAGCATCTCTTGCTCTGCCTGCCCACTGTGTGGACGCACCGAGGGATGTAAGCCTAACTTTTTTCCTCTTTCATGTTCTCTTTCTCTGCCTGACATGGAAAAACAAAAACTCTTTTTAAGCAGCATGTAACCTGTTGGATTCTCTGGTGCATTTCTGCATCTGTTGCGTAAGTAAGGCTTGCAAACAGAAGGTTGTACTGTATGACATACGATGTGTACAGCTGACTAAGCACTTATCAATAGCAGAATATGTGTTTATGTTTCTATAAAGCTGCTGTCTGTTCACCAGTCTGACTTGCATGTGTTACAGAGGGAGAGAGCGCCCCCTGCCTGCCATTACCCGCTGGTGATTCCTCTCCACCGACACCTGCTCCTGTTCCACAGGGTACACAAAACACTCAGACTGCAATCTATCATTGTGTGTGGGAGAGAAACTCCCTCTGGAGGGAACACAGGGATTGTAGCCTTTGCAGACCATTTACATGCACTAAAATCTATATAGCACACAAGGAGAGGAAAAAACCCAAAAGGATCGACTCTACTGTGAATTATTATCATTACTATTATGGTTTAACTTTTGGTGTTGTAAATGCAATACAGTATACATCAGCACAAGACAATATTTTAGGCCAAAATGAATACTTTATATGAGTTCATTTCAATCAATTTGAAAGAAATAAGCTGTTCTTTTGTCCTCCAGGTTCGCCTGCCACAGGTGACGAGTGAGTCCTACCTGCTGGTGTGTGCCAAAGGGGGGGAGCTCCAAGCATGGCAGAGAACCTGTTACACTGAGCTCTCCTGAACGCATTTTCAAGGTGGCATATAATGACTTCTCCTAATATAACAAGACAAAGGACTGAGGCCATGCTTTGCCGGAAACAGAAAAAGCAGGACTGCAAGGGGAGCTGCGGAGGGTGTCAGTACTGTACACAACTTTTAAAATGAAGTGTTCCAACTGATATGAGAAGAAAGGGGGCTCAGACTACTGGGAGCTATAATGAGGAAGAAATGATGATGATGATGAAATCTTCTGACCTACCTTGCCTGCTTACCAGATGGACAGTCGTGATAGAGATGCACTGAGTTTTGAGAACAGTGAGAAAAACACTCACTTTAATGTGTGACAATGACAATCAGATTTCAGTGATACACAGAGGGTTAGAATGTCTTTTGTATCATGTATCTGCACCTTTGGGGGTTTTAGTATTGTGTTGCACTCCTATAGGCATGTTTTTGCTGTGCCTGTATTTATATTCAAGGGTTACCAATAATGACCCAGATATATTTGTATATTAACTTGGGCCATACCATCATAGGCTCTGAACGTGTAAAGGGTGTGCTGCATAGACACAGGCAAACATTATGGAGGATTGAGATTAATCATTTCACTATTACAATTTATCTCCCTATACAATTGTCTAAGTGGCTATTTCAAAGCCCTCCACACATTGCCAAAATTATAATTATGATTAGTAGAACATGAATTTGTTTGGTGTAAATTTGTAAAATTTGAGAAATAACCAGAATCAGGCTTAAAAGCCTATGATGTATAATGTGTGTTTTATTGAAGAATGTGAACTTGTCCTGAGGTGGATATGAACCCCTACATTTCCTCAAGCAATAATGATGATATGACCTTGTTCTCTCTACATCCCCAATCATTACAGTGACAGTGACCTTCAATTCTGCCATTAAAACCTGTTAAGCCCCAAAGCCCCCCTCGGCGGGGGCTCTTTTTTTTTCACGACACTGGGCAGGTTGCCTTTTCAGGGCATCTTAATATTTAAGAACCTATTAATGTGTTATACCAGATTAACGGGAATAATCTCAGCTAACTAACGATACAAACCATTTTTACCAAAACAAAACACAAGTCTCATAAGAAGCATCTAAATTACCCCTGAGCGAAAAATGCTAACGCACTTTGGCACAGAACTCAAGATAAAAGATACCGTTATTACTTATCGTAGCTGCACATACAAGATATCCGATTAAAGCTGAGGTTCCACAGATTATTTAGGTATATATATCATCACTGAGTGATCGGAATTCACGACAGGGGAAGCAAACACAGACATCACAACACATACCTTTACGTAGCTTTTACGGGAGATCGTCTCACCGTAGCTGTCAATCTGATCAAAAGACGTGTTCAATGACATTAAAATGAGAAAAAACGCGGCTGAATCGGTTAATCCATAGGTTGATAATGTTTCTGTGAAATAATATTTTTTAATTTATAATCCATAATTCTATTTTTATGTAAAAATCGGAGAGTAACAATTAGCTGCTAATGGTAGCCACCAGAGTTATCGCAGCTTCCGGTTTTGGCTATGCATCAGTCTCACACACACACATTACCAAATAAGGAGTATGTGGGAGTTCCCCTCGATTCCATTGGCTCTGACGGTTAGAAAGAGATGTCAATCAGCAAAATCGAGCAAGGGGGGCCAGAGATAGGTCAAATTCACCCAAATGACCCCAGAAGTGTTTTTTTTTGCTAAATCTCTCTAAAAAGGTCAAATTTCACTTGTTTTGCATCGATCTTGATACAGGGTACTTATATGTTGTAGTTTGGATTCCTAAAGCTTTTAGTCTACCATCCCATCATTCAAAGGTGGTTTTCACTATATAAGTAATTTTTCTTTTGGACGGACACAATAATTTACATTTTTTTTACCGTGTTCAATCTGAATTTACTTTAATAAAAACATCTATATTGATTCTGACACTTCTACATCCAACTCACAGGTGTAACCTTGCTTTGAGAAAAAAGATTATGAATGTAACCCTTTTAGAAGGGAAGATATGGTCATTTGTTCTGGGAATGTCATTTTCGAGCGTGATACCTGAAAAACAGGCTTAACAGGGCTTAACAGGTTAAAAGTTGTATTGAAAACAAAACATGAACTCAAATTTGAAACATTGATGTTCTTACACTTGCATTCAAAAAGGTTGTATTTACACTGAAAAATGAATGGCACTGAAAAAATTAAATACTGTCTTTAAACATTATTGTATGTTTTATAATTAATTATTTAAGCATTCTGACATCCAATAATTTTGTATAAGCCCTGGGAGAGGATGTTAGGATAGGATCACCATTTTTGAAAGTGGTAAAAGAAAAGGAAAAAGGAGGTAGGATACAGATAACCCCATGATATTAATTCAATTTCTGGTGTTTATTTCTTACAGTCATAGAAACCTCCTTAAGTTTATTATTGAGCAAAAATGTGTTAACGTTTCACCAAATATGTTTCCATGAAGTGAATTAACAACAGGAAGTTTAACCGGTTACACATGTCACATGACTCCTTCTTCTGTAGTTTTACCTATACTGTATTGGGTAAAGCAGTGATGGAAGAAGTACTCAGATGTTTTACTTGAGTAAAAATAGCAATACTATAAAAAATATTCTGTTACAAGTAAAAGTACTGATTTCAAAATCGTACTCAGGAAGAACTACAAAAGTATTGACATCAAAATATAATTCAGGTACCAAAAGTAAATGTTATGCGTAATGGTCCATTTCAGAATTGAATATTTTATATTACTGGGTTGTGATTATTGATGTGCTAGTGTGTTTGTCAGCTAATGTTAAGTGCTTTATTTAAAGCTGCTGGATATGTTTGTCTCTTTTAACCTATGTTGACACAGGGAGAAAAGTACTTCTTTATTAATCAATAATGGCCATATATAATAGTCGAGCACCTCAGAATATAGTGCATTTTGTGTTTTAGACACGGATAAATCAGATGTTAAATACTGCAAAGTTTTACCTGTGTTCATTTTTAGAAAAGTGTGCAACGACCACACTGCTGTATCATGTTCATGTTCATCTTGACTATAATGTGATTTACATCCTTTTTTTAGCCCTGTGTGGCCCTCAATGTCAGTGCTCCCCACACACTGCCCTTTATTTTATAAGAATGTAAAACATTTCCTTTAGTGAAGGTAAATAAAGAGTGTTAGAGATGTAGGCTGTTTCGTTATTTGAAACATTCTCCTTGTCCTCTGCTATTATAGAAGACACCTTTCTCTAGTCTATAACACAAATACACTGTTGGTGCCCAGACTAGTCAAACACACTCAGCTAAACACTGCCATCTAGCGGGCAAGAGAAATCATTACATCTTCATATTCTCCCGGAGTTTCAAGGTCCCATACAGGGACTGGAAACACATCGACTATGCTCTCAGTAAACACGAATGTCATTCTAGGCATAGCCTATTTTTATTAGATTATTAAACAAAATCGCGAGAAAACATTTGAACAGGCCCGGCCGAAATTACATTGGCCCACCCACAATTGAAATCCTGGCGCCGCGGCTGCCACGGCCTCATAATGATACAAACATTTCAAATGTGTTTATTTCAATGCAACATTTGCTTTTTCCAAACAGTAATGAGGTAAATGAGATATTCCCTTCATCTGGCTTCATCCTTCAGTAAAGAGGACTACACTTCCCATGGTTCTTCAGAAGTCGGAGCTTGCGCAATATGTTTTGCAAATGTGCACGGCCCTGGCTGCTGGCAGTGAATGTTTAGTGTTGTTGTTTTCACATTAAGGGGGGAGAGAAAGAATACCAGAAGTTAATAATACCGCAGGCTGGTCGCATGAGGTAAGGAATACGCCGCGGTTAGCTCTGTGCTCGATGTGACTTTAGCCGCTGGTTAGGGAGTTGTCTTGGAAAAAAACACACAGTTACATTAGTTGTTAAGCGTTAACAGTAACTGTTAGCTAGCAACACAGACAGGGGAGCTAGCAGAGCACTAAACCAAACGAACGTCAATTAATATGATACAAGGGGCATCATGCTCACCAGACTAGCTACATGACAAAGGGTTCAACTTTTCATTAATAAAAAAAACGTGATAGCTTTGGAGCAAACCAGAGACAGCCAGCTAACCCTGACTGCCTGCTATCACCCATGAGCTAGCGTTAACCCACGAAGCCATTGCTAACGTTAACTTACACACAGTCATGTTACCGAAAGACGCTGTCTGAATTAACGGTTGAATTTAACCGTGTTACAGACGTGTGTTATTGACCAAGACCAAGTATGTTTGAGAAGTAATTTAAGTGACTTTTCTGATTATAATGCATAAATCAAAAGACAGAAGTTAACAAGATATTGATGTTAGCTATGCTTTCTTCATTTAAATAATAACATAAATTATTAAACCTGTATGCCCTATGTAGTGGGAAACTAGTTTGTATCCTGTTTGTCTCTTTTTAATTTATATTTAATATTAAAGGGCCACAAAAACTATTCTTAGTATTAAAACAACGTAAAGTTATAATGTTCAGAACAAAGAACACGCTTTTATTACAACTAGGGCTGGGGGATATGACAATCAAATATCACCATATAATTGATCAAATACCTTGATATCGATATTGTATACATTTCACAAAACATTTAATCTTACACACTTACTTTTCTGTCATCAGTTATGTGGATATATATAATGGCGCAAGCAAGGCAAGTAATAAAACCAAAAGGCTAACAATAAGGTCTTATATCACTGTTTATCATTGACAAGAATGTTTTTTGTGTATTCATCTAATACTTTCCTTTGAAGTCAATTAAAAGCTATGTAATAATGGAAAGTTAAAATGTAATGTCTACACATGGAAAAACTGAAAATAAGAAATGCAAGGTTGCTATTGCTAAAAAGACAGGTGATGATTAGTTGCATGAATATGCTAAATCCTGCTAATGCTGTTGGATAAAGTTGACCTTGTTCGGAAAACTAAGTAAACAAAGCTGCCTTTATATAATATTAAAAACAAATGCACTATGTTCATGATCTAGAAACTGTATTTCCAAGCATACCAAAGTGAGTCTTCTGGTGGTTATATCTACATTTTTTTAAGGTTATTGTACATTCCTAGAAAAGTTTCAACCGCTAACTATTGTCCTAATCTTTGTCTTGGTTTTGGGATGTTGCAGGTTACTGGGTGAGCTCGTCCCTGCCATGAGAGCTGACCACCAAGTCACCAGCCCCCCCTCCTTCTGCAGTTGATGGATCTGCAGCTGGTCCAGAGATGACAGACAGCGTCAGGGCCTTCCTCCGCAATGTTGCGACGGTCAGAAGACACACGCACGCACACACGCACGCACGCACACACACACACACACACCACACACACACACACACACACACACACACACACACACACACACACACACACACACACACACACACACTCTGTACATAAGCCATGAAACAAAGCACAAAGGTTTAATTTATTTACAAGGATACAGATGCATGAAAAAAAATGTATTCACTTACAAATTGAATGTAAAAAGATGATCAAAATGTACGTTTTTGGTTTAAAAGTGGTGTTCGAAACATTTAAGTCGAGAAAACATGTGGTGCACATCCAGAACTGGAGAGCAGCACAATAAATGCAACCTTTGCATGTTTTAATATCAATGTATATAATAACTGCTACCTTAATAAAGACTAAAGTGTCACATACGTTGTCTACAAAAAGGGTCAGACATATCCTCTGAACATGCAGAGATAATAGTACGCTTTTCGCCAGGGACTTGTTTTTCCCCTTGAACTTTATCATTGTGTACAATCAGCTTTAAAGTCAGTATGTCCCAAAGAGTCCAAAGGTAATGTTTATTTTTTAAATAATAAAAGATATATATTTTATTATCATTAATCATGTCTCGGACCTTAGAGCCTTCCTATAAAACCCCAAACTGTTCAATATAAATATAATTAAATTGCGTATAAGAAATAGTTAAATAATACAAAAATTATAATAGAACTCAACTCACAATTATGACAATTCTTATTTGTATCACTGTATTTTTTATATGCACATTAAACTGCAGTAATGTTGACTAGAGCAACCAGAGACTGAATAATCCAGTTGACATTAGCTGCTTCTGTTAAAACGTTATCTTAGTCTTAATTTGTTTAATTAATAACACAGTGTTGGAGCAGCAGCCTCTTGGGTTTTTCAACTTTTGTATCAGATTTAGCCTGAGCCTAAAAGAGCTTCAGCTACTTCTTCTGCCCTTCAAACTGGCAGAAGAAACAAAGTGTTGTTTTAGCACCTTCTGAACCATCAAGTCTTAAATATTGTTCTGGGATGTGCCCTCAAAAACCATGATCAATGTCATTCTTGTGTTTAACAGGCTCTAATTGAGGTATAGCAAAGCTCCATTACGGCTATTTTTCCAGTTATAAACAAATGCTGTGTAACACCACTGTGACTGTGTATTCTTTTTCCATCTGGTTCTCTAGGGGATCAAGGACTCCATATTGGGGATTGGAACAATCTCCAAGCTGGATGCCCGCATCCAGCAGAAAAGAGAGGAGCAGCGGAGGAGAAGGGCCAGTGGGGCCCTGGCACAGAGACGGGCCCAGAGCGAGGAGCGCAAACCCGACAAGTAAGACATGTAAAAGCTGCACATTTTGGTTGCCATGCTATTGATTTTCTTACGAAGCCAGAGTGACATATGCTCGTGGATGTTTTATTGTGCCTGGATATGTCATTGTTGTTTATAGGATTTATTACGATACCATACGATAATACTTAAATGAATTAGCCGCTCTTAAGTTCTAAAATAGCTGGATGTTGGGAGTTGCAACGTGACATGCACTTTTCCCACAACCTCCAGCGGTCAATAAGCCATCCCTTAAGGCTTAAGCCATCACACGGTTAGTTTTTCTGGTGCTCTTAGCAAAAACACATAAAGATGAAAAATGTAAAGTAGAGTAGAAAGTATGATTTTATAAAGGCTTAAGATTTAATATAGCAGCAGAGAGAAAAAAGATGAAGAGGTAGGGGGAATATTCTCCAAATGCGACTTTTTTTTTTAAAATGATGGTTTGACAATGTATTCAACAGATCTTAATTTCATAACAAAGCTTATTCAAAAGTATACCGTATGTGTATTGACACGTGTTGTTTATTGTAGCACACATGCATCTAAGCAGCTCTAGTCTGTTACCATACATACCTTTGAGTAAAGAACCAAAAGCCTTCAGTGTGCAAACAGAAATCCATGTGTCTGTCTGCTTCTGGTTAAGTAAGGAAAACATTTTTTAAATGAAACAAATATTCATACAATATTTGACATTGTTTTACTCTCTTGTTCAGTGACCCCAAAGTAGCCAGCAGGATCTTCCAGTGCTGCGCCTGGAATGGAGGTGTGTTCTGGGTAAGATATGTTCACCTGCTGTTACAGCCTCGTCACACACCACTAAGGTGAAACAAGTTGTTCCACGTGAGACATATAACATTAGTATTTGAATTTAATGTCGTTTTTTAAGGCTGATGTAAACATGAAAATACTTTGTGTTAGTACCTCTTGAAGAGGAACCACGAGTTGGAGAGTAACTATAGTATGTGTTGTCTCTCTCCAGCTCAGTCTGTTTCTCTTCTACCGGGTGTTTATCCCCCTGCTGCAGGCTCTCACAGCAAAAATCATTGGTATGTAAGTACACAGCGTTTCTGTTTGGATGTAACTCGAGGGCCGGTTCTCTTATGTGAGGAACCAGTTAGTCAACAAGCTGTTTTTGCTACAGGTGACCCCTCCCTCCATGGAAGTGTGTGGTCCTGGTTAGAGTTCTTCCTGACCTCCGTCTTCAGCGCGCTCTGGGTTCTGCCTCTGTTCGTCCTCAGCAAGATAGTCAACGCCATCTGGTTCCAGGTCAGGCTCTGCTCTGCTAGGCTGTAGTCATGTGATGGCTGAGCATGAAGCACTTCAAAAGCAATGTATCGATTCCATTACACAGTCTGGCAGTCAATATCCACGACGTTGCATCCCTAGTAAGAGCCTTCAATGGCTGCCAAGGTACCATACTATATCATCTGTTATAGAGCTGTGCAGGAATGAGTCCTAAAGCTGGATATGAGTTAGCCTTTCACCAATTCCAGTTCCCTCAACTCGGAATCTTTTAGTTTTTTGAACGTGTTTTTGGTTAGATCCCTGATCTGTGGTTAACACAAGCTCAAGAGATGTTGAAGCTTCTACGTGTCATAAACACAGCGGATTTTTTAAACTTGTGTTTACCACAGATCTTATTTATTCCAATGCTATAGTTCAATGGAACAATCCCTTTGCTTTTTTTTGTATCCATGAGCCCTTTGCGAAGCTAACTTCAGGTCAGCCAACAAGAAAAGGTGTCATCACTGCGCCGCTCTATGGTCAGGGTTATACACGTTGTTGGAATAGAGTTGGTGTTAAATATAGCTGACTTCAAATAGGCTGGGAATTATAAAGCCAGCCCTGCTTGTCCTCTACTTGTTAAGCAAGTCCATTCATAATATGCAATTTGTCAAACTGATCCTTTATCAAAAAACACCAACGAGGTCAACATATTGAGGCTATAAACTTGTATTGAGAAGTGAGTTAAGCACAAGTCACCATTAAACTACTCCTGTGACGCCGCTGCCACACAACAGCTGAAGCTTTTTGTTATGACGCATCATCAGGCTCACAACAGCCTTTGAATAAACCGCAAATTCTGACTAGTTGCTTGAAGCACGTTGTCATAAAACTCTTAAGGACTTTTCTTAGTCCTTTTTAAATGGAAATAATTGTATTAATTACATATTAAAATATTGTTTTGGAAATAATCTCATTGCACATTAGATGACTTGTCGCTCCTCTAATGTCATATTGTCATCACAAAGCAATTGAAATGTGACTATGACTGTGTTGCTATGCGTTGTTGACACAGATGGAGATATGAATGTGCTCCTCTCTGTTGCAGGATATAGCTGACCTAGCATTTGAAGTGTCTGGCTGTAAAGCGCAGCCGTTCCCCAGCGTCAGCAAGATCATTGCGGACATGCTCTTTAACCTCCTTCTCCAGGCACTCTTCCTCATTCAGGTACATGTGTGTAGACTGACACCTTGATACTCTCTGTATGTCAGTGCTGCTGAATCCCACTGTCGAGCATTAGGCCAGAGCATCAGTGTCTAATGCTCTTCAGTCACAGGACGTTCGCAGGAAAGCTGCTGCTGTGATCCGTCACTGAAGGCCAAGATTCACCACACGGTGGCTCAGTTTGCAAATGACCCAGAGTTATCCAGCATGTCGGCCGAACAATATATTCCTACACTCTGGATTCCGAGAGTTATATCATTAGGAAAAAGCTATATACCTTCATACTTATCGAGCTGTTTTCATTTTGAAGTATTGAAGGACTTTTTTGCACAACAACTTGATCAACATTCATTTCTCTGGTTACATTTTATTTATTTAAAACAGTCATAACATTACACAATACAAAGACCTACACTACAAAAAAATAGACACCAACACAAAAAAAGTGATCTTTATTATATCATGTATAACGCTATTGGGGACCATTCTCAAAGCAGCTCATCACGGCTTCATCAATCAGCTTTTCAAACCCTGATAACATGATCAATCATTGTGAACAATTATCACAAGGATCTAAATCTCTTCTCACTAAGATAGAGCCAATGAGATGTTCACATTCTCTGTGTGACCCTGCAGGGTGTGATTGTTAGCCTCTTCCCGATCGATGCCATTGGACAGATGGTGAGCCTCCTCCACATGTCTCTGCTCTACTCCCTGTACTGCTTTGAGTATCGCTGGTTCAACCATGGTGAGACGCTCACATTACATCCCACGCCCAAATGCTCCTGACTGAATGCAGAACTCAAACCTTACTGAGGCCGTTTGTGTTTGTTGAAGGTGTTGAGATGCACCAGCGGCTGTCCAACATTGAGAGGAACTGGCCCTATTACTTCGGCTTTGGTTTGCCCATGGCGCTGCTGACAGCCCTGCCCTCCTCATACATCATCAGGTAACACTCCTGATTCAGCAGGAAAACACATGAATTGATATTAAAAAATAATCATTAGTGTCATGTTTTAATCAAAGTGCAAATGTGTTATTAGGTTTATTCTGTAGCTGACCAACAGATTGACTTCTTTTAGTCTGGTCATTCCAAAATACGTTTTTTTACAGAATTTGCCCTCTATGAATATTTTGATAGCACTAGAAGTTACTTTCAAATTGAATTTCTTCCAATGCTTTTTTCAAATTAGTTTGTTCTTAGGATTCCATCTTTATCTATGTTTTTTTTTGTGTGGTTACATTGAACTTTCTCTTTTGTAGTTCTGCTGTATGTTTTCGGACTTGTGTCTTTAAAGCACTTTGACCTTTTTTGGAAAATTCTATATAAATTAAAATTCATATTATTATGCTAATCAATCTCACTGACCCACTATTTCCATTATCACTAAGATCAACCAATCACACCTTTTTATTTGTATTCCTCAATAATGTTCCACACACACAAAAGCAAAAACAACAACAAAAATGTACATGACAACAATCCTCTAGTAAATAATATAGTCAAAAACACCAACATATTTTTGCTTGAAAAATCCCCTCATGTTTTCTGAAGGCTAGGTTTCCCTTCCTGTATTCACCGTATGCTACTGTTTTTGGTTCTCTCTTGTCCACCTAGTGGCTGCTTGTTCTCCATCCTCTTCCCTCTCTTCATCATCAGCGCTAACGAGGCCAAGACACCAACAAAGCAGTAGTGAGTGTAACTTAAAACACGTTTTCTAAAACGATATGTTTCTGTAATGCCCAATCCACTGATCACACTGATGTGTTCCACACAGCCACTTCCAGCTGCGTCTCTTCTCCCTGGTGGTGCTGATCAGCAACAAACTGTTCCACAAGACGGTGCACCTGCAGTCCGCCCTGCCGCCCTCCACCTCCTCTGAGAAGCTGGCATCGCCCCACACCTCCCCCACCCGCCACAGATCCCTCCCCCCACAATGATGAAGGAGATCGGAAAGCGGTTGATGAAAGTCGTGAAAAAGTGATTCGTCCACAGGGATTTCCTTAAGAGAAGATATGATATATGATAAGATATATTATGATATGTGGTGTAGGATAAAGGGTTTACATGTTTTGGATTCGTTGGTTCTTTATTTGCACCAAACACATTTTAAGAGTGACACAACAATCGACTGCTGCGTGCCTCACACTCAACATTAGATACTCGGCTCTTTTCTTTTGTGAATTTATTTGATTGTTTTTCTTTGTAAAATGTGCCATTTAAGTCACTCTCCTTAAAAATACATGACGGCACAAGAAATCACGTAGTTATAATCTGTTTAAGCAAACATGTGACGGGCGGACATTTTGGATTGAAGGGGCTTGTTTGCGTTCAGAAGCAAAGCACGGCCTCGCTGTACGTACAGTACATGTGTTCTTGATGTTGCAAGTCACATTCCTTCCTCAAAGATAGAATGTTTTTTTGCACATGGATATGTTTTTTCTCTTCAAGCGGTTCCATAAATAACCCTGTCCAGTTAAAGAGGGAGGCTTGTATATCGTATCAGAGCTTTGTTTTTAGTAGAATATACAACATCAGTTGAAGAGCTGCTAAAAAGAAGGGTTGGTGACCTTGGTAACGGAAACCAAATAACAAAGCCACTCTTTTTGAGTGTTGACTAAAGGTTAGCCCGGTGTCTCATCCCAAATTGAATCTCACTCCACTGAGATTTACATTTTGCAAATCACAAAAGGACACCAGTTAAGGGAAAGCTGCCGTAGCGTTTGTCACTCGTTTGAATTGAGTAAGTGATAGGTGAGATGACTCTGCCAAACTGTTGCATTTGTGTTTTCTTTATTTCACATCAACCACTGCAATGCTAAGCTCTGTAATGAAAGAAGGAGTCACATAGTCTTTATTCAACATCTGGGTGATCGGCCTTGACCCGCTTGCTCTAGTTATCCCCTAGACTGAGAGCTGAAGCAAATATAGCTGGACCCAACAGATCTTCTCTATGGCTGTTCAATTTCTGTGTGATATCCCAAATGTTCAACCAGAGGCCCCCCACCATGCGGATACCCTGTCACCAAGCTCTCTGTCACTCTTCAGAGCTCATGGCCACGGGGAGGGCCAGGATTTTGAACTGGTGTGCAATTATTGTAAGAAGAGCATCGTGTTTGTGCAGACTGATGTATGTGTGTGAGGTTTTGTAAAAGTAATACGTCTAATTTCAATAAAATTGGCAGTATTCAATATTTTTATAACTGTGTTCAGTGTTTTGCTACAATGGTGAGGACTAGACAGGACATGAGCAATATTGGAGAATTTGGGAAGACCTCATAGAGATGGTGGACATACTGAAAAGCTATTAAAAATGCAGACTTTTCAAACTGCAAAGGAGAGTGGATGTGGTATGCTGTTTTACATTTTTTATTACCCCTTCATAAAGTTTTTATCTCTTGGACATGTCTGGCTCCTTCTCATCGTCTGTGCTTGCTGGGGCAACACAGGATATAATGCACAAGTTTATGTTTTCCCATGCTCCTTAAGGACCGGGGAACACTCTTCGCGAGGTAAGCGTGTCTGAGTGTGCTCTACCAGCCAAGTAAACTGCGGTCCCGTCTTCTCTATGGCGTTAATTTGTGCCTCTATGAGCACGCAATGAAACATGTTGAGCATAGAAAATGCGATTGAGCGAGCACTTGAACATTTTCGAGCACAGAGAAATATATTTTCTCTCATAAAACTCCTGCTCCGTGCGCAAGCAGACCGCTGCACGCGCTCGCTCGACCTCCACCCTGTGCACTATGGAGTCAGATTTGGGTCAATATTCTAGCACGTAAATTATGGAACGCCCTTTGCGCCACAATTCGCGCGTAGTTCGCGCGGATTAACGGGGAGGTCCGTTTAAATTCAAAGTCTCAGTAACCAATCAGTGAAGAGCAAAACCAGACCAAAGCAATCTGTAGATGAAAAGTTCCTGACATTGTGAGGCTGTAAATTGTACGTTATTCCAGATTCAGGGGACTATGTATTAATTTGGCTTTCAATATAATAAATATATCAATCAATATAACCTGCCTTCATTGTCTTTTAAAATAAAATCGACTTACCTTATCTTACTGAAGTGAAGGGTATTTATGTCTCCTTAAATCACCTTTTAAATGTACTTCTTATAACATGGCATGGTGTAACATATCAAAATGTTCCGTCTCTGGTCTTGCTAGAAATGCAATGTCACTCACCTTAGAGCACTGTCTTATGATATACTTAGCTTAGAAATCAGATTTTTGGAAAACTTCAAAACTCTTGTGAAAACCCAGATGTACTCATGTCATCCATTTTTGTTGGTGTTTCAGATTTGGTTTACCAACGTTTTTGGTTCACAAAAGTAGTGAAATATATGAATTACACTATATGCCTATATAAATGTGTTGTTCATGTCTAAAATGAAAATGTGTAAATTAGAATTTGGAGTAAAATAGTTCTATCACTCTACTTTCACCACAGAAAAGTTACATCAGGACTGATTCATGACTTCATATTCCATACTGAGGTTCATGTGATGTGTACAAATGAAATGATTTTAAATGACTCTTTCATGTGCCTAGCATGCGCTGCCTCACCCATATTCGAAATATTGAATATGTTACAACACAGTTTGCATTTAGCACGTCTTGGGTCAATGTCTTTTGATAACCACAATTGGTACTTATTCTTTAGAAGCCATACATTGTTGAAACTGCACTTCCCTGGCATCTTTATATCAAACAGTAGCTCCTGTAGACTAGAGGGCATGATTGTAAACATCTCTCACCAGCAAAATACTGCCACAGTTGCCATTTTACGTTTCATTATATGATACAGTATTTATTATCATTATAGTATTACTATTTCGGCGATTAGATAACATATAAATTATATTTGATGCAACTTTACTTATATTTCCATGACTTTTCCAAAACTTTGGGAAAAATATTGCATTCCATGACTTTTCCAGGTTTTTAATGACTGTACGAACCCTGACAATATCAGAACTTTCTCAACCAACTATTCATTATAAATGTAAAGACAGGGGGAGCAGTGCCATGGTCTTTGTCTGTCTTCCAAGACAGTGGGTCTGGCTGCTGTGTAGGTGGGGGTGATGGTGCATGGGCTGCTGGTGGCTGTGTCGGCGGGAGGGAGGTGTGCTAGGCGAGACTTCTTTGCTGGCTGGGTTGATCGTGATGGCTGTGGTGGAGGCCTTTGTACCGAGGTGTATCTTAATCTTGTGGCAGGCACAGATGGAGGTGGAGGCTGCTGTAGTGATGCTGGTCTTCTGGTCCTTGGTGGTGATGGCTCTGGTGAAGGCCCTTGAGCCACGGTAGATCTTGACCTGGGTGCAGGCACAGGTGGAGGTTCTGAATCTTGCTGCTAGGCCCAGGCAGCTGTGAAATCGGAAAGAAATATAGGACAATAATTACTACTAAGTTCATTAAAATATAAAGTTCAAGTGGAATGTTTCTCAAGCACAAATAACAATGCACAACTCAAAATAAAATGGGGAGGTGGGACAAGAGTCTCTCTCTCTTACAACCAGGGCTCGAGCTTAAGGACGTCCCGTCGTCAGAAAAAATAGTGTCGGGGAGGATAAAAAATAATTTTTGGACGAGTTAAAATAAAAATACCCTGCTAACTCTACTACAAACGGCGATGAAAATGAAACTGACTGCACGTTTTGTGTAGCACACAGTTATTAAACCTCCTTGTCAACATAAACACGCACAAAACATTTAGCAACCTGCGAAATACACACACATGTAGCTCCAGCCGCCCAGCTGGCTGTCAGCCAGCCGCCCAGCTGGCTGTGCCCACGAATTCCTGGCCCGCAAATTCGTGGGTCTAGCTCTGTACTGAGTGTGTGTATTTTGCGGGTTGAGTGATGTACAATGGCATCCCGTGGAGGAATTCTGAAATGTGTTACCGTTAATCGCAAAAACGCACAGCAGAACCAGACCCTGGAGTGCCGGCCTCTTTATTTACTTACTCCTCTTCATCCCCTAATTTCATTTCATTTCATTTCAAACCTTTATTTATCCAGATTGGTCCCATTGAGATCATAGATCTCTTTTTCAAGGGAGACCTGCAGCATATAGGTTCCACATGAAACATAAAACAATAAAGGACATTATACATTATATTTACAGGATACATAGTTATAGACATTTACAAGTGCCCATTGTATCAGTAAGCATTTCATTTACCCTAGCTTTAAAAACATGCAGAGGAATGAGATTGCTCAGTTTCAATTCTTGCTGAAGATTGTTCCAAGCAAGTGGAGCTGCGCACATAAAAGCTGTCTTACCTAAGACAGTCCTTGCTCTTGGCACATCTAACAAGACTACATCATGTGACCTCAGACAATAGCTGCTTGCAACTCTCTGTGTTATCAGAGAGCAGATATAATACGGGAGTTTACCCAACAAAGCTTTATAGATAAACGTGTACCAATGACTGAGCCTCCGTACAGAGAGTGATGGTAAACCTGCCTTGGTATACAGGGTACAGTGATGTGTAAGCGCTTTACAATTTGTGACAAATCTCAGAGCACTGTGATACGCAGCATCCAATTTGCTCAGGTAATTGGCAGGTGCATTCATATAGACCAGATCACCATAGTCCAGCACAGGTAAAAAGGTCACAGTGACTAGCCTTTTCCTGGCCTCAAGCGAGAAACAGGACTTGTTTCTGAAAAAGAAACCTAGCCTAACCCTCAGTTTTTTAAGCAGGTTATTGACATGAAGTTTAAAAGAGAGACAATCATCAAGCCAGATACCAAGGTATTTGTAACAGGCAACAACTTCAAGTTTTGTTCCTTGCGTAGTTACAATATCTGAAACAGGCTCTGGTGTCTTTTTAGCTTTTGAAAAGAGCATTACCTTGGTTTTATCCACATTTAAAAGAAGCTTTAATTCAGAGAGCTGAGTCTGAATAGTGTTAAAAACAGCCTGTAATTTAACAACAGCCTCTTTAATGGAGGGACCTGCACAATACATCACAGTATCATCCGCATAAAAATGTAAAGTAGCTTCATCCACATTATCACCTACACTGTTAATATATATGGAGAATAAAAGTGGTCCTAAAACAGAACCTTGTGGTACACCATTAGAAATGTTTAACCATTCAGAAGACAGTCTATCAAAATGAACACATTGGGACCTTTCAGAGAGGTAGTTCACAAACCACCTCACTGCATGGCTGGATATGCCAATACTGAGTAGCCTCTGCTTTAAGATGCGATGATCAATGGTGTCAAACGCTTTGGAAAGGTCAATAAACAGAGCTGCACAACTCTGCTTATTATCTAAAATAGTAGTAATGTCATTTACCACTTTCATTGTCGCAGTGACGGTGCTGTGTTTCTTTCTGAATCCTGACTGATGTTTAGACAGGATATCATTTATACATAAAAACTCCTTTACTTGTTCACTCACTAAGCGTTCGAGCACCTTAGCCAGAACTGACAATTTAGAGATTGGCCTATAGTTATTTAAAATAGTTGCCTCCCCTCCTTTCAGTAAAGGCAAGACATAAGCAGACTTCCATACTTTTGGAATTGTGTTCGTGCTGAGGAAGAGGTTAAAAAGAGAAGTAAGAGGTGGAGAAATAAAATCTGCAGCTATCTTTAAAAAGAAAGGTTCTACGTTGTCCGGGCCAGCCGGTTTCCTAGGATCTAACTTGGATAATGCTTCATGAACAATACCAACAGTTAAAGGAGTAAAACTGAAAGGGTTTTCCAGACCACATTGTTCAGAGTCAAGGATTGGAGCGTTCACAGGAGCCACACAGCCAAACAGAGAGCCACAAGACACAAAATGCTCATTAAAGCAATTTAGCATAGTAGCCCTGTCTGATATAGTGCCAGATGCTGTGGTAAGGCACGGAGGTAGCTCATTTGGGATATCACCAGTGGAAATCGATTTTATGGCTTTCCAAAATTTCCTAGGATTATTCAGGTTTTCTGTGGTAACCGACAAATAGTACTTTGATTTAGCACTTTTTATTTGAGATGTGAAGCTATTTCTTAGCTGCCTAAAACGTAGCCATTCTACCTCTGAGCCTGATTTCATAGCCTTAGCCCAAGCATTATTTCTCTCATGAAGGAGACTGGACAGCTCAGCAGAAAACTAGGGATTGTTTCGTCCCTTCACTCTAAATTTACGCAGAGGTGCATGTCTATCTATAATTTTCATAAAACCAAGATAAAAATAAGACCATGCAGTTTCTACATCAGCACACACATTGATTCTACCCCAATCAAAATCAAACAGATCATGTTAAAAACCCTGCTCCACAAAGTGTTTTTTGTCTCTCTTTGTGATGATACGTGGTTTAACCTTTTGGACCTTAGTGTTCCTAATTGTGGCTACAACACAGTGGTCACTCACATCATTAGCAAATACTCCCACAGATGAGTATTTATGTGGAACATTTGTTAAAATTAGATCAATTAAGGAGGATTTATTTGGGGACTTAATATTTGGGCGAGTAGGACTGTCTATAATCTGGGTAAAATTCAATGAGGTACACAGGTTTTTAAAATCCTCTGACACAGAAGTTAACCAGTTCCAATTAAAATCACCAAGCAGCACTATTTCCTTGTAGGAAAGTTGTGATAACAGTTTTGCCAAAGACGATAAAGAGTCCTTGACAGCCGAAGGGGCCCTGTAGCAGCCCACCACCATGAGCTGTTGACCCTTTGTTACCTCAATATTCACGGCTAAAAATTCTAGCTGTTTACTAACGGATTTGGAAACCATATTAGTTACACAAAACTTATTTTTCACATAAATGGCAACGCCACCACCTTTTTTAGGCCGGTCAGTACGATATACACTGTAACCATTTATGTAAATGTCAGAGGCCAAAATGGATTTATCTAGCCACGTTTCTGATAAGACAATGACACCAGCATCAGTCGAACTCGCCCAAATATGGACAAAATCTAATTTAGGTAACAGACTACGCACATTTAAATGAATTAAACCTAGCCCAGATCTAGATATAAAATCAGCAGGAGTAGCTATTTGACTAATACTGCTCGGTGGACCTGGATTTGGCTTTACATTTCCTGATAGTAACAACAATAAAAATACCAAGCACCTTTTCCTCTTAATCAACACACATACATTGTCAGCTGTTCTAGAGTCACCAGCAAACTTCGCGAAAGTGAGATTAGAGTTTAAAAAACAATTCTGAAGGACCATTGTGGCAGGCATGTGAGAAAGACAAACATTTTCCGAAATGAATGTCCGCGACAGTGCAACCAGCAATTGTGTGTGCAACACCTCCGAAACTGTACAGGGGATGTCCACTGCGGGCGGCAGAACGTACCCGAATCCAGTAGATTGTTCAGGACGACTAGCGATCTTCTCCTTGTCCAGCACAGCCAAGAAAAGGCACAGCAGAAACACGACACCCGCCATTCTCCCAGTCCAGCACAACAGTATCCACGCTGTTCCCGGAGCAAGGTGGAACCAGGCCTCAGCTATAGCAGCACAGCAGAGTAGAGAAGGTAATCCCACCGCGTTACACCGGCTATTTAATCCACTTTACATCTCCACCAGTAGCACAGGCGCGGAGAGGAGCGGCGATACGCGGTGTGAGGAGCGGCGAGAGGAGCAGCAAGAGGAGCGGCAAGAGGAGCGGCGTGAGGAGCGGTGTGAGGAGCGGCGAGAAGGGCGGCGAGAGGAGAGCCGGGACCACACTTCCGACTCTTTATCTCTGCAAGAGTTGCTCCCTCTCGTGCTAAATCCACTCGGCGGGAAAAAGTAGGATCCCAGAAGTGATTCGCCCAGTGATTCGCCCAGTGTGGAGTGGCTCCTGAAACCCTTCCCGACGTGCCTTTAATAAGGCTGAGAAGAGAACCCTCCATCGTATTTAGTCCTTAGCAATATGCTGCGCCTCTCCCCATGTAGGGATGGGTACCGAGCCCCGGTATTAAACGGGCCCCGGGCCGGAATTATTAAAGACAGTGGTAACGTTAAGCCCCGACGTTATCGGACTTTTTATCGGTACTGGAGACATTTAAAAAATATATGTCATATGTATTATAGCTACATACACATTATATCGCAGTTTTAGTTTCACCAACTAATATGGAATAAGACTACAACATGCATCTATGATGTATTTTCGAGCTTTCCAATCCAGACGAGATCTCTCTCTCCCGTCTGTGTGCGAGGGGGCGGGCCGTTCGTAAAGGTCTCCTGACTGTGTTACAGACTGTCATCCTGGTTAGTGGTTACTCTAGGTTCTGTCTTCAGGACAGTGTTGGATTTTTTTGATAATTGGATGGGACTTGATTGGATTCAATATTAGAGTAATTTTCTCGTTTGTTTAAATATATTTGGCGTTCGTTTATGTGATTGAATGATTTACTCAAATAAAAAGGTTGATGAATTATCATCTAATGATTTGTATGATGTTTTATTTATGTTAAAGGTCACTTTGAATGATTTTAACTAATGATAATGTAGAAAAACAAACATTTTTAAATCCGGGACGGTCCACATTAATTTCGGGACGGTTCCGGGAGGATGGGGGAAAAAGTTAGTCGAGAGCCCTGCTTACAACCTATTTAACTAAACCCACACAATGAAAGTACACTATTACTGTAATATTTACATTTACCTATCTTCAAATGGATCCTTGTTGTTGTTGTTGCTGTATTCTCCAGGTTCTGATGCTCCATCTCCACTGCTGCTAGTGTTACAAGTCCGCTGTGCAGAGCTAGTAATCAGATAATAAGCCTGTTGAACAGGAGAAAAGAATGAAGCAGAGGGAAAGTTGCTGCCGTTTGTGTGGTTGTCCTAGCCAGAATTTATTAAACACATTAATAAATTCACTTACAAATTATATCCGTTTTCTCTATTTATGTATCTCTGCGTTGTGTTGTGTGGTCGAATGAATATGGCTTCCTTCTTGCCAACCAGCTTTATTATCTGTGCAAACAGAATATAAGAAAATGGCTTCACCAGCGTTCTACCTCAATACTTCTCCTTAGTGAGGCCTGAAGCTAACTGAGAATGTAAAAATACATTTAGCCAATCAAAATAACTATGTCTGACATATTTCGTTTTCTATTAAAAAATGGACATAAATCCACATGCCATATTATGACTTTCATGAAGGATTAAAGCCTTTTTCATTTACAGTATATAATACAGTGATAACAGATAACACACACAACCTGACTGTACTCACTTTAACATGGCTGTTGTACAGGCACAATATTAGCATAGCATTAGCGCTTTAGCATTTAAATAATATGAACAATTATGACCTCAGACCATAGACTGTATATATAAATGGACGTAGGGTCCGTGACGTCACCCATAGGATTCTGCAGAGTTGCCGTGAAGCCCTTAGTAGGCGGAGTCGGCCACTAACGGCTCGACAGTGAGGTCAGAGTTCAACTCCTGCCTGTTCCAGCCTGCTCCAAATAAGGGCAAAGAGGCGGAGCCGAGGCGGGACCTGCTGCCACCGAGCTGGAAGTGTCACTGTCACTACCCGATCCGTCCCCCTGCCCGATCGGTACTGCGCATGTGCGAGATGGTCCGGAAGTCCGGACGGCAACCCAAGATGGACACTTGACACAGTGGCTTTTAGCAAAGCTCAAAAAGAAAAACCGAGAGAGATGAGTTATTGTTATTACAACGTGACTTCACTATTATTTAACAACTCTTTTTATGGGGTTCTTTTATTTGGGGTTAAGTACATTGTCAGAATAAGTGAGAAATGAATTTAACTTCTGTTAGACAGCCATATACCATACATTTTTGCATACATTCACAGTAAATATGTATTCAGTATGATAGCTGTCTAACAGAAGTTAAATCCATTTCTCACTTATTCTGACAATGTACTTAACCCCAAATAAAAGAACCCAATAAAAAGAGTTGTTAAATAATAGTGAAGTCACGTTGTAATAACAATAACTCATCTCTCTCGAGTTTCCTTTTTGAGCTTTGCTAAAAGCCACTGTGTCAAGTGTCCATCTTGTGTTGCCGTCCGGAGTTGTCCAATATGGCAGACCATCTCGCACATGCGCAGTACCGATCGGGCAGGGGGACGGATCGGGTAGTGACAGTCACTACCCGATCCGTCCCCCTGCCCGATCAGTACTGCGCATGTGCGAGGTGGTCCGGAAGTCCGGACGGCAACCCACAGTTTCAAAGACACATCTTAGATCGAAATATGACATAATCTGTGTACACACTACTAACCTGTTGAACAGGAGAAATTAATGAAGCAGAGGGAAAGTTGCTGCCATGTGTCTGTCGTCTGTGGTCTTCTTCTTCTTCTCTCAGACCATTCCGTTTCTCTAACGCTAAACCGGAAGTGAGGCTAAGAACGGCGAACTTAAAGATAACAATACCATTAGCACTCCTAGTGGTGACTTTATGAACTGCAAACAAATTCTAACATTATAAAATGCCTTTAAGGCAGCACACGGTTTGAAGCGCTGCACATTATATAAACTAACGTTACACACGGCAACGACATTAACTGCAAACAGTCATGACTTGTGTGAAGTGTAACATTAAACAATATATTAACATATTAAATACAACATTTATGACACCAGTCGTTCCACTCAGTAACCCTCTTTCCAGCGCTGAGATAGGCTACAGCCATACCAAGAAATGGCTTAGCCCCCACCATGAAAAATGATGTTAAATTAAGCAAAATAAAGTCCGCCAACTCGCGGAGTAAATTGCACAGACAGCAATTAGTAAAATTGATTTCAGCAGCCACTTGTCTGGAAATACCGAAGACTAGAAACGGTTTTGAAAACTTTTGTCACGTAGTGATTGTCTTCTCAATAGAACATCTTTGATAATGTCTTCTGGCCAATCAGAATCAAGATAACGGCGTGATGGTGTTGCAGGAAGTCCCGACGGAGAATACGTTTGCTGTAGTACATCTATATACATCGATACAACATTACGTGTTGATAGAAATCAACACGTAATGGCAACACACTCTCACTCCCTAAGCGTCCAATAGCGACGTTTGGTCAGTGTCCGTGGCGTCCAATTGTGACGCTCCTAGGCTCCTTCAGCGTCATAAAGGGACGCAAATAGCTTTCAACTGATTGCAATGTATTCCTATCTGCGTCGGGATTTGACGCTCATGGAAGCACGGCATTCGTTTATGTCGGCTGCCCTTAAAGGTAATGTGAGCGTCCATTCCCAGGAGTAAAGGATGACAGAAGACACTACACTACCCAGAATCCCCAGCTATCGTTTGGACTACACTATGTGCTCTGTTTGACAAACCCCGTGATAGTCCTCAAGCTCTGTGATTGGAGAGTGTGCTCCAAGGGTTAAGCCGATTCTCGAACAGCACTTGAAATGGGATGGAACCACGGCAGACTGTCCAAAACTGGATTTGAACGGGTCCACCGCGTCCCCCCTCCCCCACCCCGTCCCCAGAACTACACATGCTGGCTATTCTGTTTCGCAACATGTTCTCTATGGCACGTCTCTACTGGGAGTTGTAGTTTTAAAAGACGTTTTCGTATTTCCCATAATAAGAAGTTGCCAGTATTAAACTGTGTACATCCCTGGAGGTTTAGGGGACAGGAAACACTCACATTTAAAACATATAATTAATAAATGGGTGAAAATTGCTTGTGCCCATTATGGGCAGTATTAATATATATACCCACATGCCAGCTAAGGTCAGAAGAGCTTTATTTAACAGCTGGTCTTATGTGTGTGACCCCTGTGATAACATAACATTAATTGATAAGCCTGAAACATGCACTTGTCAAGGTTCAGAGGCACATTTTGCAAATATGGCAGTAGCCATCGATCAGCTTAAGATAAGATATACTTTATTGATAAGTTGGAACATTTGCGTTACATCAGCATGTGTAACAGTTAAATATGCAGTTGTGTTTATTTGAAAATCATTTAGTATAATCACACAAATTCTGTGTTTTATATTCAACAATTCTGTGTTCTTTATTTATTGATTGTTCAATACCTGACAAGGCCGGAGATGAAATATCTACATACATCTTATAAGAGTATAATACATTATGTATAATATCAGTTAAAATAAGTGCTTCAACATAGTTAACATTGCTGGAGGTATGCACAAATATTGATAGATGTCTTGTAATGCACTATTGAGGAACCTGCAACCCAAGTTTTTCATTCAGTGCAGAACTACACCACAGTTGTGTAGGCCTATATGATATGTCAATAAACCTTAGAAAATCATGAAATCTTGAAAGGGATGTGCAAAATAGTCATTACATACAGTCTTTAATTAACTATTAGTAGAGAATAACGAGTAATGAATACACTTTATAGGGATCGTATTAATATCTAATAATACAAATAATTAAATTCAATAACATGCTTTAACCACCAGGTGTCCCTTTATATCAGCTGTGCACCTTTATGGTGTAAATACAGCCTATCTACCAATTGGATCAAATATAAAAGTGAGCCGAATTAGTGTTGATACTGCAAGGAGACGTATTGTGTGAAAAGAAATGTAAGATGTTGTTTAATGGCTGATATATTTATGATCCACGTCACGTTTTCAGTTCCTCATGTTTGTCTTCTCATCAGGGCTCTATAAATACAGAACTACGGCAGATATGTAATATGTAATGCAGCCGAACCGTGTATTACAATGCCGTTATGTGATGACTTTCAAAGAGAAAAGCAAGCACACTCGGAATAAAGTATTATTATTATTTTTTAAATGTTTTCGGTCTGTTTCCGGTATTTGTTAATGACGATGTGCTGTGAGATGTGAGACTGGAATTGCACAGGGGAAAATAACGTAGGCTATCTTTAGATGCGGATTTTGTTAAACTAATATGTTTAGGCTGTGGACCAACACTATACATTGACGGGGAAGGGGGTAGCAATAAAGATAACACCATTAAACAGTTACACAACATAACAGAAATAATATCGATAGCAGCGTCCCTAGCAACCTGCACGCATAATCTGAAATAAAAACTCATATTTCTCGCATCAAATTACATCAAAACGCATTTTAATGGCCAAACTAACTTTAAAATAGGCATTTTCTACCGAGAATAAAACGAATTTCGGCCATGTTTTCTTTTTCTGCAGGGAGAGATTTGAAGATCACGTGAGTCAAACAGAGCACATGGTGTAGTCCAAACGATAGCTGGGGATTCTGGGTAGTGTAGTGTCTTCTGCCATCCTTTACACAGAAAAAATATTTGTTTCTCCGAATCGAAGGGGAAAAATAAAAAAGCATTGCACACAATTTAAACCAATCAATGTTGTGTAATTAACAAGGATAATCTGGTGTTTTTTAGTCGATGAGTAGTGCAGATATCACTGTAAAATCAATCGACAGTAACAGGAATACTTACTTCCGGGTGTACAATTCTCCGTTATCCAATGGGAATGGACGCTCACATTGCCTTTAAGGGCAGCCGGCATAAACGAATGCCGTGCTTCCATGAGCGTCACATCCCGACGCAGATGGGAATACATTGCAATCAGTTGAAAGATATTTGCGTCCCTTTATGACGCTGAAGGAGCCTAGGAGCGTCACAATTGGACGCCACGGACACTGACCAAACGTCGCTATTGGACGCTTAGGGAGTGAGAGTGTGTTGGTAATGGAGACCCCACGGTTTGATGATTGATAGGTGTGTGGGCTGTCTTTCATTTTGACACACAGAACAATGTTACAATAAACATACATACGTATGTTAAATGGATATATCCGCCTTCTTTCATTTATCTTTCCATTCCCACAACAATATACATAAAGAAATGGCATATTTTGGACATAGTTCGAATGGTGATTAATCATGATTAATTAATTTTTAAGCTGTGATGAATCTGATTAAAAATTGTAATCGTTTGACAGCCCTAATATATATGAAAACAAGAGGGACATAATATCACAAAACAATTAATGATGATGATTATTTCAGCCATATGTATAATAGTGTTAATATCTATGAGATTTAAAGTAATAATAATAATTCCCTGCAAAAGCACTAATAACAATACAATAATGGCAAAAATAGCAATTCGATATATAGTACAAATCAATCATTGTCATGTGAAGCAAGGAGTGGTTGGACCCAAATGCAGAGACTGGAGACAGCAGAAAACTTAACAAAAATGTATATTTAACAGGCAGAACAGGAACTCAAGTAACAACAATCAACACGGAAAAAACAGAACTTCATGAGTCATGACATAGACAAACAAGGAACCGACAAGAACCGGACAGAAAACCAGGATTTATACAAACAGGGTGACGAGGGGATGAAGTGCAAGTGGACACACAACACAGTGTAGTTCCCAGTGTATGCCATGGCACACGTGTATGACATACATCCCAGGTCTTAGAACAACAAATGTATAACTTTATCAGTTTTAAAAAATAAATAAACGAACCTGAAAACGTGATCAATTCCCAATTCCCAATTATGCCCACAAGAACATATCCTAGATGTCTGAGAACATCCAGAGATTACATTATAAACTTAATGTTAGCCTCTTCTCCTCATTGGAGTCAAGAATTACTGTCAAGCTCACCAAGAAACAGCATCGCGTATGAAAGCTGAATGAAAATGGATAGATACATGTTGAAAAGCATTGTAATTAGTAAAAGAAACAAGAGCATTTTTTAAACTTCATGCAGATATTAATAGCATTTCAAGCTGTGCATGTTCTCAGGCAGCAATGCATATGTGCATGAATTTTTTTTTGTGTTGCTTTCCTACAGTATGTGCTTATGTACCGTGGCACTAATGAACAATGTTAAACTCAGGGATATGTTTTGTAATATATCAATGTCAACACATTATGTTTTCTTTAAAAAAACATTTAGTGGCTATTATTGAATTTCCCCATGAGGTCTGGACTGTTATTTTGTCGAAAACACATCCCTATGGATGCCTATATAAAGCCCAGTCACCGTGGCAACGTGCAGGCCACAAGCGGGGCTAGGAACGGGGGAGCCGCTGTGAAACATGTGTCCGTGACAAAATCAGACAACATTCAATGTTGCCATGAATACAATACAATAAAATACAACTTTATTTATAAAGCACTTTAAACCTCCAGACCAAAGTGCTGTACAGGCAAATAGATAAAACACAGCTCAGCTCACACACCATAAAAACAAGTACAAGTAAAAACAAAAAACAATTTAAATGCAAAAAAGCAACACTCTAAAAGATGTTGAAACGCCAAATGTTAAAACGCTAAGGAGAAGAGGTGGGTTTTAAGAAGCGATTTAAAAACAGGCAGTGTGGAGGCCTGTCTGATCTCCAGGGGCAGAGCGTTCCACAGTTTGGGAGCCGCTACAGAGAAGCAACGGTCCCCTCTGAGCTTTGACCTGGTTTTAGGCACCTTCAGGAGCAGTTGGTCCGCTGACTTGAGAGGGCGGTTCGGCGTGTAGTGCTGTAGCAGCTCAGCAAGGTATGGTGGGGTCATGCCATTTAGGGATTTAAAAGTAAATAAAAGAATTTTAAAATGGATCCTAAAATAAATTGGCAGCCAGTGGAGAGAAGCTAAAACAGGGGAAATGTGGTCAAACTTCCGTGTGCCAGTTAAGAGAATGACAGTATGTTTTGGATGACGTCCAAGATCTCCTCTACGACCAGCAAGAGGATCAGCCTGCGGTGAGCTGCTCCATGTCCTCCTGAGCATCCTCTCCTGCATCAGCTCTACCCTCGCTCTCTGGCTCCTCCTGAGCATCCTCCCCTGCATCAGCTCTACTCTCTCTCTGGCTCCTCCTGAGCATCCTCTCCTGCATCAGCTCTACCCTCTCTCTGTCTGGCTCCTCCTGAGCATCCTCTCCTGCATCAGCTCTACCCTCTCTCTCTGGCTCCTCCTGAGCATCCTCTCCTGCATCAGCTCTACCTTCTCTCTCTGGCTCCTCCTGAGCATCCTCTCCTGCATCAGCTCTACCCTCTATCTCTGGCTCCTCCTGAGCATCCTCTCCTGCATCAGCTCTACTCTCTCTCTCTGGCTCCTCCTGAGCATCCTCTCCTGCATCAGCTCTACTCTCTCTCTCTCTGGCTCCTCCTGAGCATCCTCTCCTGCATCAGCTCTACTCTCTCTCAGGCTCCTCCTGAGCATCCTCTCCTGCATCAGCTCTACTCTCTCTCTGGCTCCTCCTGAGCATCCTCTCCTGCATCAGCTCTACCCTCTCTCTCTCTGGCTCCTCCTGAGCATCCTCTCCTGCATCAGCTCTACTCTCTCTCTCTGGCTCCTCCTGAGCATCCTCTCCTGCATCAGCTCTACCCTCTCTCTCTGGCTCCTCCTGAGCATCCTCCCCTGCATCAGCTCTACCCTCTCTCTCTGGCTCCTCCTGAGCATCCTCTCCTGCATCAGCTCTACCCTCGCTCTCTGGCTCCTCCTGAGCATCCTCTCCTGCATCAGCTCTACCCTCGCTCTCTGGCTCCTCCTGAGCATCCTCTCCTGCATCAGCTCTACTCTCTGTCTGGCTCCTCCTGAGCATCCTCTCCTGCATCAGCTCTACTCTCTCTCTCTGGCTCCTCCTGAGCATCCTCTCCTGCATCAGCTCTACCCTCTCTCTCTCTGGCTCCTCCTGAGCATCCTCTCCTGCATCAGCTCTACCCTCTCTCTCTGGCTCCTCCCGAGCATCCTCTCCTGCATCAGCTCTACCCTCTCTCTCTGGCTCCTCCTGAGCATCCTCTCCTGCATCAGCTCTATACCCTCTCTCTCTCTGGCTCCTCCTGAGCATCCTCTCCTGCATCAGCTCTCCCCTCTCTCTCTGGCTCCTCCTGAGCATCCTCTCCTGCATCAGCTCTACCCTCTCTCTCTGGCTCCTCCTGAGCATCCTCTCCTGCATCAGCTCTACCCTATCTCTCTGGCTCCTCCTGAGCATCCTCTCCTGCATCAGCTCTACCCTCTCTCTCTGGCTCCTCCTGAGCATCCTCTCCTGCATCAGCTCTACCCTCTGTCTCTGGCTCCTCCTGAGCATCCTCTCCTGCATCAGCTCTACCCTCTCTCTCTGGCTCCTCCTGAGCATCCTCTCCTGCATCAGCTCTACTCTCTCTCTCTGGCTCCTCCTGAGCATCCTCCCCTGCATCAGCTCTACCCTCTCTCTCTGGCTCCTCCTGAGCATCCTCTCCTGCATCAGCTCTACCCTCTCTCTCTGGCTCCTCCTGAGCATCCTCTCCTGCATCAGCTCTACCCTCTCTCTGGCTCCTCCTGAGCATCCTCTCCTGCATCAGCTCTACCCTCTCTCTCTGGCTCCTCCTGAGCATCCTCTCCTGCATCAGCTCTACCCTCTCTGTCTGGCTCCTCCTGAGCATCCTCTCCTGCATCAGCTCTACCCTCGCTCTCTGGCTCCTCCTGAGCATCCTCTCCTGCATCAGCTCTACCCTCTCTCTCTGGCTCCTCCTGAGCATCCTCTCCTGCATCAGCTCTACCCTCGCTCTCTGGCTCCTCCTGAGCATCATCTCCTGCATCAGCTCTACTCTCTGTCTGGCTCCTCCTGAGCATCCTCTCCTGCATCAGCTCTACCCTCGCTCTCTGTCTCCTCCTGAGCATCCTCTCCTGCATCAGCTCTACCCTCTCTCTCTCTGGCTCCTCCTGAGCATCCTCTCCTGCATCAGCTCTACCCTCGCTCTCTGGCTCCTCCTGAGCATCCTCTCCTGCATCAGCTCTACCCTCTCTCTGGTTCCTCCTGAGCATCCTCTCCTGCATCAGCTCTACTCTCTCTCTCTGGCTCCTCCTGAGCATCCTCTCCTGCATCAGCTCTACCCTCTCTCTCTGTGGCTCCTCCTGAGCATCCTCTCCTGCATCAGCTCTACCCTCTCTCTCTGGCTCCTCCTGAGCATCCTCTCCTGTATCAGCTCTACTCTCTCTCTCTGGCTCCTCCTGAGCATCCTCTCCTGCATCAGCTCTACCCTCTCTCTCTGGCTCCTCCTGAGCATCCTCTCCTGCATCAGCTCTACTCTCTCTCTCTCTGGCTCCTCCTGCGCATCCTCTCCTGTATCAGCTCTACTCTCTCTCTCTGGCTCCTCCTGAGCATCCTCTCCTGCATCAGCTCTACCCTCTCTCTCTCTGGCTCCTCCTGAGCATCCTCTCCTGCATCAGCTCTACTCTCTCTCTCTGGCTCCTCCTGAGCATCCTCTCCTGCATCAGCTCTACCCTCTCTCTCTGGCTCCTCCAGAGCATCCTCTCCTGCATCAGCTCTACCCTCTCTCTCTGGCTCCTCCTGAGCATCCTCCCCTGCATCAGCTCTACCCTCTCTCTCTCTGGCTCCTCCTGAGCATCCTCTCCTGCATCAGCTCTACCCTCTCTCTCTCTGGCTCCTCCTGAGCATCCTCTCCTGCATCAGCTCTACCCTCTCTCTCTGGCTCCTCCTGAGCATCCTCTCCTGCATCAGCTCTACTCTCTCTCTCTGGCTCCTCCTGAGCATCCTCTCCTGCATCAGCTCTACCCTCTCTGTCTGGCTCCTCCTGAGCATCCTCTCCTGCATCAGCTCTATATCCTCTCTCTCTCTGGCTCCTCCTGAGCATCCTCCCCTGCATCAGCTCTACCCTCTCTGTCTGGCTCCTCCTGAGCATCCTCTCCTGCATCAGCTCTATATCCTCTCTCTCTCTGGCTCCTCCTGAGCATCCTCTCCTGCATCAGCTCTACCCTCTCTGTCTCTGGCTCCTCCTGAGCATCCTCTCCTGCATCAGCTCTATATCCTCTCTCTCTTTGGCTCCTCCTGAGCATCCTCTCCTGCATCAGCTCTACCCTCTCTGTCTCTGGCTCCTCCTGAGCATCCTCTCCTGCATCAGCTCTACTCTCTCTCTCTGGCTCCTCCTGAGCATCCTCCCCTGCATCAGCTCTACCCTCTCTGTCTGGCTCCTCCTGAGCATCCTCTCCTGCATCAGCTCTACCCTCTCTGTCTGGCTCCTCCTGAGCATCTCCTTGTCCTCCACCAAAGAGGCTCTGCATGGCAGAAGTGGTCTGGCCCTGCCGTTCCAGGCAACCTTGGACAAAAAGTGGTATGGGACTCTGGTGTCTTTCGGTCCTCAACCCATGATTGTTCCACTGGTCCAAAAACCCCGTAGGTCATGGTTTGTGCGCGGGAGATAGACATAATGCAGGGCCCACATGTGCATTTCATTGTCTATGTCTATTATGCCTTCACTCTCCAGGAAGTTGAAGAGGTCGTAATAGACATTGCTCACACCTCGCCTCGTTCTATTCTCTGGTCTATTCTGTGGGTGCTTCTTCCACGGAGAGCACTGCCTCTGTGAGAGCCTCTGAAGATGCTCATCAATAGGCAGACAGAGTTGTTTTCGCCCCTATGGTCGGTTCTGACCCTCGAGGACACACCATACTTGGCCATGGGATCGCCTTGGCTTTTTACCGTCACTTGGCAGTCTAAATGAGTACACAAACAGCATATGAGTGTGTATGCATGCATTGGACCATAGATGGCGGTCTTCTCATTAGTGTGTACTTATACTGCATGGGGGGGTGTCCGTCAACCCAATATGGGTTAAAAATAAATAAATAAACGCGGCCGCTACGGGGGTGCGCTGTACAGCGCGGTTCTGCTGCTGTGCCTGGCTTGCGGTGCGGTGGTGTTACACAGGGTGTGGGCACTGTGGGTGATTATGTCCAGGAAAATGAGGTGGTGGTTTTGTGTGAAGCAGAAGAAAAGGGGGATGGGAGAAAAAAAGATAAAAAAAACAAATACAAATGGTGAAAAAAAAAACGGGAATAATCAATGAACCACAAGGTGATTTGGCAAAAGAAAATGTAGGGACAGGTGAAGTCAGTAAAGCACAGGAGGAAGATATAGATAGGGAAACACATTTGGACAAAACAAGAGAGGAGAAGAAAACATGGGGTGAGCAGGTGGAGGTTGCTGATATGGAGGAAGAGGAGGTCGCAACAGAAATGATAAATAAAAAAAAGACTGCTACTAAACGCAGGAGGAATAAAAAGGATGTACCAACTGTTGCAAAAAGCAGTAAAGTAGTGAGTGAGGGAAAGGAAGAAAGAGAGCAAGAACAGGCGGATGAGAGTTGGGATGATTGTGTGTCTGACAGCAGTGATGTGCCAGGTTTTTTGAGCAGTAGCCAACAAAAAAAAATGTACTCGGCTGAAATGATAAAAAATTACCTGGTGCAGACAAAAAACCAACATAATGTAATCATAGAAGAATATTTCCCAGATTTGTCAATTTTTTGTGCCTCAGCAAGACTCCACATAAGCCGGAAAGAGCAGTCTGTCCTGGATGAGCTGGAAATATACAGACTAAAAAGAATAGTTACTAAAGTGATGGGCAGCGTTGATTTTAAAAACCTCGATGTCTGTGTTTAATTTATTTGTTTTTATTTTTGCTTTTAACATCTCACTCGAAATGGATACTTTTCGAGTGGGAAGTTTAAATGTAAATGGAGCCAGAGAGGAAAGAAAGAGGGCTTTAATATTTCAGACTGCAAAAATAAAACATATCGATGTCCTCTTTTTACAAGAGACACACAGCGACGTTTTTAATGAGACGGACTGGAGAAAGGAGTGGGAGGGGGAAGTCATTTTAAGCCACAACACCTCTCTTAGTGGGGGGGTGGGCTTCCTCCTCTCCAAGTCTTTTAGTCCTGTCTCTCTGGAGGTCGAGCATTTTATCAATGGGAGGTTGCTTTTAATAAAAGCACGGTTTGATCTTTTTACAGCTGTTTTTATAAATGTTTATGCTCCAATAAACGGTACAGAGAGGAAGCTGTTTTTACTCAAAGTTAACGATGTTTTAAACGGTTGTGCCACGGAGGATTTTTTATTCTTGGGTGGGGATTTTAATTGTACAGAAAATGCATCTTTGGATCGCAACCATGCAGAGCCGCATCCAGCTTCCCAGCATGCTCTGAGGCAGCTGGTCCACTCCCACGGCTTGGTGGATGTATGGAGAAGGATGCACGCAGACAACAGGCAGCACACCTGGTCCCACATCAGAGACAATAGAATCTCATCAGCTAGACTAGATCGTTTTTATTGTTTTAAGCATCATTTTAATATTTTTAAAATGTGCAGCATATCACCTGCTGGTTTTACGGATCACTCTTTGCTTTTATGTAATGTTTTTATTAGAAATGTTTTACCCAGAAGTGCATATTGGCATTTTAACTCGGTTTTAACATTTGATAAACATTTTAAAGAGGCCCTTATTTATTTCTGGAGTGTTTTTAGGCAGAGAAAGGGAGATTTTAGCAGTCTTAGGCAGTGGTGGGACCATGGTAAGACTGAGATAAGATTGCTCTGCCAACAGCACACCCTCAATGTCACACAAGACATTATTAGATCTATGAAAGACCTGGAGAGTGATATCGTGGAACTAGAAACAATAAGTGAAACCACAGGAGATCGAGGATATATTGAAATCCTCAAAGAGAAAAAAATGGCTTTAGCCAACCTGCTGGACGTTAAAGTTCAGGGTGCACTAGTCAGGTCCCGGTTCCTCAACACCAATGAGATGGATGCTCCCACTAGCTTCTTCTTCGGCCTGGAGAAAAAGAATGGGCAGAGGCGAGTGATCCACTCACTGCTGTCAGACACAGGGCAGGAAATAACAGAGCCAAGCCAGATCAGGAGGCGAGCTGTGAGCTTTTATTCCACCCTCTACACAAGCGAGTATGAGGAGGGGGAAACTCTGTCCGAGGGGTTCTGCAACGAACTACCTCAGGTATCCGAGGAGACCAACTCACAGCTCGAAGGGCCGTTAACGATCCAGGAGCTGCAGACCGCCCTGCAAGGCATGCAGGGACGGCGGGCTCCTGGTATCGATGGCCTCTCCGTCGAGTTTTATAAAGCCTACTGGGACGTCTTGTCACATGATATTTTAGACGTTTTTAATGAAAGTCTGGCCTCTGGCTCGATGCCGATGTCCTGCAGGAGAGCGGTGATCACGCTGCTACCAAAAAAAGGAAACCTGCAGGACATCAAAAACTGGCGCCCTGTGTCTCTGCTGTGTGTAGATTACAAACTTCTGTCCAAGGCTTTGGCCACCAGGCTGGGGAGGGCTGTGGAGCAGGTCATCCACCGGGACCAGACCTACTGTGTGCCCGGCAGGTCCATGGTGGACAATGTCCACCTAATTCGAGATGTTTTGGAGGTCTCCAGCTCATTGGGCATTGATACTGGTCTGATTTCTCTAGATCAGGAAAAGGCTTTCGACCGCGTTGAGCACAACTTCCTCTGGAAAGTAATGGAGAAGTTTGGGTTCAGCGCTGGTTTCATAGCCAAGATCAAGGTGTTGTACAATAAGATTGAGAGTGTGCTGAAGTTCAACGGTGGGCTGTGTGCTCCGTTTAGAGTGTGTAGAGGGGTCCGACAGGGCTGTGCTCTGTCTGGCATGCTCTATGCACTCTCCCTAGAACCCCCCTTTTTACCTGGTTTTAGTGGAGGCATGGTTTTATCAGCATATGCGGATGACATCATTGTTTTTATTAGAGACCAAAAAGATACAGACATTTTAGTTAACATCGTGAGGGATTTTAGTTCAGCATCGGCAGCGAGGGTGAATTGGAAGAAAAGTGAGGCCCTCGCTGTCGGTGAGTGGAGTGGCGGTCTCCCAGTTCTTCCCCAGAACATGATATGGAAGAAAGATGGGCTAAAATACCTGGGTGTGTTCCTGGGTAATAAAAGCATAGTCCTGAAGAACTGGGAGGACGTCATAGGAAAGATAGAGGGAAAGCTGTCCAAGTGGAGGTGGCTGCTCCCTCAGATGTCTTTTAAAGGTAGAGTGTTGGTTTTAAACAACCTTGTGGCATCCCAACTGTGGCACCGTTTTACCTGTGTGGACCCTCCCTCGGGCTTACTAGCCCAAATACAAAAGAAGTTGGTGGATTTCTTTTGGGAGGGTCTACACTGGGTGCCACAGGGGGTGCTGTTTTTATCTAGAGAGGAGGGGGGACAGGGCCTTATCCACCTGGCCAGCCGAACAGCCACTTTTAGGATACAGTTTTTACAGAGGTATCTGACTGGCCCGGCTGATTTGGTGTGGAGAGATGTGAGCAGCTGCATTCTCCGACGCGTGAGTAACCTGGGGATGGATGCTGCTCTGTTTTTAACTGATTTAAACATTTGAAAGTTAAGTGGGCTACCTCCTTTTTATCAGGGTGTTTTTAAATCTTGGGCCCTTTTTAACCATAAAAGGTGTCCAAAGACTGACTCGCTGTACTGGTTGTTGAGGGAGCCTCTCATTCACAGAGCCAGGTTGGACGTCAGCAGCAGCGAAACACCCGGCCTGACGGTGGCGCTGTGCCGATCCAAGACCCTGTGCCTTCAGCAGCTGGTGGATGCAGTGGGGCCGGAGCTGAGCGATGCCCGGGCCTTGGGCTCCCTGCAGGGTCTGCACTCTGTCCGGGTAGCCGAGAGGATCCTGCAACTATGGAGCCAGATCCTCTCCCCTGATGACAAAAGACTTTTAAGGAGCTATGGACAGGGAAGAGCCAAGCCGGACCCAGCAGACCCTTTCCCGGAGATCTACCTGAGCCCAGGGCTCGGAGAACTGACCGGCCCCCTGCTCAAGGTCGCAAACCAAAGACAAATGACCATCCACACAGTTGACAAAAAAACAATATACATGAACATTGTAAAGACGACCAACAAAAATGCACTGAAGGACAGGTCTCCACTGTGTGGAGCACCAGACTGGGTGCAGGAAGCGGACCAGGCCCACAGTGGAGGATTTTATACAAACCTCCCATAAAAAAACGTACTGCCGACCTCCAGTGGAGAATTTTACACGGTGCCATCGCCTGTAATTCTTTTATCTCCATTATTAATCCTGCTGTTTTTAACAAGTGTCCATTTTGTGGTTTTAGAGAGACTGTTTTCCATGTTTTTACAGAGTGCAAGAGACTCACGGGTTTCTTCTCTCTTTTAACATTGGTTTTTAGTCTTTTTAGTATAGCTTTTACCGAGAGTGTTTTTATCATGGGGGCTCCATATAAAAAGACGAACAAGGAAAAGTGGCAGCTCCTGAATTACCTCTCTGGCGAAGCAAAAATGGCCATTTATTTAAGTAGGAAAAACAGGGTTGAAAATAAGAAAGGGGAAGAGGCAAAAGCGATCTGGCTGTGTAACATCAGAGCCAGACTCTGGCTGGAGCATCGTTTTTATAAACATATTGGAGACTTGGATGCTTTTAAACAACGTTGGTGTTATGAGGATATTGTGTGTGCTGTGGTGAATGAGGATTTGCACTTTGCACAAGTTTTTAAGACATAGGTTTTAATGTATTATTTTAAGTGATTCGTTCATTTTATTGCACAATGAAGCACTTTATTGATCTAATGTATAATTGATCGTATGTAAATAAAGTGTTTTTGCAAAAGTCAAAAAAGTCTTCTTCTTCTTCTTCTGTGGTGGAGGTGTGTTTTTGAAGAGGGAAGAGGGATTTTCACTTTTAGTTCGTTTCTTTCTGTTTCAATCGTTTTCTTTCACTGTATGATCTTACGTGGGGATATTTGTACTCTTTCCAAGTACGGTTAATTTGTTTTTCCGTGCCTCGTGGCTGGGATGGCGTCCTTCGGGGCGCCGCCGGTGTCTCTGAGACACGGAGTGCGTTTGGTGGCTCAGGCCGCAAGCACAGTGGAGCAGGTGCTGCTGGCTGTGGGGGAGCAGGTAGGCCATGTAAACATCTCCTATGCTTCCCGCATGAACAAAGCGGTCGTGGTCTTTTTGAAAGACCAGAAATATGTAACAGAACTTATTGAGAGCGGATTAATGGTAAACGAGGAATATATCCAAGTTTCGCCGTTGGCTACACCGTCCACGCGGATCACTGTGTCTGGCGTTCCTCCATTCATCCCGAATGAGGCGCTGGAACCAACCTGATCTCACCAGAATGCGTGACTCCACCACGACTCCTTAACACCACAATGCGTGGTGGAGTCACGAACTTTGTTACATTTGCGTGTCGGCACCACGCAAACAACCCCAATGTAAAGTGAATGAGGCTCCTTTGTCGTGGTGCACACACGCATTTCTACAACGTCCCGCAGTGAGCTTTTATTCTATACAACGTTTTTAAAATCTACTATATAGCTTGTAGTAACTCACGGGAGGCTTCTTTTATTTTATTTGTATTCATAATAATTTTTATTTTTCGTCAGAATGTAAAATTACATTAGTTACGAATTTGTGTTCTCAAAAAACAGTGCATTGTGTGTAATGCAACTGTGATTTTTATTAAATTAGTTAGTTTTTAAGGAAGGCCAGAGCTTCAGCTGTGTCAAATAGATTGTTCCCTTCAGTTAACGTTATTTAAAAGATAATGATCATGTCCTCTGTATTGTATTACGAGCGTACATTCCCATTGGATAACGGAGAATTTTACACCCGGAAGTAAGTAGCCTATTCTCCTTACTGTCGATTGATTTTACAGTGATATCTGCACTACTCATCGACAAAAAAAACACCAAATTGTCCTTGTTAATTACACAACATTGATTGGTTTGAATTGTGTGCAATGCTTTTGTATTTTCCCCCTTCGATTCGGAGAAACAAATATTTTTTCGGCGTTTTAGGATAGCCGAAGACACTACACTACCCAGAATCCTCAGCTATCGTTTGGAACTACACCATGTGCTTAGCTTGACAAACCCCGTGATCAGTCCTCAACCTCTGTGATTGGATGCGCGACGTTTACACACAGAGCGTCCAAAAGGACTTTGAAATGGAATGAAACCCATCGACGGCACACTATTCAAAACAGGAATCGAACGTGTCCTACCCCCCTCCCCCCCTTAGGTCACAGGCTCCTCCAACAGTGCTACGCAATAAAACAGATACACAGAAAAAATTGTGAAATAGTGCAATAAGAGTCTATATACAAGTGATTGGAATATGATATATTAGATAAATAATTTCTAAGTAGCAGCCAGATGAATGTTATTTCTAAATGCAGGTGTTTAATAGTCTTCTGGCCTGTGGGATGAAGCTGTCTCTGTGTCTGGTGGTTTTAGTCCGGATGCTGTGGTACCGCCTGCCAGACTGCAGCAGACAGAACCGTTTGTGGCTGGGGTGATGGTGGTCTTTTATAATCCTGAGGGCTTTCTTTAAGGTTAACCTGGTATTTTTACTCCACTACATTTATTTTAGTTACTTTACAGATTTGGATTAATGATGTGAAATATAAACAAGCCTTAAATCAGACTTTAGTTACACCTGAATGAAATTCAGTGAAGGTGATTGTCAAGTGCCAACAATCAGGCGAGATATTTGATAGTTGGTTGCTTGAGAAGACTAAATATTTATCTGCAGATCCGTTTAAAGCATATTCATTACTCGTTATTCTCTAATAGTTCATTAAAGACTGTATATAATTGCTATTTTGCACATCCCTTTCAAGATTTCAAGATTTTCTAAGGTTTATTGACATATCATATACACAATAGCGTAGTTATGCAATGAATGACAAACTTAGGTCACAGGTTCATCAACAGTGCATTACAAGACATCTATCAATGTGTGTACCTCCACCATTACACTGTCATATTCTGCACATTTCTTTAAATAAAGCCTTATTAGTTAGCACATCCTCCTATCAGGCACTAAACTGTTTTACTCTAGATATCATTTGAGTATCTTCTTGATATTTTCTATTCTATATTTATATAATTGACCTTCTACTTTCCCACTATTTTGTATGTACTCTTAATATTTGAATGTTTTCATAAAATATAACACATTCAAAAGTGCGTTACAAAAATGAAAGACATTAAGAAAAAGGCATTTTAAACAGTCATTAAAAAGCAACACAATCTTCCTGCATTGCAATTACTCTAAACGTGTAATAACGTGCTTTAACCAGTAGGTGGTTTGGGTTAAAAGCATAGGTTAAAAGGCTGTCAAGTTTACAGTGTTAACAAAATAAAATATACTGCTGTTTCCGGTTTAGTTTACGACGAATATTATTTTGTTATTGTTTTGATATTTGTAACACAAAAGCAATGGAAAAAATCCATAGCAACCAAAAAAAGATGGTCTTAACATGACCCAGTCGTCTAGTAGTTAATAAAAAACAATAATATCAAAACAAAATATTACTACTAACTTTATTGTGAAATTAAAACAGAACGGTAAAAGAATAGTTTCCGGTGTATTCTGATGCCCGATCTCTGTAGATAAATAAAGAACTAAGACAGATGTGTAATATTTAATGCAGCCAAACCATTTATTACAATGCATTCATGTGATGACCATCAAAGAGTAAAGCAAGCACTGCTGAATAAAGTATGATTTTCTCTTTTACGAAACGTTTTTTTTCATATGGAATGCAGTTGGAGGTCAACCAATCAAAGAGCTTGAGGGCTGATCACGGGGTTCATGGTGTAGTCCCAAACGATAGCTGAGGATTCTGGGTAGTGTAGTGTCTTCTGCCGTCCAAAAACTCCGAAAAAATATTTGTTTCTCCGAATCGAAGGGGGAAAATACAAAAGCATTGTACACAATTCAAACCAATCAATGTTGTGTAATTAACAAGGACAATTTGGTGTTTTTTAGTCGATGAGTAGTGCAGATATCACTGTAAAATCAATCGACAGTAAGGAGAATAGGCTACTTACTTCCGGGTGTAAAATTCTCCGTTATCCAATGGGAATGGACGCTCGTAATACAATACAGGGGACATGATCATTATCTTTTAAATAACGTTAACTAAAGTTGCATTACACACAATGCACTGTTTTTTGAGAACACAAATTCGTAACTAATGTAATTTTTACATTCTGACGAAAAATAAAAATAATTATGAATACAAATAAAATAAAAGAAGCCTCCCGTGAGTTACTACACGCTATAAAGTAGATTTAAAAAACGTTGTATAGAATAAAAGCTCACTGCGGGACGTTGTAGAAATGCGTGTGTGCACCACGACAAAGGAGCCTCATTCACTTTACATTGGGGTTGTTTGCGTGGTGCCGACACGCAAATGTAACAAAGTTCGTGACTCCACCACGCATTGTGGTGTTAAGGAGTCGTGGTGGAGTCACGCATTCTGGTGAGATCAGGTTGGCTGGAACGGTAGCTGAAGCGTTTCGGTAAGTTTGCCAGTAATCTCCGCACTGTTGCTCTGGGGTGTAAAGATGAAAAGTTAAAACATGTCCAATCTCTGCGGAGACAGGTGTTCATGTTTCTGACTTGTCCCACTCAGACACTGGATATGTCTTTCCGGGTGAGGTATGAAGAGGGGTTTTATATGGTTTATGCGAGCTCATGGAACGTAAAGTGTTTTGAGTGCGGGGAGTCGGGTCACAAATGTGTTGCATGTCCACAGAGACGGCACGCCGCTCCGCCGGGTGCGGCCGAGCCCGGGGCTGCCGAGCCCGAGGCCGCCGAGCCCGGGGCCGCCGAGCCCGGGGCGGCGGAGCCCGTGGCGGCGGAGCCCAGGGTGGTGGAGCCCGTGGCCGCCGAGCCCGGGGCCGCCGAGCCAGTCGCTGGGGCGGCCGGGGCCGCTGGGTCGGCGGCCGCGGAGCCCGGTGTCGCGGGGGCTGCTGTTGCACCCGCCGGGGCCCCAGGGGCTGCGGATGAAGTAGAGATGAATATCGGGAGAGATGAAACGGGGATTGTAGAGAATGTGGTGAGTGTGAGAGGAGAACATGTGGAAACAGGTAAACGGGTGGGAGATGATGTAGCGGGACAGGTGAGGACCGGGGCTGTGGGACAGGTGGAGGCTGTTGGCACACAGCAGGAGCTGCCGCCTGGTTCTGGGAGGACAGGCTGCAGACATTAATGAGGTGACAGAGATGGACACAGACGGTGAGGGGGATTCTGACTGTGTTTCAATTGCAGATAGTCTCTCTCATAACGCAGAGATATATTCTTTGGAAGAGATTAATGTCTTTTTAGATGAGTCCTTTGGCAAGGCAGTGGAAGTGAGAGAGTTTTTCCCTGACACTAACAAGTTTCTTCATACAGTGAGCACTCTTCAGAAAGTTGTAGGGTTAGACCTGCTGGATGAAAAGAGACGCTATCATCTCAGGAAGCATGTAACTAATATGAGAAAAGTTCCGAAAGGAAGCAAAAAAGGGGGGAAACTGAAAAGGTCTAAATAATGTCAACATGATCATGCAACACTGGGTGTCTCCTCTCTGCTGTGTGTACCTGTCTGTTCTTTTTCTCTATCTCCTTCCTCTGATGCAGGCTTTAAGGGTTGCTTCTTTAAACATTAACGGGGGTAGAAGTGCACAGAAAAGAGCTTTAGTGTTGGAGGTCTTTAATCAGAAAAAATTAGATGTGATATTTCTGCAGGAAACGCACAGTGATAGCCTGAATGAGACGGACTGGGGGATGTGGTGGGGGGGGTCAGTATGTACTCAGTCATGGCTCAAACCTCAGTGCTGGAGTAGCTGTTTTTTTCTCCCCCTCTCTAAATGTTAAGATTGTATCCAGCACCAGATTTCTTCTGGTCGGGTCATCACTGGGTGCCAGCATCGGTCCTGTACCTGCCTGTGGTGGAGGGGGGGCAGGGCCTCGTGGACATTACTGCAAGGACTGCTGCTTTTAGACTGCAGGCAGCTCAGCGGCTGCTGTATGGTGCCTCTCCCTGCTGGCTGGCTATGGCCCGGCTGTTGCTCTGGAGGGGGGGGGGCTTTGGTTTTGATAAACACCTGTTTCTGCTGAAGGCCCCTGCGTACAAGATAACTGGACTTACACCTTTTTACTGCTCAGTCATCAATGCCTGGAAGATTCTGAGTTTTACCAGACCAACCGACCCCCGGCCTGGGATGTGGCTGTTTGAGGAGCCACTGTTTGACACTGGTTTTCTTTCTGGAACCCTTTTCTCTTCAGCCACCCTAAAGAACGCGTTCATTGAAGCGGGAGTGGTAAAACTTGGCCATTTGACGGGGGTCTCCATGGAAAAACTGGCTGAGGTGACGGGCATTCGATCAACCCGAGTTCTGGAGAACCTGGTAGATGAGGTGTGGCAGTCGCTGTCGCCATCCCACCTGACTTTTGTTCTGGATGCAGATCTGGCTGACCAGTGGAGAAAGGGACATGATTATGTTTTTCCTGCCTTGAGTGTGGGTCCTGCGGTGGGGGAATGGAGAGAGGAGGATGGTCTCCTGCTATCACTGGGGACTCTAACACCTGCAAAGTTCAGCTCCTGCAATGGGAAGAAGCTATACCTTAGCTGTGTAAAGGTGTTAAACCTCAGCTCGCTCGCAGGCGTCAGAGAGTCGAGGTGGACGGATGTGTTTGGCTTGGGCTCTTCCCCTCAGGGCAGCTGGCGGATCCTGTATAAATCTCCGGTTGAAAAACGGATGGCTGACATCCAATGGAGAATTATACACGGTGCAATAGCCACTAACAAATACAGAGCTCATTTTGACCCAGGCACAAGGGGAGGTTGTCCGTTCTGTTTTATGGCAGAAACATTGGAGCATTTAGTCGTGTCCTGTCCCAGATTGGCTGGTCTTAAAAAAATGTTACAGGGGTGGGTGGAAGGGTTCGGGGAGGTTTTCTCCATACCACTTTTTGTTCATGGCCCCAAATACATCCTGAAAAAGAAGGAAACCCTACTGTTGATGAATTTCTTGTTTGCTAATGCAAAATTAGCAATCTGGAAAAGTAGGAAGAACCAAGTTGCTGGAGTGGGATGGACGGATGCAGTGCTCTGTCTGAGGGGGCTGGTGGCAGCGCGTCTGAGGGTGGAGCATGCGTACTATACGCTGATCAATCATCTGCAGGGGTTTCTGGATGTGTGGGCTGTGGGCGGGTTCTTCTTCTTCTTCTTCTTCTTCTTCTTCTTCTTCTTCTTCTTCTTCTTCTTCTTCTTCTTCTTCTTCTTCTTCTTCTTCTTCTTCTTCTTCTTCTTCTAATTCAATGTACCTGCCCGCTAGATATTGGACAAAAGAAACTCGGCTTGTAGTGTCAACTAAATCCATAGTATTACAACAACAGTACTTTAAACGAGGTAAATTACTAATGTCTGTTCTCAATCGCCAAGTATGGGATTGAATATTACATTAGTTTAGATTAGATTTATTGTCCCCAGGGGGAAATTCATTTCCACAGCTCTGTTGTGGTAATCTGTATTATATAAACCGTATTGGTACAATGAGCGACATCTAGTGGCGGATTGTGGAACATTGATCTGATTTTTCTCATGGCAGTTTGACTCTAGAGACAAACCAGGGGACTTTACTTTTAATCTGTGTCTGTCCATTTGGTGTAGTGTTTGATCCAATATTACATTTGGTTTATATATTAGTCACTTTCTTATGAAATGCCAGGTTTTAGGCCTTGGTCTGAACATTCAATCCTGGAAATAAAAAATCAACCAGATATATTTTTCTAGATAGATAGTAAGTAACATCTGTATAGGAAGATGAGTTAAGGGATAGAGGAGAAAAGGTTATGGTATAATTACAGAGCCAATTTATAAATGGAGGAAATCAATGTTAGTCTGTTAACCAAAGTGCAGCCATCTAATAATGTACTATCTGTTATTAAAGATCAGAGGAAAAGAACAGAATGAGAGGGGTAAATCCGGAATACAAATAAAGAAGCAAAGAGATTGTAGAGCAGTGAGAAGGAAAAAAGCTTGGTGTCAATTCATTACATTGCCAGTATTTTTCGTTGTTGTGAGAGAAAATCGCCCCCTCGGATTTTTTTAACAGCCCCCTCAGTCATTTCATCCTGGAGTGATCAGTATCACTTTGTGTTGCAAGCCAAATTCATGTAGGGGTTCTACTTGAGCCCAATTTAAATACCATAAAGAGAGTATTGAACCCAGCTCAAGCTGAAGTCAAATGTATTTAATTCATGTACAAGTGTTTTGATTTATTTTAAATTCTCCAGTCGAGCTTCCTTCGAGTTCAGTCTAAGCAACAAATTGTTTCTCTTAACAAGCGCCTCACATTCACACTGCTGTCCCAAATGTTTTAACCTTGGTGTTACGTGCCAGGCAGGCTGTACATGTGTGGTTTTCTTTCCCTCCTGTGTTTCTCTCTTCTCCCTGGCTGAAGTCGAATAGTCCATTTAGCTTAGGAACCTTCCTAAAGGAGTGAAATGACCCGGAAGTCCCTCAGTGGCAGCCATGATAAGTGCCGTTCGAATTCTCTAGAATGATGAGAATGATAGGAAAGGAGGTTTCAAACTTCCTTTATAACCTCCTTTAGCTTAGGAACCACTGGACCTCCCTAACCGGCAGGAGAAGCGAAAATGCTGCCCCACAATGCCTTGCAGCCGCAGCATTTGCCGTCACTCAACAGTCGGCCGTTCACGGAAACAACCGATTATGACCGAGAAATGATATCATGAAAGTTACGGTGCTTATTAAGCATTTTAAAACATAGGTGGTAAGTTGCCAACGTGCTTTGTTTTGAACGTTCATCAGTATTATAATCAAAAACAGAAATATGAACGTTAGTTTTCACTGAAATTATCAAATAAAGTCAACATTTCAGTCTTTACTGAGCTGTGTGGGGTTTGTTCAACTTTTAAAAGATGTTTGAATGGTGATATACACAGTGATAGATGTTAAGGACTAACGTTTATAATAAATACATCTGTATTGATTTTAAGATCTTTAGTTCATACAATCATACGTATTGGGATCATTTGTATTAATGTGGACCGGAGGGAGAGGGTGACGAGCATAAGTTTCACTTTCCTTTTTTATTTAAATTCCAACTTTGGTCCTGAAGAATATGTTTCTCTGTTGTCCCCGTTCATAAAGCAAAGCAGCAGCATCAGAGCACGGTGCAGAGTCTCTAGATGAGTCCGTCGTTCTTATTAAACATCCATGTTGTAGCCCGCTGTATAGAAAACTGTGGTTTCCATAGTTTCCCCACAGCAGCAGACGCACAAAATGACGTCCGCTGGCGCATCATAAACACGTCGGATAGTGAAAGTGCATTCGGATTCTCTAAAGTACCGCAGTCTCTTCTCCTAAGTCCTTTTGAATTCTCCTATCCACTATCCCTTAACCCCGTGACGTTTCACTCAGAGGTCAAGGAATAGACGATAGGGTTAGAACTTAGGAGCTGATTTTTAAACTATCCGACTGCAGCCCCTAGAGGCTTCTCAATACTCAAATTTCCCCTCCTCGACTCCCCTCCTCGACTCCCCTCCTCGATACTTAGACCCGCCCACAGGAGATGCGAGCGGAGGACCGAGGAGGGGAACCGAGGAGAGAGGAGGGGAAGCAGCAGACGTTTAAAGAAATGAGAACTCCTCTCCTCTGAGCGGTCATATTAAAGCGACGTCCGTTCATTATTACGTGGCAACAGCTGCATCAGCTGTGAGTGTTTTGTCATATATTATAATCTCTGCTGGATCAGCTGAACATTGTTCCCCCACATATTTACTTTGAATTCATTGAGAGTGCGGTATAATGAGGCAATACCAGGCTACAGATGCGGACACACACACACACACAAATATATTTATATAAATATATGCAATTTAAAGTATGAGAGCACTCTCATAATAACGTAACACAATCAGAGGATATATGGATATATCCCCCCCCCTCTCTCTGGTCGCTGAAATGGGGAATTGAAATTACAGGCCAAAAGTTGTATTTGCAAGTATTAAAAGTAAGCAGAGGACACCAAACCAACGGAGACCTGTCTGTCCGCCGCATCTGCGCACTGTACAACACACACCGACACACTGTACAACACGCACCTACACACTGTAACCTACCACACACACACCTACACACTGTACCACACACACCTACAGCTCCTAAAGCATAATCAGGCTACAGCCGTTGTGTATTTTATTATGTGAAGCACTAAATGGTTTTAGAAAAATATCGACTCTTTGTTTGTAGATATCTACTAAACTAAAGCAAATAAAGAGAGTAGGCCTGTTCTACTGAGTGATATATATTTTACACACTGCTCTGCTTTCTGCAGGACCTCACAGCTGTTCTCACTGTAAACATCGCGTTGCGATGAGAGCAGTTTCTAAAATAATATCCAGGGGATGCATGCAGAGCTGTCATTGGCTGAGATAAGTCCGGCCGTGCGTCACGCCTCCACCGTTCCCGGAAATGCATCCGCGGAGGAGCCGTGGAGGAACCATCAGTGTATCCTCGGTTATAGCTCCTCCAGAGAGCCTCCTCGACGCTCGATCCTCGGTCCTCGGTGTGCATTTAGAGAAATGAGACGTCCTTCAAAATGGCGCGCTGAAATTCATTTCCGGGTCACTACCGGAGGACCGAGGAGTCGAGGAGTCGAGGAGGGGAAATTTGAGTATTGAGAAGCCTCTCCTGTCTTCTGCACAGCTAATCAGCAGCTGATCGGTATCTGCCTGTGCACCTGAGTCTGATGACTGATTGGATCCTCTCACCCTCAGCTGGCCTATCAGCAACCAGGGCCGACCATAAAGGAGGCACCCAGGAAGTCTTCTCTCTCTCACTCTGGGCCTGTTGCTGAGGAAGGAACACGGCTGTGTTTAGCAACTAAAGCTATTTGAATAATCTGAACTTTGTTAATGTGTGTGTGTGTTGAGAGGTGGAGGAGTTAGGTAAGTCTGGGGTACCCTGTACATTTCTCACCACCGAGCTAACTATTGTTTAGGCACACTAGGTAAGCGGATTGTTGCCACCCCTGTATATTGTTTTGTCAAATTCTTTGTAGTTAGTTAGTGAGGGTTTTTGTTTGAGTTTGGTTTCAAAGGATAGTTGTAGAGATAGGCCTGGTTTTGTTATGCTTGTTTCTTTTGTTTGGCACAATCCTTTGACTCCTCCTCCTCCTCACCAACAGAGTGTTTCTGTTTAATTGTATGATATGATAGGTTACAAGGAATAAACCTTTTGTCAACCTTTACTCTGACTCTCTCATAATTATTGGTTGTACGTTATTGTCTCCAGGTCCCCTAGACCTTAGTGGGGACGTAACACTTGGGCAGACAAGCTGTTCACACACACACGCACACGTGCACGCACACGCACGCACGCACACACACACACACTTTGGATAAGTATTCACCTTATCCACATTGTAAATTGTTGCCTTCTTTAAAGTTATTAGTAATTTAAGATTATCTTTTAAATTAAATGCGGGACATAAGATAAAATGAATAAAATAACTTTGACTTGATAATTTTGTTCACAACATTAGACCTTGTCCTCTAATCTCTACTAGAATAAGATACGTGTGCATGTTTGGGTGTTTTAACGCTCCCGTAATGTACCTAATCTTGTTGTCCTTTTCATTACGGAGCTGGGAAGATGGTGTATTGATTAGATTCTGATATGTGGTGCAAGTCCAATTTTGACTGACTTTAGTTCTAATGTTAATGTTAATTTGACTTCAACCCATAAGTAATTATTTAAATCAACTCTAAATGTCACCTGATGATGGATTAGTGTTCCACATTTTTTCCACTAATTTGTTTTACAATTAGGCCAAAGGTAAAGAGAGATATTGATGACCTTGTGTCCCTTTTGTTGGACACCATTTCCTGCTCCCAGAGAGAATGACACTCCTCAAACTCAACATTACAGCCGTTGATACTGTCTTATGGGTCTGCTGAAAATGACATTTCTAGAACAAATTACACTACACTTCTAAAAGGGTTAAATTAATAATCTTTTTTCTCAAAGTAATAATAAACCTGTGAATTGGATGTAGAAAAGTCAGAATCAATATAAATGTTTTTTATTTTAAAGAAAATTCAGATTGAACATGGTAAACTGTAAATTTGTAAACTGTAAATCACTTATAGTGAAAACCAGTGGTGTAGTGGGCGTTGGACGCGGGGGTACGCTGTACCCCCGCTTTTTTTTAATAGTCTAATAAATATAAAATCATTGCCAGTGTTATCAGTTGCAAGTGTGTATTTTTTGTAATAATGACAAAAACATACAAAATAAAAACGATTTCCTTAAATAATTATGATTTGTCATCACGCTCGTGACCCTGCGGAGAGCTGGGGGTGTGTCAGTGACACACCCACTGGGAGGAGCCAGCTTGCCGACCGCCGATTTTGCGGGAGCTCTTTCCCTCAAAAACGCTAAAGAAAAAGCTCTATAATGGCAGGCAAATATTTTTTACTTGACTTATTTTCTAAAAAGAATATAATTCACAAGAAGAAAGAGGCTAGCAGCACCGAAGCTACAAGTGAAGCTGCTACTAGTACAACATCATCAGAAGAGCCGCCTAAAGACGTGGATAATGCAAGCACTAACGTTAACGTTAGCTGCGCTAGCAACGTTCCCCTGGCTAGCTCAAGCTCACCTTTCCCAGAGGTATGGACGGAGGAGATGTGGCGGAGGAAACAAGAGGCATACCCGTGGATAGACTGCAAAGCTGGGAAACTGGGCTGCAAAGTTTGTTCATCCATTTCGGATTTATCAGTCTTCAAAACACAAGGTGTGTGTGTGTGAAAAGCAGCGCTGTCTGCTTATTTGCAATGTAGGCTAGGCATAATCAGATTAATTTCAAATCCAGATTCATTGTTGTTTGCATAAGTAGGCTATATTTTTCGTTTCGTTTATTTAATAAGTTAATTTCAGGACAACTTTGGGAATTTTGTTTGTTTGTTATGAGTTTTAAATAGATTGAGAGAGAGAGAGGTCTGCTTAGTTGCAATACTGTAGTTGATGCAATTTAGGCCTATAAATTGTTTATGTAATTTATGTGCCAGTGTGTCCATGGTTTTGAGTCTGTGTGTATGTTGAGCGCAGCGCCGTCTGCTCTTTGCATAGTAACTAAAGTGGGACTAAGCATACCGGTAGTTTCTGTGGACCTGTCTGCCCGTTTTGTGAGTGCACTGCGCGCGTGCGCTCTTGTGTGGCATTGTTTGGGATTACCTAATTAAAATAGCGTCCCCCCAGTAAAACAATCCCCACTACACCACTGGTGGAAACTAACCTTGGATGATGGGTTAGTAGAATAAAAGCTTTGGGAATCCAAAGTACAACATATAATAAGTACCCTGTATCAAGATTGATGCAAAACAAGTTAAATCTGACCTTTTTAGAGAGATTTAGCAAAAGAAACCCACTTCTGGGGTCATTTGGGTGGACTTTCCATATCTCTGGCCCCCCTTTGTCGATTTTGCTGATTGACATCTCTTTCTGACCGTTAGAGCGAATAGAATCGAAGGGAAATCATCCCGCACACACTCATGTTAAAAAAGATGGCGTCTTCGTGCACACAGTTTTGCTCCAGAGTGAAGCTGTCTCTAGGTCTGACATCTCAAAACCGAAAAGCAGATTTATTGCTCATGGATTATCAGAAATCATTCAAAGTGACTTCAGCATCGTTTTTATCGTTGTAATGCCATTGAAGACCACTTTTGACCAGACTACTACACAGGTGAGCCATTTTGCTGTTTTTGGCTAACTAGCTCCATATGTTTTGATGTGTGTTCTTGTTATTATCTCCGATAATTCGTATCATTGAGTGATAATGAGGGGACCCATCGATTCTGTGTCCCCTCACGATGTGAAACGATGGGTTGAGATGTGCAGAAAAGATAATAATAATAATAATAATAATAAGGTTTTGTGAGTGAATTTCGGTGCAGTCATCTGTTAGCATTTTTCGCTCGTTGCTAATTCAGAGGCTCAGCGTTAGCATTGTGGGTTTTTTTTGAAAAAAAAATTGAAATGGTCAGTTAGATGAGTTTCTTTCCGTTACATGGATATAAAACATTCATAGTTTATTAAATGAACATGCCCTCAGACACTGTTTCCTGCAAGATGTTGCAGGAGGCCCCCGGAACCGGGGTCTCTCTGGCTTAACAGGATAAATGACTAACACAAACCTTACATTTATGCATGTGCATGTGTCAGGAAGGCTCCCAAATAATTCTGAGGGGCCTATCCTATTTTTGTAATTGAATGATAATGTGCTAATCCATTACCTTGAGTTGTCTTCCCTCAGAAAAACATCCCTATCAGGTTATTAACCCAATAACTAGGACAGCTCTGAAGGCCAAGGGTCAGAGAGAGAGGGTCACACTCTCCGGCTGCAGAGAGCACCCCCAGGCACGGGCAAGGAGGCACGAGGTCATTCGAGATGAGAGGATGCTACTCTTCACCTTTCTGCCGAGAGGGGGATCTTCTCTTCAACTTTCTGCTGAGAGGGGGTTCTTCTCTCCACCTTTCTGCTGAGAGGGGGTTCTTCTCTTCACCTTTCTGCTGAGAGGGGGTTCTTCTCTTCACCTTTCTGCTGAGAGGGGGTTCACCTCTTCACCTTTCTGCTCGGTGGGCTCAAGCAAACAACCCTGCAGGACCAGCGAGGGCTTCAGAGGGTTCTATAATACAAGGTTGGAGGAGCAGATGTCTTCCTAACAGGGGCGGACTGGCCATCTGGAGAACCACAGAACGGCCGGTCGTCAAGGGCCGTTGACGGCCGGCACTTTAAAAAAAAAAAGGTTTAACGTCATCATTTAAATTGCGCTCACGGCCGACAGAGGGTGACAGCGGCCGCTAATGCAGTTGTGTGGTTCTTATGTCAAATAATCACACACGAAGAAGAAAAAAGACCGGCCACACGAAGAGAAGGGATTAGACGCCACGGCAGACAGGGAGAATGAAAAAACATGGTTAAAAATCAAAGAAAACGAAAAGAAAAAGGTGGGCCGAGAAGGCAAGAGAAATAAAGGTGAAGTCACTCGCAGGTGAAGCATATAAATGTCGCAAATTGACAGACCTTTTTGGCAGCAGCGCTGCTACAAGCACTATCATCAGCAGCTTAAAACAAGTGCAAGATGATGAAGAGAATGATGTGTGTGCGAGTTCAGATATACAGCCAGCCTCCTGCGTTCATGATGAGGGACAGAGTTGAGCTGCTGGAAGAACCTGCTCAACTGGCACGTATACAAGTGCAGGGCAAGAGGTGGATGAGAATTATCCCCTGAACTCTGTGGCGTTTTCTCCTGGAGGCCAAGGGAAGCCAGGCTTCCCCGGTTTTTTGCATTGTAGTTATAATATTAATAAATAAAAACACTTTGTTTAGTTTCGGTAATTATTCTGCCGGCCAGTCTCTCCCCCGTTCTCATTGAGTATTTTACAAAGAGTGAAACAGCGCCCCTCTAGATGTTATGGTGAAACACCACTCTGTTGCGAGAGGAGGCCAGCCGAAATTGGCTTCCCTTGGTGAAAGAAAATTGAGGGATTGACCAATCAGATGAGGCTCACGTCATGCCTCACAATCCAATCAAATCGCATCAACTTCAATTTGTACTGTAGCTGTCATCACTGCCCTTTAAAAAGTAGCAAGCAACTGAAGCAAGTACAATTATGGAGGGTGGAGATTTGGAGTATTTCATCAAAAATAATTTTACTAAACTTCCGCTACAGCAGCAACTACAAATGAAATCTGATGACAGGCCAATGATCAAACTGGAGTTGTGTACAGAGAGGAAAAAAGGAGCGAATCGGACGTAAAACTTTAAATAATAAACAGCGGATTTCTAACATTTGACATTTCATGTGGCCGGACTGGGTCAGTTTCCAGGGCTGAATTTTAGTCCCAGTCCGCCCCTGCTTCCTAACCTCTCCCATCACGGGGGGAGACCTGGATGCGCCACTTGGAATACGCAGTTGCACTGCTCTCAAGCAGATAGCAGAAGGAATGCAGGCATATGAGCCTCCGTTTCACTGGGGGATCATACAGTGCTCACTGAATGAGCCACACAAAAGCAGAGCAATTGGGGGGGGTTGAAATATGGCGCTCTGATGAAGACGAGTTTGAGCTAATCAGCACCTCAGTGCTAATCTACAGTATCAGGATGCCTTTACACTAGGGATGTTAAGATTCACCGATTCGCATCGGTGCACCGGCATAAACGTTCAAGATGCGAGTGCACCGGTTGATCTGGCACATCGGCTACAGTTTAGGTTGAACTCGCGATGCATCGACTGTAGCGTCTTTGCATCGGTAAAATAACGATACATTCATATAATATCCTCTCATCCTGTCAGCACTCAGCGGAGACGATCTTTGATCTTTGCTTTGCACTACGGAGGCCGAGAGTCTCAGTTATCAACACACATGAAGTCGAGGAGAAAGATAAACAGCGCACAGAAAAATACCATCCATCTTCTCCCGCTTATCCGTGGTCGGGTCGCGGGGGTAGCAGTTCCAGCAGAGAGCCCCAAACTTTCTTTTCCCTGGCGACATCAACCAGCTCTGACTGGGGGATCCCAAGGCGCTCCCAGGCCAGCGAAGAGATATAATCCCTCCACCTGGTCCTAGGTCTACCCCTTGGTCTCTTCCCAGCTGGACGTGCCTGGAACACCTCCCTAGGGAGGCGCCCAGGTGGCATCCTAACTAGGTGCCCGAACCACCTCAACTGGCTTCTTTCGACGCGAAGGAGGAGCGGCTCAACTCCGAGTCCCTCCCTGATGACCGAACTTCTCACCTTATCTCTAAGGGAGACACCAGCCACCCGGCGGAGGAAACCCATCTCGGCCGCTTGTATCCGCGATCTCGTTCTTTCGGTCATGACCCATCCTTCATGACCATAGGTGAGGGTAGGAACGAAAATGGCCCGGTAGACAGAGAGCTTTGCCTTCTGGCTCAGCTCCCTTTTCGTCACAACGGTGCGGTAAAGCGACTGCAATACCGCTCCCGCTGCTCCGATTCTCCGGCCCATCTCACGCTCCATTGTTCCCTCACTCGAGAACAAGACCCCGAGATACTTGAACTCCTTCACTTGGGGTAAGGACTCATTCCCTACTTGGAGTGGACAGTCCATCGGTTTCCTGCTGAGAACCATGGCCTCAGATTTGGAGGTGCTGATCCTCATCCCAGCCGCTTCACACTCGGTTGCGAACCGATCCAGTGAGTGCTGAAGGTCGCAGACTGATGAAGCCATCAGAACCACATCATCTGCAAAAAGCAGTGGTGCAATCCTTAGTCCACCGAACTGCAGACCCCCCCCCCACGACTACGCCTCGAAATCCGATCCATGTATATTACAAACAGGATTGGTGACAAAGCGCAGCCCTGGCGGAGGCCAACCCTCACCGGAAATGGGTCCGACTTACTGCCGAGGACCCGGACACAGCTCTTGCTTTGGGAGTACAGAGATTGGATGGCCCTGAGTAGAGACCCCCTCACCCCATACTCCCGCAGCACCTCCCACAGTAACTCCCTGGGAACCCGGTCATACGCCTTCTCCAAGTCTACAAAACACATGTAGACCGGATAAGCGTACTCCCAGGCCCCCTCCAGGATCCTTGCGAGAGTAAAAAGCTGATCCGTCGTTCCACGACCAGGACGGAATCCGCATTGTTCCTCCTCAATCTGAGGTTCGACAATCGGCCTGACCCTCCTTTTGAGTACCTTGGAGTAAACTTTCCCGGGGAGGCTGAGTAGTGTGATGCCTCTGTAATTGGCACACACCCTCTGATCCCCCTTTTTAAAAAGGGGAACCACCACCCCGGTCTGCCACTCCTTCGGTACTGTTTCCGACTTCCACGCAACGTTGATGAGACGTGTCAACCATGACAGTCCCTCAACACCCAGAGCCTTCAGCATTTCCGGGCGGATCTCATCCACTCCCGGGGCTTTGTCAATGTGGAGTTGTTTGACGACCTCAGTGACCTCCCCCCGGGAGATTGGTGTTGATCCCCCGTCATACTCCAGCTCTGCCTCTAACATAGAGGGCGGAGTTGTCGGGTTCAGGAGTTCCTCAAAGTGTTCCTTCCAACGCCCCAACACTCCATCAGTTGAGGTCAACAACGTCCCATCCTTACTGTACACAGCTTGGATGGTTCCCTGCTTCCCCCTCCTGAGGTGTCGGACAGTTTTCCAGAACAACTTTGGTGTCGCCCGAAAGTCCTTCTCCATGTCTCCAGAAAAATACCTACAAATCAAATGTTTGGCAACACTTCGGATTTTTCAAGAAAGACGGTCAACTTGAAAAATCGCTCGCAGATTGTAAACGTTGCCGTGCCGCTTTAAAGTACACAAGTAGTACGAGGAACTTAGCGACACAAATAAAGAGGCGACATGGGGTCTGCGGCTGAAAAGAGAAACCTGAAAGTTAGACATTTGAGTTAAATCACTCAGTGAGGTGTTCTGTCAGAGAGAGTGGTGTTTAGTTTACAGCAGCCTGTGACTAGCAATAATAGTTTAAATGTCTTCCTCACTGTAAGCAGTTATGAAAGAGCTGTTTGTGAAAGGTTATTTGTATTCTTTATTGTTCCTATAGAAACCACTGCTTTCTGCTCACTGGTGAGTTAGCCTATGTATGAGTGTTAAGCACATCAGGCAGCAGCTGTATGGGCATTGCACTATGGTAGTTGTTATCAGCACATTGTTAATCATAAGCAATGCATCCTTAAATAGTTTAACTGTGAGGTGTTATAACATTGTACTGTACTCTGGAGACAGAGAACACTACTACGCTTGTGAAAAGGCCAGTTTGTGAAAGGTCCAAGTGTTTGTTTTGTTTAAGGTAAAAAAGCAACAGCATGATGGGATGTACTAGTAGAGAGAACCAAATATGTAAAGCACTTTTTTGTTAATTTATGATTTGCTGCATATGAGGAATACAACAAAAATCCTCTTTCGTATTGAAGTATCATTATTTTTGCATCGTGTTGAATCGTATCGTATCGCCCCGTATCGCATAATGTTGAATGAAATCGTATCGAACTGTATCGCAACAGGGGTGAATCGTATCGTATCGTATCGCATCGCCTGGTGTTTCAAAGGTATCGTTAATGTATCGTATCGTTGGCAACGTATCGAGATGCGCATCGCATCGGCCTCAGTGATGGAGATGCACATCCCTAATTTACACACCAGACACTCGGTGTCATAAAGGGAGGAGACTGACGTTCTTCCAGCTCTCGTACAAAGATGAACTTTGAATTGAATGACCAGATGTTTAACATGCTTAAATATACTCCTAAGTTATTATTTCATATTGTGATATATGTAAGAAAAGGGAGGGAAGAGTCAATTATATTGAGTAATTGATTTTATATTGGGTAATTTATTTCTCAAACCTGTTTTATGGAAGAGAAAATGTATTTCTGATAAACTAATATTTTATCAAAAGGTAAATGGTGAATTAATATATCATTGAGAAGGGGTGATATCCACAGGGACTAGCTCACCTTTAAATAACATGTCTCTGCTTTGGACTGATGAGTTTATGATTCTTGCATGTTAAATGACTAACACAAACCTTACATTTATGCATGTGCATGTGTCAGGAAGGCTCCCAAATAATTCTGAGGGGCCTATCCTATTTTTGTAATTGAATGATAATGTGCTAATCCATTACCTTGAGTTGTCTTCACTCAGGAAAACATCCCTATCAGGTGTTAACCCAATAACTAGGACAGCTCTGAAGGCCAAGGGTCAGAGAGAGAGGCTCACACTCTCCGGCTGCAGAGAGCACCCCCAGCCACGGGCAAGGAGGCACGAGGTCGTTCAAGATGAGAGGATGCTACTATTCACCTTTCTGCCGAGAGGGGGTTCTTCTCTTCACCTTTCTGCTGAGAGGGGGTTCTTCTCTTCACCTTTCTGCTGAGAGGGGGTTCTTCTCTTCACCTTTCTGCTGAGAGGGGGTTCTTCTCTTCACCTTTCTGCTGAGAGGGGGTTCTTCTCTTCACCTTTCTGCTGAGAGGGGGTTCTTCTCTTCACCTTTCTGCTGAGAGGGGGTTCTTCTCTTCACCTTTCTGCTGAGAGGGGGTTCTTCTCTTCACCTTTCTGCTGAGAGGGGGTTCTTCTTTCTACCTTTCTGCTCGGTGGGCTCTAGCAGACAACCCTGCAGGACGAGCGAGGGCTTCAGAAGCTTCTATAAACTCTAAAAAGTGATGCCACCATCATCATATCCTCTCAAGAGTCAAGTAGATGATGAGGATAAGGAGGGGTTGGTTTTGGTGGCTATATTAAAGAATTATATGAGATGTGTTGTTGCAGTTTTTGTTGCCATTATCTTGTCTGAACATCCAGTATCAGGAAGTTCTGTGGTTGTTTGGGTACAATACCTTGTTGTTTTTTTCAGCTACGGTATGTGTTACCCCATAAGCTACTCACCTTTCTCTTTTTTGCATCTGTTGAATAGTTTGAGGTTGTCCAAAACTCTCTGCCAGGAAAATAACAGAAAAGGCAGAAACAACAGCCAGAGTCCCCAGTGTGATATACTGTAAGGCAGGTACTCAAAATATTCACCTGTACAAGGAGAAGGGGAAAATAAAAGTGTGTACAGAGCACCCAAACAACAAATAGGTGCTGATTATCCACAGAAATGTGTCGATGTGCTTACACAAATTCAGGTTAAACTAGATAGTACCTGATATTGAAGACGAGTTGACTCACTCAGCTGTAACAAAAAAGGAGCAAGGCAGCTTCCTATTCTGGAAACGGTAATGCAAACGCCTTCCGCTGTGTTCCTGAGCACTGTTGGGTAAAGCTCTGCAGTGTAGGCGTACATCAGGGATGTACCCAGTGGCGTAACAAGGTTGTGATTGGCCCCGGTGCAAATATTTTGTTGGGCCCCCCCCCCCCCCCCAACTCAGCGTCTCTCTCTCTCTCTCTCTCTCTCTCTCTCCTTTCAAAATCTATTTAAAACTCATAACAAACAAAATTCCCAAAGTTGTCTTGAAATTAACTAATTAAATAAACGAAACGAAAAATATAGCCTACTTATGCAAACAACATAAAACGTGAATGTCGCACTGCACCCGCTTTGCGATTATGTAGATTATCTCATTTTGAACAGCTGGACTCAAGTATTTCACAGAACCTTGTGGTCGCTCAACAAGTTCTTTCAGAACCGGATCGTAACATGCTAAAAGTTCTATCATATTGAGAAAGTTTCCACTGTTGGGCTGTCCAAGAATCTCCCTATGTCCTCTAAAAGCCAAGTTACAAGTGGCCAGAGTGATTGTAATGTTGACAATACGCTCAAGTACCTGTCTCCAGTAATTAGCAGCATTCCTTGCATTCCTCTCCATGTTTGCATCGATTCTCCCGTTTTTCTTCCACTGTTCATATATGACACACGCTACGACATGGACCTGAGATTGTGCATGTGAGTCAATCCTCGCAGACAACGCATGTCCACGCATCACTGTAGAACGGTGCACCTCGGTCTGCGAACAGCCAGCACGCCTCACAATAGGCACAGTCCAGGGTGGGGGAGTAACACAGCCATGTCCGTGGCAGTTTGATACCTGCTCTGGTAGTGGTGGTGTGATACATCTCGGAGAAACACCTGTTTCCTTGATGTGTGTCTCTGCGGAATGGGCCGATAGGCCTACATGGACCGGTTGCTATAATATAGCCTTTGATCTTGGCGTCGGGGGTCTCAATAGCGTCATAAAGTCCCCTATCGGTTGGGGGCGGGGCCCTTGCGGGAACTGTAGGACCACCGCCGGGCACAGCCAAATCCATCCTCTCCTCCTGGCTCATGGCTGGAGAAGAAGGTCGCACAGCCATGGATACAGCTTCACTTGTGGAGCTAGATGATGGTGAGGCAGGTGAGCTATCGTTAGCCTCCGGCTCCGGCTGCCGCTGCACGTCAACATTACCAAAGTTAGCGTTCGATTTCGAGGACGATGTAAGACAAAAAAAAAGGTCTAATTGTGTCTGTTTAGCCTTTACATCTCCTTGTTCTCTCTTGTCCTTTCTCTTTTGAGCGCCGCTCTTGTGTTTTGGTTTGCTGTACATTATAAATGCAAGCTATTCAATTTGTTATAATTCTGCCGATCTTGCTGCTGCTATAGCTGTGTAGTACATATCACTTTTGATGTTGATTAAACGGTTCGCTCGTCACGCAAGGTATCACATGACATGAAAGGGAGCAAGGTCATTGGACAGACAAATTAAAAATTAATTTAGGTTGCTAGGTTACTTTGAAGACTGCGTGAACCAGTCAATGCCATTGGGGCCCAAAAATAAAATATATATAAAAAAAAGATTCTATATGTAAATTATTATTTATTTTATTTTATTTTTTGCTTGGGCCCCTGGACGGCTGTGGGCCCCGGTGCAATGCACCGGCTGCACCGGCATAAGTTACGCCACTGGATGTACCGTTGGTGATAACAAGTTTACCCAGCATCTCCAGAGCGACAGCCAGCTCTGATAAAGCTGAAACGCAAGAAATGGATTAACAACAGAATAGAATGAAAACAATACCTGCCCCTAAATGATCTACTCTGTGAATTATTAACTGCATTGTCCAGGTTTTTACAAGGTAGAATAATGCATTGAATAACAATTATTACATCTCTGTATCCAGCGCAAGTCTGACAATGTTATATTAGTGCATTGCTGAATCCGTGGAGTACTCTAAGACTGAAAGCATTTGATTGGAAGCATTGCAGTACCATGATGCACCACATCATGACACTGCTTACTTTGAGGCACCAGTTGAATAAGATACAGTGACACTCCAAGGAGTAAAATAAAGATGACAGAGTCGGCGTGGGAAGTATTTCAGTGCCAGCCAGCAGGACATGTAAATTGGAGGTTTTCCAGGCACTTCAACCTACCAAAACACTCAGAATATAATCTGGGAAGACATAGGTAAGGCATACTTGCCAACCCTCCCGATTTTCGCGGGAGACTCCCGATTTCATTGCCCTCTCCCAGTTTCCTCCCGGGGTCATAAGTATGTAAGTAAGTAAGTAAGGTCTGAACTTCAGGAGGGGGCTGGGTGCAAAGCACAGGGCAATGGGCAAGTTCCTGTTAGTTTCCCTGTCTTATAATCAAGTATAATAATTTTTTAGCCTCCATGTGTTGCTGACAAGTTTCCCCACATCCCCCTTTTGCTGAATGGGTTCCTGGTTCAATCTATTAGTGATTGACAGTTTCAGTTCCTTTGGAAAGCTTATCTCTCCTGCCAAGGCCCCTCCTGATAAGTGACGGAATGTTGTTGAACTGGCAAGATCCTATATAACCTGTGCAGGCATGAGAATCACTCACCTTTCGGTGAAATTCGCCGTTTTGAATACAAAATAGGTCGTTTGTGTGATTCATGTAGATCTGCAATAAAAATATTTTTGGGGTATGGGGGGGTCTGGGACCCGGAATAATCTGCGGCTGCGAGCTGTTATATGCCATCATGACACGCATTGGTGTTCTTTTTTATATATTAGAATGCAGCGCGAGCTGTGTGCTCGAGTCTTCCTGCCTGTCGGCTCTGCTGCTCCGCGATGATGTTCCAGCTTCAGCAGCCACATTAGCTACGGGTGCGTTCGTTAATATTAACTGTGCGGTCCGGAGTCACTGTGGCACAGACTGGACCGCTGGTGAACAGCTGTTAGACCGGGCCGTTCAGGTGTTCAGAGCAGAGCTCCCTGTCGGAGCGCAGAGCGTGATGTGCACTGAAAAGTTTTTCTGTCGCAATATTATCGTTGAGCTAGCTAGCTAGCATACATTGTCACTATCTGCTAACGTTAGCTTTAGCCTTCGTTTTCTAATAGTTTTTTTTTCATAGGCGATAAACGGAGGTGGTATAAGTATAGATCTTGTACTTGAGTAAAAGTAGAAGCATTCAGATATTGTACTAGAGTAAAAGTAGAAGTACTCAGATATTGTACTTCATTAAAAGCAGAAATACTCAGATCTTGTACTTGAGTAAAAGTAGAAGTACTCAGATCTTGTACTTGATTAAAAGTAGAAGTACTCAGATCTTGTACTTGATTAAAAGCAGAAATACTCAGATCTTGTACTTGAGTAAAAGTAGAAGTACTCAGGTCTTGTACTTGAGTAAAGTAGAAGTACCAGAGTGTAGGAATACGGATACTCTGTTAGTAAAAGTACTGCATTCAAAATGTTCCTCAAGTAAAAGTAGAAAAGTATTCTCATCAAAATATAGTGAAAGTAGCGACAGTAAAAGTAGTCGTTGTGCAGATTGGTACATTGCAGAATAATATATATGATGTGTTTTATAATGATTGATCATGAAAGTGTTCTCAGTGCTGGTAAAGGTGCAGCTAGTTTGAATGAATTTGTATACTGCAGGGTAGCTTGTGGATTTACTCCAGGTGGAACTAAAGTCTGATTCAACACTTGATTAGATTTCACATCATTCATCCAGATCTGTGAAGTAACTAAAGGTATTAAATACATGTAGTGGAGTAAAAGTACACCATTTACCTATGAACTGTAGAGGAGAAGAAGAACAAAGTAGCAACACATTGAAATACTTAAATAAAGTACAAGTATCTCAAAATTGTACCCAAGTATAGTACTTGAGTTTATGAATTTAGTTACTTTACACCAGATGCCATAAAGATAGAAAGACTCAGCCTTGCACAGAGGCATGACAATAGATTTTCAAAATGCTCAACAGTGCTGCCAAAATTATAAACTGACTGCTACACAATTAAAATAAATGCTTTTATATATTTCTATTAGATGTGACTCTTTAGCGTTTCTGTTATTATTAACACTGCTGCTTTAGTTGTTTTGACTGCTAAAATCCTCTGTTATTCCTCATTTCGGGGGGCTCAGGTCCTTGTCACCTTTTCCATACCTGATGAGTTTGCATCCCTGATAATACTTAGTAAGGAGGTCATAATATTTTTGACTCATGGCTGAAGTTAAGTTTCTCCATCTCTCCCCAGGTTGGCAAAAAAATGCATCTCAAAATGCATCAGATTGATGCTTTAAAATATGGAATATTCAAAATGTTCTTCCGGGGGAGCATGCCCCCGGACCTCCCTAGAGGGATAATATCCTTGTCACCTTTTTCACCCCTGACCCGTTTTCATGCCTGTGTATGCATCTTTCACACGGGGCGCACTCTCTCAGAATACCTTGTGTTCTGTGAGACCTGTGTCTTTGAAGCTTCAAATAAATAACCAGAAAGACAACTCTGTCTGTTTCACCATTTATTGTTTGATATTTCTGACTTGTGTATCTCCACAGTATTGACTAGGTCTAAGATTTCCATAACTTTAACTTTTCTGTTTTACTGATACTTATTTGGTTGTTGAGTCATTGGTTTTTATTTGACGTGTTTTAGCCTCTTATATTTAATGTTGCCCACTTATTTATTTTCTTGCCTTCCATGCACCATCCCTTTGCTGTTGTAACAACATATTTCCTGCTGAGGAACAAACAATGTTCAATACCCTAGACATAGCTGTCAGGGAAACAATCATAACTATAAACAAGATACCCTTATACAGGGTTCGTACGGGTGCTTGAAATCCTTGAAAATGCTTGAAATTTGACGTGGTGTTTTCAAGGTTGGGAAAGTGCTTGAATTTTGGGAATGGTGCTTGAAATTGAGATAAAGTGCTTGAAAATGTAAATGCTTTACTTTTACAAAAAATTGCTGTCTGACTGAATAGTTCGCTTTTTAGATTAAAAGAAAATAATTGCTTCTCTTCTACATAAAACATCACCGCTGCGGCCTTCCCGCGCTATGCGCGCGACCTGCAAGTGTTTGTGTTACGTGTGACCTGGGCATTCTGATGAGAGTGATAGATGACTGTGTGCCAGGAGGTTGCAGTTTCAACGAGCGTTGGCTAGCAGAAGACAAATACAAGCCATGGCTAAGACGAGGGTCAAGCCCACGAATAGCCTCCTGCAAAGTTTGCAAAAATAATGATGCGAGAGTCTGCGCTGACGAGCCACATGAAAGGTACGCCATAGTAGAGCATTTTAGATTAGGCTAACGTTGCATGTTACGTTTGTTTAAGCTAACGTTAGCGAGCTGAATAGCGAACTCCATGAGGGATAATAATAATTGCAGGGGACAATCATTTCAGAGGAGCGTACCTATGTTATGTGCGTTACAGTCGCCATCGTGTGGTGTTCAGAGGATGAAGCTCTCACGGCATTTCGTGTTATAGTCACGAAATATAATCTATTGATTCGACACAGAGCGATTTTGAAAGCAATGTATTTCTACTGATTGTATGTTTCGTGCCTAAACCAAATGTGACTTGCTCTATCGAAATCAGTCACATTGACCCGAAGACACATTTTCGTTTGTATTACTGGTCTCGGGGAAGCTCGCGAGTGTGTTTGTGTATTTTTGCGTTTGTGTACCGGGGAAACACTCACAAGAAACACCGGTGTTCCGGTTTAACTGGTTCCCAGATCAACTGGTTGACAGATGTGGAGGCGTGGCTTTCGACTGAAATACACATTTCGATCGCTTCTTCTGTCGTTTACATAAATCTTTTGGTATATTTGGCTGGATAGGAACACTTTGATGCACATTCAGTACCAGTGTGTGAGGTTGTGGTTACGATGGCAATATCCGGACACGAACAGCGAGGACTACAAAAAGAAAAACGAGTTGACTGGGGATGTCTGTTCAAAACATTGCGAGCTCCAATAAATCATTTAAACCAGCTATTGTTGGCAGACTTATTACTGAATATCGCTCTTAATGTGATACCAAGTCCATCTGAGACATGTGTACACCTTCAGACAGCCTCCAAGTGAAGCACACGTTCTTTACTCACAGTTTGAAAGCAGCGTGGAGTAGTTTTCAGCTGTGTTAAACTGTGATCCTCTCAGGTAAACTGTGATTCGCCCAGGGGAAAATGGGATCCGCCCAGATTAAACTGTGTTAAACTGTGGCTATCTACCAGCGATCATGTTTAATATGAAAGACACACACATACATCCCTTATAAAAACGGCATTCTGCAGCACTCATCCAGATCAAATGTGACTGTTAACTCGTTTTGGAAAGATAGCAGCAGAAATGTCATTGCTGCATGTGCAGGGATATTTAGACTTTAAAATGCTGATGGGTCATTAATCTTGGTCTCGGCAAACAATATTAGGAATCCTCTATTCAAACTACATAATATTACTGAATATTATGTAGTTTGAATAGAGGATTCAAACTACATAATATTACTGAATATTATGTAGTTTGAATAGAGGATTCAAACTACATAATATTACTGAATATTATGTAGTTTGAATAGAGGATTCCTAATATTGTTTGCCGAGACCAAGATTAATGACCCATCAGCATTTTAAAGTCTAAATATCCCTGCACATGCAGCAATGACATTTCTGCTGCTATCTTTGCAAAACGAGTTAACAGTCACATCTTATCTGGATGAGTGCTGCAGAATGCCGTTTTTATAAGGGATGTATGTGTGTGTCTTTCATATTAAACATGTTCGCTGGTAGATAGCCATCGACATGAAAATAACAAAAAAGTTCATGCTGGACTCAAACCCGAGTCCCAACAGCAAAAGTCACTCCAGCCCTGCACTTTATGAGTGCGCCACGGATCAACACGATACCTTCCAGAGAATCAAAAATAAAATAACAGTGTTCAAAACACTCACGTCAATTACATTACATGACATTGCATTTACCTGACACGTTTATCTAAAGCGACTTACAATAAGTGCATAAGACCAAGAAGATACAAACTTGAAGAAAACAGAATCATATACTGTAAGTACATCAGGTTTCATAGAGCCAAAACATTTAAAGTGCTACTCAACTGGCTGTCAGGATTCTCATGTTTTGTCACGTTTGTAGTAGTGTATGTCTGGTTATGGGTATTTTCCTCCTGGTATATTGTCTGGTCTCTTTTCCCTGTGTTTTCATGTCTGTCGTTAGTTTCCCTGGGGCCTATACTACGAAGCTGGTTCAACCTAACCTGGATATGTTTGAGTTAGCCGGTTGGCCTAATCCAAAACATACGCGCTCTCGCTAAACTGTACTACGACGCTGGTTATTAAGTGGATCGCTCAAGCCAGCCGTGTCCTATCTAGTTAGGTGCGCGTTCACATGAAAGGGGTGGTATCTGGAGCATTCGACCAATCACAAACATGGAGAAGCGTACTGACAGCGCAGTGCGTCATACTTCCTGAATGAAAAGTGAACTATAATACTAGTCAAAAATGAAGAAGTTAAACTTTAAACATCCATGACTTAAACACTTTATCCAGGATAAAAGCCACATAGCTGCACCTGCAAGGTGAATACAGCTGGCAAAAGAAAAAGTGTTTGAATGCGTACATTAACAGGTTTATGATATCACTGCCCCGTCTAAAACACGATCTGACTTCAATTACATTTGTCTCGAGTGTTTCGTCAACTTATGTGTTGCTTAAAATAATACTGAGTGTTGCACGGCCAGATACGGCTCAGCTGATTCAGATAAGGAGATATATGATACATTATGAAGTGATATGCCGCGGACTGTACTTAATGTACTCTGATCCGGTTACTTATGTTGTGGCCGATATTTAAGTAAGCTTTCTTAACGCTAATGTTATAATAGTCAGATTGCTCTGAAGATGGAGGTGATATTCTATTCATGTTCACGTTCACACAGTCGGTGATTTTTGCCGGCCGTCTTTCCTGCGACGGCAGTTTTTCTGTATTTCCTTTCTCCTGTAATATGACTTGATCGCTTTAAACTCCGCACACTGAGCTCTGATTGGTCAGCAGGCGGTGCTTTCACTGAGTTGAGCTCTTAGCCTGCAACCTAACCTGGTCCCGACCAGGTTAGCTGCTTAGCATATATTACCATGGAGATCTAGCCTGCTAAAAAGAGAACCAGCTTCGGATGACCGGAAAGCCGGAGTTTTCCCTGAATTTAGCCGGCTAAGCGAAAATCCTGCTTCGCAGTATACCCCCCAGGTGTGTCTAATTTCCTGATTGTTTTCAACTGTCACTCCTTGTGTGTCTCCTGTGCTCATCAGTGTCAGCCCCGCCCCTGATTGTTCCCACCTGTGTCTAGTTACCCTGTGTTTAAATTCCCCTGTCTCCCAGTATTCAGTGTCGGTTCCTCTTGTGATTTGGCTTGTCCTCGGTGAGTGTTCTGTTCTGTCTGTGTATATATAGCCTTGGAATAAAGGAATTATTTTGACTTTAATCTGCATTTGGGTCCTACCTGCTTCACACATCGTAACATTACGAACCGACCAACAATATGGGCCCAGCAGATCCTTTTGAGCAGGAGTTATTAGATTTTACTTTTTCTTTGGCTACCTGCTCTGATCAATGGATAGGAGCGGTCAGGGTTCAGCAGCGAGATGCTGCTCTGGCAGAAGCAGTCCACCTTACACTGAGGAATCAAAGTTTGGTGAAATTCTTACCTGCCAGGCTTTTGGATTACCTCACAATTTGTTTTCCCGATCCTGACAGACCCAGTTCTCCCAACTCCTCTTTTGACACCACACGCATTGGTGTGGTCTGTCTGGCGTCAGCCCCTGCTTCTCACCCAGTGTTTGCTACTGTCCAGGAGCCATTCGCTGGTACTCGTCTGGACTTTGGAGGTCCACGGAGCCTCCAAACAGCTCCTAAAGGAAGGGGTCGCAAGGCCAGGTTGGCAGCACGAGCCCAAAGGGCCAGGGTTCCAGAACCAGTTCAGCCCCCAGCAGCCATGGTTACGGACCCAGTTCTGGCCCCAGCAGCCATGGTTCCGTGCCCCAGTACCATCCCACATAGCCATGGTACCGTGCTCCAGTACCACCCCACACAGCCATGGATCCGTGTTCCTGTTCCCTGCCCAGCAGCCATGGTTCCGGCTCCAGTGCCGGTCCGAGCAGCCATGGTCCCTGCTCCAGAACCGGACTTTACAGCCATGTTTTCGGCTCCAGAACTGGACCTTTCAGCCAGGATTCTGGCTTCAATTCCGGCCCCAGTCCCGGTCCCAGCAGCCTTGGTTCCAGACCCAGATGTGGCCCCAGCTGCCACAGTCCCATCTCGAGTTCCCTCTCGAGTTCCCTCCTCTAGTCCCTCCTTTAGTCCCTCCTCGAGTCCCCTCTCTAGTTCCCCTCTCGAGTCCCCTCTCGAGTTCCCTCCTCTAGTCCCTCCTCTAGTCCCTCCTCTAGTCTCTCCTCTAGTCCCCTCTGGAGTCCCCTCTCCAGTCCCCTCTCGAGGTCCCTCCTTTAGTCCCTCCTCGAGTCCCCTCTCTAGTTCCCCTCACGAGTTCCCTTCTCTAGTTCCTCCTCTAGTCCCTCCTCTCTCCTCTAGTCCCCTCTGGAGTCCCCTCTCCAGTTCCCTCCTTTAGTCCCTCCTTTATTCCCTCCTTTAGTCCCACCTCTAGTCCCTCCTCGAGTCCCCTCTCTAGTTCCCCTCTCGAGTCTCCTCTCGAGTTTCCTTTTCTAGTTCCTCCTCTGGTCCCTCCTCTAGTCTCTCCTCTAGTCCCATCTCAAATCCCTACTGAAGTGCTGTTGGAGGTCCCGCAGACTACTCTTCTGCCGGGGGTCCTGCCAACCCCGTGTCCTGTCTCGTTGGAGGTCCCGCCGTCTGCTCTCTTGCCGGGGGTCCTGCCAATCCTGTGTTCTGTGCCGTTGGAGGCCCCGCCGACTACTCTCCTGCCGGGGGTCCTGCCGGCCCTTTGTCCTGTCCCGTTGGAGGTCCCGCCGTCTACTCTCCTGCCGGGGGTCCTGCCAGCTCCTTGTCCTGTCTCGTTGGAGGTCCCGCCGACTACTCTCCTGCCGGGGGTCCTGCCAACCCTTTGTCCTGTGCCGTTGGAGGCCCCGCCGACTGCTCTCCTGTCGGGGGTCCTGCCAACCCTTTGTCCTGTCTCGTTGGAGGCCCCGCCGACTGCTCTCCTGTCGGGGGTCCTGCCAACCCTTTGTCCTGTCTCGTTGGAGGTCCCGCTGCCTACTCTCCTGCCGGGGGTCCTGCCAACCCTATGTCCTGTGCTGTTGGAGGTTCCGCTGGGGTTCCTGCCAGCTCCATGTCCTGTCCCGTTGGGGGTCCCATTGACTACTCTCCTGCCGGGGGTCCTGCCAACCCTGTGTCCTGTCCCGTTGGGGGTCTCGCCGACGACTCTTCTGCCGGGGGTCCTGCCAGCCCTAGGTCCTGTGCCGTTGGAGGTCCCGCCGACTACTCTTCTGCCGGGGGTCCTGCCAACCCTATGTCCAGTCACGTTGGGGGTCCCGCTGTCAAGTCTTCTGCCGGGGGTTCTGCCAACCCCTTGTCCTGTTCAGTTGGAGGTCCCGCCAGCACCGGTCTCGTCGGAGGTCCTGCCAACTCCTGGTCCTCTTCCGTGGGGGATCCTGCCGAAGCCTGTCCCACCGGCTCCGGTTCCTGTTCGTCCTCCGGAGCTGATTGGCCTTCGCCCCACCTTGGACTCTGCCTTGCCCCCGGGCCGTCCGCCCGAGTCCCCTTTCTCGGCTTCTGCCTTGCCCCCGGGCCGTCCGCCCGAGTCCCCCACCTTGGACTATGCCTTGCCCCCGGGCCGTCCGCCCGAGTCCCCCTTCTCGGCTTCTGCCTTGCCCCCGGGCCGTCCGCCCGAGACCCCTTCCTGGTCCTCTGCCATGCCCCTGGGCTGTCAGCCCAAGACCCGTCCTCCGGACCCCCTCCACCCACCCTGGTGGCCCTAGTTTTGCCCTAGTCTTTCATATTAAACATGATCGCTGGTAGATAGCCACAGAAGATGTAACACAGTTTAATCTGGGCGGATCCCATTTTCCCATGGGCGAATCACAGTTTACCTGAGAGGATCACAGTTTAACACAGCTGAAAACTTCTCCACGCTGCTTTCAAACTGTGAGTAAAGAACGTGTGCTTCACTTGGAGGCTGTCTGAAGGTGTACACAGGTCTCAGATGGACTTGGTATCACATTAAGAATGATATTCAGTAATAAGTCTGCCAACAATAGCTGGTTTAAATGATTTATTGGAGCTCGCAATGTTTTGAACAGACATCCCCAGTCAACTCGTTTTTCTTGTTGTAGTCCTCGCTGTTCGCGTCCGGATATCGCCATCGTAACCACAACCTCACACACTTGTACTGAATGTGCATCAAAGTGTTCCTATCCAGCCAAATATACCAAAAGATTTATGTAAACGACAGAAGAAGCGATCGAAATGTGTATTTCAATCTGTCAACCAGTTGATCGGGGAATCAGTTAAACCGGAACACCGGCTGTTGTTATGCTTGCTGTGACGTTACATTAGTCCGTTCTCTGCTTGTAATCATGCCGAAGCTTCAAAGTTGTATTTATCATCTGAATTTGCTGACACAAGTTTAATATTCTGAAAGCCAAGACTTTGTTTATTTGAAAACATGAAAACAAACTGTCTTTTATATAAAATTGAAGTATTATACAATTAAAACTACATTTTGCTTTAATCCCATGTAATTGTAGAATGAACACAGTCTTCCTTTGCAGATGTATAAGTCAGGAGTCTTGAGTAGTCAGCATTACCTAGAATCATTGGACACATTTGTACATATTATTTTCCACTTGTTACCATTGTGAGTCTATTTGTATGCAGCTCTGCGTGATTTTGTGGCTACAATTCAGGCTAATACACTACCAGAGGTGGATAAGTACTCAGATGTTGTACTTGAGTAAAAGTAGAAGTACTCAGATATTGTTTGAGTAAAAGTAGAAGTACTCAGATCTTGTACTTGAGTAAAAGTAGAAGTACTCAGATATTGTACTTGAGTAAAAGTAGAAGTACTCAGATATTGTACTTAGTAAAAGTAGAAGTACCAGAGTGTAGGAATACTCTGTTACAGTAAAAGTCCTGCATTCAAAATGTTCCTCAAGTGAAAATAAAAAAGTATTCTCATCTAAATATAGTGAAAGACAGTAAAAGTAGTCGTTGTGCAGATTGGTCCATTTCAGAATAATATATATGATATGTTTTATAATGATTGATCATGAAAGTGTTCTCAGAGCTGGTGAAGGTGCAGCGAGTCTGAATGACTTTGTATACTGCAGGGTAGCTGGTGGATTTACTCCGGGTGGAACTAAAGTCTGATTCAACACTTGATTAGATTTCACATCATTCATCTGTGAAGTAACTAAAGGTATTAAATACATGTAGTGGAGGAAAGTACACCATGTACCTCTGAACTGTAGTGGAGTAGAAGTACACCATGTACCTCTGAACTGTTGTGCAGTAGAAGTACACCATGTACCTCTGAACTGTAGAGGAGTAGAAGTACACCATGTACCTCTGAACTGTAGAGGAGTAGAAGTACACCATGTACCTCTGACTTGCGTTCACTACCAACAATGAATCAATAATGTATTGAAAAGTTATTTGGCTGATTGTTGTATATCGGCTCAGCCAGGTTATATGGGAGGCCTAGTCTACGTCGTACAGGTCACTAATTTTGAAATATTAAACTTAGTTTTCTTTTCTTTAATTTTTCATCCTCGTGTAGAATGCTATCACGAAACACACATTTGGTTGTTTATAGCATAAAGAACATCTGATTTAATGTGAGGTAGGGAAATAATCATTTGAGTATGTGTATATAAATATGTAATGTACAACAGCTGTAAGATGCTTGGAAAGCTGGAAAATGCACCTTGAAAAGTGCTTGAATTTGACTTTGGAAAAGGTGTAAGAACCCTGCTTATAGTACTTGTAATGAAAAGATCGCAATGTAGATCAAGTCAGGAAGTTCTCCCAGCAACATTGTTATTATTTGTTGAGCTTTTTTATTGCATTTACAGGTTATATATTCCAAAAGTTAAACAAAGATATTGATAACAGATCCAATAGCTTTTTGACAAAGCTGTATGTGTCACAACAAACATGCCAACTGTGCAACATGTGTCTAGTGAAAATGTTGTGCTTTTCAATGTTGTTCAAAAAGACAATAGCAGTGTTTTAATATTAAAGCTCTGTTTTGATATTTGTAATTTTACTTAGCTTGCAAAGAGCGCACGCACAATTGACTTTGTTCCAAAATGATTAAGACCATATTTGTATCATAGTGCTCCTTAATGCTAATTATCATTGTAAAAAATGTCTGTGCTGACCAGCCATATGAAGCATTATGATACTTGACCTTATACATCATGATCTATGATTTTGTGATAAAGCAATCTGAATATTTGTGAGCGCTTGTAAATGTGATAAAAGCCTTCAAACTTTTAAAACTTTGTTCGTAAAGCATTATAGGGAGGCGTGTGGCGTGTGGCGTAGTGGGTTGTCCGTAGGTGTTCGGATCAGGGGGTCACAGGTTCAAACCCCGCTGCAGTCAGCATGTCGTTGTGTCCCTGAGACACTTCACCCCAAAGTGCTCCTGTGGGGATCGCCCACAGTATTGAGTGTGTGAGTCGCTTTGGATTAAAGCGTCTTACAAGTGACATGTAATGTAATTATAGACATACAGTACGTGTAAACAAGTGTTATCAGAACTGTATACAGCAGTATCATATTTATGAATAACTCATTCATGTTTGACAATCAGAGTCTACTTTCCAAATGTACCACAGGTTTCAAATGTTCTTTTCTTGTGATGCATGGGCACTTCATGCTGTAGTGATGAAAGACAACACAAATAAAACAATAATTAGATTTTCAAAAGGAACAAATAAATAGAAATAGACTGATGACACCATCATAACATCCTCTCAGATTGACATGGATAAGGACAATGAGGGACGCTGGGTTTTGGTGGTTATATTAAAGGTACCATGAAGTTTTCTTTGTTCTAATTCATTGCTATAAGTGAATACATATATTCAAACACTGCTTTCTTGGTATGAATGTGTCAACAAGGACAGTTTAAGTATTGAGAGTGTTTTGCACGTTTCTTTAAATCTAATACTCAGTGTAATTTCTGTGTTTTATAATGTTGATGAAGAAATAGTTAATGCTAGATACCCACCTTTCTCTCTTTTGCATTTGCTGAATAGTTTGAGGTAGAGGTTTTCCAAAACTTTCCGGCAGGTAAAGAGCTGCAAAGGCAGAGACAACAGCCAGAGTCCCCAGTATGATATAAGGCAGGTACTCAAAAGATTCCCCTGAATAAGGAGAAGGCAAAATCAGGAAGAGGAAGATCCGGGGTCCGACACATGTGCACTATAAACATGTACAGGATGTGAAATCAGAGCATCCTAAATATTGAAATGCCAGCTTATCTTCACAAATTCAATATGTTAAGATAGGATCACACAAATATCTACGATGAAGACGAGTTGACTCACTCAGCAGTAACAAAAAAGGAGCAAGGCAGTTTCCTATTCTGGAAACAGTAATGCAAACGCCTTCCGCTGTGTTCCTGAGCACTGTTGGGTAAAGCTCTGCAGTGTAGGCGTACATCAGGGATGTACCGCTGGTGATAACAAGTTTACCCAGCATCTCCAGAGCGACAGCCAGCTCTGATAAAGCTGAAACGCAAGAAATGGATTAACAACAGTGTTTTTTATCAAATGTTCTCCTTTGCTTGAGTGACTCCAAAGCTTTATTCAAGTCCTCCTCTTTCTCTTAGCAATTATTCCACTTACAAAGCCTTCTTAAAAAGGAACTCTCTCTCTCACTATATATATATATATATATATATATATATCAAATTAACACCAAACCAAAATGTGCACATTTGGTGCTCGTAATATCAAGAATTATGGTTTTAAATTCTAAGTGATGGCACGAGAAGTAAGTGGGAGGGAAGTGACCCCTAAGTCCCTTTCTTAATTCGGCATCATTTCTGGTTTGATCCCAAGAAAATCTCTCAATGAGGAAAAAGAAGGCCAGCCGGGTCCAGATGTATGTCTCCCCCTCTCATCATGTAATGTAAAATCGACGAGCTAACAGCGTTAGCCTGGAGTCAGATGGAATATTTGGAGTGCAGTTTACTTTGATAATGAGAACATGGCTGTACCAGGATATATCTAATGACAACATTTCCATCCAGCTTCACCACGTCTTCACCATGAGCCTGAGTGATCAGAGTAGAGATGGGCGAGTCATGATTCATCCGGATCATTAACCCGGATCCTAGTAATGAGCCGGTCGTGACGAGTCTCCCTCTCGATTAACCCGAGTCCTTTGAGTCCTACACCTGATGTGACGTAACAATTAAAACTATAAATTGCGTCACTCTTTACTCTCTTTATAACGTGTACAATCACATTACAACGTTGTTGTATCCAGAGATCCAGCAGACTCGTCGCCATGCACGAATCAACAGCAAATTCAGCCCCTCCTCCGGCTCCCGCGAGAGTCCCGTGAGCCTTGAGTGAGCCGTGAGTCGTTGGACTCGCGGGAGCCGTGAGTGAGCCGTGAGTGAGCCGTGAGCCGTGAGTGAGCCGTGAGTCCGCAAATCTCTGAGTCTGCTGCGACTCGTCGAGGGAGCCGTGGGACTCGCGGGAGCCGTGGGACTCGCGGGAGCCGTGCGAGCCGGAGGAGGGGCTGAGTCTGCTGTACATTCGTGCATGGGGACGAGTCTGCTGGATCTCTGGATCTGCTGCCTGCTATAAGTTACGGCTCTGAGTCCTCGTAGGCTACTGGTCTCTCTCGATCATTGACCTGGATTCACGGATCCCGCGATTTTTCCGGCTCTAAATTAAGTTTCAGTGTAGACTTCTAACAAAATGGTCATGTTGTGCAACAGTCTCCTCAGGAAATGCAGCTATTATTACAGGAGACTCTCCTGTAATAATAGCTGCATTTCCAATAAGGAATCGGATCTTACTTGGAAACTCGTTTATTTTGAACATGGCACACAAAAAGAAACAAATTATAGAACATTTCAAAACAGTTAGAATATATAAAATGTAATTATAAAATTATTATTATTATTATTAAATGAAAACACAATTGTGCAAAATTAGCTTAAGTACAGGAACATATTAAAATAACTATATACATATAATGCAAAACACTTATTTTTTAAAATGCACACACACACACATGTTTTATTAAAGCAAAAGACACTGTGTAGCGGAGGTTAATGTAACGTTAGTTTAATATGCTGGTTAAATGCAACAACTTTTCGGTTTCACCGGTAGGATTTCTACGGTCTTGGTCATGCTGACTCATATGACTCAAATGACTCAAATGACTCGTATGATCCGGATCTCTTCAATGATTGACTCAGAAGACTCCGAGTCCATAAAATGATCCGGATTTGCCATCTCTAGATCAGAGGGTCTCTGTGCTGTGGAGGACGCTCGACCTTGTTCCTGTGCTTAAGACGCTGCGTCCCAGTGGCTACTCTCATTGCACATTGTTACTCTTACCTCCTATGTTTGTATAAATAGTTATTGACTTTAGTCCAATATGGTGCACATGTAATAAAACATAACTTCCCCCCGGAATAAATGAAGCATTCTGATTGATTGATTGATTGATTGATTGATTGATTGATTGATTGATTGATTGATTGATTGATTGATTGAACTGCTTACTTTCAGGCACCAGTTGAATGAGAAACAGAGACACTCCACCAAGGAGTAAGATAAAGATGACAGAGAGTCGACGTGGGAAGTATTTCAGTGCCAGCCAGCAGGACATGTAGGCTGGTACCTCTGCAGCTGCTGAGAGGAAGCAGCTGATGTAGGGGTTAGCATGAAGCCGGGATGTGTTCAGGGACAGGCCATAGTACCCAATACTCAAAGAGAACCTGGACATACACAGACCGAAGAGATGTTTGTTATTAGGTTATGAATATATTCAAAATGTATGATCCAATATGGTTATAGAGAGCTTTGTCAAATGGGGCAACTTCAATCATTAAAGCTCGATATGATCAAAACCAAGGAGCAGGTTGTGGAAAAAGAACACCATTGTAGGAAGTTGTAGCCATGACAGTAGACATTGCTACAGATATAGATGTTGCAGCTAATGTTACGAGTTTATGTTGTGATTTTTTAGTCTACCAACCACTAAAAAGGACTTGACCCCACATAGCATCATTCTTCCATTTGCACACACAATAAAACACAAACACTAATGGCAAGAGCTGAAATGCCAGATGCCAACCTACTCATCAGGACCGTTTAAGGGCCAAGTGCTTTGGAGGAGCCGAGGAGTTGTACCTGCATTCCAACTGTGGGTATGAATTTAGATCTCATTATCTTTCTTAATCAGATATCAATCTGTAAGAATCATCTGCTAAACTACTTTAATAGGTATGCCGGTGTGATCTAAAATTCAATATGATGGCTGGGGAGTTGTAATAAAGAACACTACTCATCACAGTAATGTGATCACTTCTTCTGCTAATGCATTACCTATTGAGTACATTCTGCTGTCTTTCCCCAACTGCTTCTGTTTACCAAGGAGCTTCACTTGGAGGTTTGGGACCAACTACTAGGAGTTACAAGTTCAGCAAAAAGGACATGAACCCTGTTCAGAGTGCATACTCACCACACCAGGCAGAGAATGACAGTCGTGCTTCTGACGCTTTGTGTCTTCACCAGGCTGATAACATTGAGGTGTTCCTGAGGGTCATCATCCTGCAAGATAATACAAACATATAAAAGCATCAGTTTTACCAGCAGCTAGTTATGTTTTAGCTAGTCTGTAACCTACCACTTTGGTGAAAAAGTAAAAATGTCGAACTGTAGGAAAAATAGCTATGACATTTGAAAAAGGACTGCTCTTTACAGAATAAATAGTACTATTAAAGTTGGCCTTAAGCATATCAATTGGCTCCTGTGTCTTCACAATCAGGGTTCGAGTTACGTGGGAGCCAATGGGAGCTGAGCTCCCATAAGGAGGGGCCTGAGCTCCCACGGACCCAGTGAAATCAAACATCTGTGGGGGTCGCTAATATACATTAACAACCTTTATTTTGATCACAAATAATGCATTTTTTCAATGTAATGAGTATTATTTATGTTAACGAGGTAAATAGGCAAACAAAACAATGTTTTCCAAAAGAACTACGCATCGTATTCTCTCTTGAATGACAATATGCCTGCACTTCACCTCTAACGTGCGCAATAAAATATTGCGCAATCTATGCCTGTGAGGCTGTGAACGTGCTGCGCGCGCCCGAAGAATGAACCGTTATATCAACAGACATTCAAATATATTGACAAGATACACACATACATACTACGAGTACCGTAGGCTATCAGACGATTACCATGCCGCCCAAAAAAAGCCGACGGGGTCTACAAGCTAGTTTTGGTTTTCTCACAAAGAAACAAAAAACAGCTTTTGACAACCAAAATGCACCTGCTAGCGTGACAGCTAGCACTAACCTTGCTGCTACGGAGGATGCCGTCTTTGCTGCTGAAAACAGACCACTTTGGGCTATTTTATCTGCGCAAAGGTATGTGCGTGTCTGTCTGTCTCTCTGTGTGTGTGTGTGTGTGTGTGTGTGTGTGTGTGTGTGTGTGTGTGTGTGTGTGTGTGTGTGTGTGTGTGTGTGTGTGTGTGTGTGTGTGTGTGTGTGTGTGTGTGTGTGTTGGACCACGTAATTAGCAGTGAAGTCAGTCTCTCTCTCTCGTTTTATCTGCGAGAGCTAATTTTTGTATGTTCTTTAATTGGTATAGCTCTTACGTTGTTATTGATTGTGTACGAGTTCATGTGTTTGAGCATGCGCAGTCTGTCCTGAAGTTGTGGAGAGAGTAAAACGTAATAAACGGAGGCGCTGTTTGTGACGCTCCACAAGTACAGAGTTCCTGAGTTTTTGTAATTATCTTTGAAGCCCTAAAACATCAGACACTAATTGTATACTCGCAAGGGTGTGCAATATATACCATTATTTGGAGTCTGCACCCCCAAGGTGCGCAATACATTATTGCGCAATCTATGCCTGTGACTGCGTGCATGCGCGTGCAGGCGCAGGCATGCGTTAGTTTTAAAGACCCCCATAGAGCTCAGTTTATATCTCGAACCCTGTTCACAATCCTATTCAAGTCAGACTCACTTGTGCACTGTAATCTTTAAAGATGACCGTTGGAGCCTCAACTCTGTTTGTCTTAGCCGCCTTTCTCACTATGGCCTCGGCCTCCTCCACTCTTCCCTGAGAGAGCAGCCAGCGAGGAGACTCCGGGATAAACCTTCCTCAGCATTAAAGACAGAAAAAAAAGTTAACCAGTGGGTTTAACATATAAAACAAAAAGGAAGATTAAGTTAGAATATTTTAGGGAAATAACCAAATTGTTGTTACCCTCTCCTGACATTTTGCCGTTATAAGTACAACTTACCACCAGAGAGGGATGTAGAGCACGCCAGGTAGAGAGATAGCTAACAAGAGAGATTTCCAGTCCCTTAAAAAAAAAGCTACGAGAGGCAGAATCATGTAGCCAATGGCATAGCCCAGACACACACCCATAGATGAGAATATGACCCGAACATCGCCAGTCAAGATCTCAGTGCCTGTAGACAAAGAGAAATGTATGATGGAAGCAAGATGTACACGGCAAATATATGCATATCATTCAGAATCAGACATGTCTTTAAATAGTACTTTTCTTTGTTACAAGAGCATTTACCCAAAACAAAACCAGATACATAGTTGGATATCTGTCCCAAACCATTGAAGAAAATGAGGATGGTGAAAACCGTCCAAGAAGGTGAAAAAGCTTGACAGAAGGAAAAAGTTGTCTGAACTGCCATGGTGGTGAAGAAAACAGGCTTTCTTCCAAACCTAGAGTGAGAAATCCAGATGATAGAATACAAATTATACAAAATAACATACTAAATATAAACGAGAAATGTTTCATCAACTGTATGCATTATGTACCAACATAAAATGTAATACTGAGGAAAACGCCTGTTGGATTTGTAGATTTCTGTACCTGTCTGAGAGCTGTCCTGAGATGAAGGATCCAACAAGAAATCCCAGGAAGAAAGCTGTGGAGGTGAACGGTGGCTTCCACTGATCACTGCACACCAGGTCAAACTGGAATATCCATACATGAAAAATGTATCAATGAATACAATGACCAAAGGAATCCATGTCAAAAACAACCTGATGAATACAAGTACAATATTCAGTAGCTGACTAGGATGCTATACTTAACAGCTCCGTGATAGAATGGTTATCTGTTTGAATGTATAACCATTTTGTCAAAGCTGCAAATGGTAGTATGTGAATGTGCATGGTGTGGGGGAAACTGCTGTGTAGCAATGCAGGAGGAGTCACCGACTCAAAAGGAGACACGGGGAGAGCTGGAGCTTTGACGTCAAACACTGATGGCTTTATTTAGGAGCTTCGGCCGGAGAATTCACAAAACAAGTCCAAGAGCCAGAGGTTCTGACTTCACGGTAGAGTTGCCACGTCAAATCTGAAGAACTCACCAGAACTACCCCAGACCCATGTGTTTAGCTAGTTCAGAGAGAATAATCAACATAGAATCATAACACCTCTATCAGCTGACGCCAACAGGCAGGAGCAGGGAGACAGAACCCTGAGAGCACAGCAGCCAAGGTTACAGGTGCGTGTGCTCAGTCAGGACAGTTCGAACTGATGAACTGGGTCAAAGTTATGGGCCTTGGAAAATATTTCCCCAACAGTTATTTCCCCAACACATGGTATTTGTAGAATTGTATCCTTGTATCAAAGGAATTCTCTATCATAGCATAGGAAATGAAGAAAAACAACAGCTCAAACATCCTTTAAACAGGATTAACTGGGAACATGTTATTCTTATCACCCATTAATCAGTTTAAACAGGTTATTATTTTACATTTTGAATGGCCTTTCCAGCTTCCCTTGGTGAGTTCAGGCCATCTTTTTTTAAATTAGCAAATAGTCTTATGAGAACATGACTAGCCCTTCATATGTGTACAGAGATCACCTTGTAACTTGTCACCTATTTAGTCCATAGATCTAAAATTCTAGAAATGTTAAGAATAGAGTCTGCTCTCTACAGCTGAAACTATAGGGACACACACCTCAGAGACCAGAGTAGACTGGTAGATGTCTTTGCTGTAGCTCCACCCGTCCACACAGCCCTCCTGCTCCAGGTCGGTGAGGTTGACGTCCCTGCCAGGAATGAAGCCCTGAGCAGAGAGGTTTCTGACCACATCCAGCCTGTACCTGCTGCATCTGCTCTGCTCCCGTTTCCCATTCACCACCTAACAGTCACATTAACGTTATTACTGTTATAAGCAAACATGTAATCAAAACAAACCTACCCATGTCAAGTGTGGTGCCATACCGTGTAATAAAAGAGTAGTATATTTATACTTTTTACTCACTACATTTATTTTACAGACTTAGTTACTGGTCACTTTGCAGATTTAGTTTTAAATTAATATATGTTATTATAGGTTAAGTTAGCCAGTGTGTGTATAAGACAATTCAAATAAACCCCACCTTTACCAAGTCCAACATTGAAGTTATGAACATATCAAAACATGAATAATGATAATACAATTATATAAACTATATGGTGCTTATTTGTGTCATTCTGTATGGAGGAGTACTTTTACTTTTGGTACTAAGAGTATATTTTGATGCTAATACTTCTGTAGCTTCACTGAATGCAGCCCTGCAGAGTATTTGTATTTGTTTACTTCAGTAAATCATCCGATTTATTTTTCCACCCCTGGATTCAACATTATGGCATTGACAACCGTGTCCTTGCATGACCTTTTCCACCACAGTCCAAAGTATAGAGACTAACTGATCACTTGATTCCTTTAAATCTTTACAGCAGACTCGTAAAAAAAACATGCTGCACATCTGAACAAAAGTATTGTGAAAACAAATTAACATTTCATTTCTGGTTTGGCTAGTGTAAGAATTCATAATGAGGGAATAAAACTGCTACATTCTTCATATTTGTATTACCTCTATCGGGATGATTGCATCGCGCCAATCTTGAGTCAGGTTTTCCTCAGGAATCAGGCAGTGGTGTCTGGGAATGTCTGTCAGGAAGACAACAGAGAAAGCGCCCAATCCATTGGGCACGATGCTGGCACTGAGCAGGAAGAAGACAACCTGCTGGAAACGTCCCCACTGACCCAGAAAAGCAGTGGACTCATCGTAATCCTTCATAGCCTGAGTATTAAAGGTGGGGTAGGTACATTTCAGAAACCGGCTCGAGTGCACTAAAATTTGAAAGTACACAGCCGAAAAGAATCTGCCCCTTCCTTCAGACTTCCTTACAGAGCACCTCCTCCAACACACATGAACTCGCACATGACTTAGGTTGGCTATATAGTTCAGGGGAATTGTAAACCATACAAAACAGATAATTACCTGTCCAAGAGAAAAAGAGCGACCACGGCGTCAGATTTCAACTCGGTGTGTATGGGGGTTATTCCCTATCTTTATTCAAGAGCGTGGTATTTAAATTTGAGAGCATACTTTATTGATTTCCTTCACTCAAACCCTGTCATCGCACCAAAGACAAACCAAAGAGTAACCGCCCTTACGGAACGCTGTAATAAGTAAAGCGAACGCACCCGCAAGGACACCTGGCCTCCTATTGGTTGAGGGATTTTGACAGGATTGTTGCATAAATGTTTCGAGCGCGCACAGAATAAATCTGAGAGCAGAACAAATCTGTAAGCAGCAATATATCTGAGTGCAAGCGTACAGTTTGAGCAGAAGCAGAGCCAATCTAAGTGCAAACAGGCACTATTTGAGTGCAAGGACAGGGTTTGAGGGAAATAAATACATAAAGTATGCTCTCAAATTGAAATACCAAGCTCTTGAATAAAGATAGCCATAACCACCATGTGTTCCATCAGTAGTCGCCATCGTTGAAAAGCAACTCCGATATTGACTCTGGTTTGAATTCTCCTAGTTTCCACTTTGTTTTTTTGTTCCTAATTTGCTCTGTTACATTATTTCTTTTGCCACCAGTAGACGATGTTGAACCTAACTCTGCCATGGTGAAAGTGGCCGCCTGTTGCTGGCGAGTCATTGAAGTACTGCTGCAATGCACGCCCAATGACGGCACGCCCAATGAGCGCACGAGATACATTTGTGCATGCACGAGATGGAAGGCTGACAGACAGGGCGGCAATCGTACTTTTTATAGTATTACAGGTTCCACAGCTGAATTTTTTTGTATGGATTTTTTGTCAAAGCACTTAAGATATTCATTGCTATCGGGATGTTTAGAGTATTCCATGGAATATAACAAAAAGTGTATCTCGAGCCGGTTTCTCAAACTTACCTACCCCACCTTTAACTGTTTCCTCCACAGCTTGCAGAACAATTCCTTTTCCAACTCAACAGAATGAAGACATACAGTTTGCAGTCTCTTAAACTGTGAGAGAGCCACGCCCTTTACTAGATAACCATGCATGCCAACAAAGAAATAAAAAGGAAGAATTTTACAGCATTTCTCAAGCAATAATTTCCCCTTAGGTCTGCCGTTTAATATCTATTTAATGTTGTTATAACTTGCTTTTATTACTGGCTAGTACAGTAAAAGTTATTGTGTCTTTCATCTGAAACATTCCTTTGCTGCAACACTAATCATTTTCCTAGCCATAGCTGACAGGAAACAAGCATGTATAAGCCACATTGCTACACATATTACAATTACTTATATATAGACTCTTCTTGCAGTATTTATATTCTATTGTATTTGTATTTACTTGCACTATTTTATCTGTGTTATTGTGTTGCACTGTTGGAGGAGCCTGTGACCTAAGATGTTGACATATCTGCACTATGTACAAATGACAAAAAAAGCCTTGAATCTGGTTTTTTATTATCCTTATCAGGTTATGTATTACAAAGGTCGAAAACGGTATTAGTGTAGCAAGTTGTTGCTGACAAAGCAAAACATGTGAACTGTGCAACGTTTGTCTAGTGAACATGTTGTGCTGTTCTCTGATGTTAGGTTAATCTTTCACGGCAAAACATGAATTCACATTTAACAGGTCACCCTTATAACAGTAATAACGGAAACCTGTCTCTGTCTAGACAAATGCCAGAAATGACTTTAGCCATATCCAGTCTGAAATTCACTAAGTCAAAAGGTCAGGTTATTTATTACTATGGCTAAAACAATGTTGGGAATGCAAAAGCTTGTTGACTGGTCACTTGCATTTCCACAATACACAGCGTTAAATGTGTGGGGTTTTTTGCATTAAAAAGGGTAACAGACCTTTTGCATTCTATCATGAAATTAATGTATGAAATGAAAAAAAAGTTGCAACAGTTATTTGACATTTTACAAAACCTGTGTTATTAAATATCATTGTAAGGATCTTTTCTGATTCCCTTTTAAGTTTTCATTCAACCATTTCAGTTACAAAACAGATGTTTGGGAAAATTAAAGAGTGATGTTTTCAAATAGCTAAAAATGTGTTAAACAATGAGAAATGTTAACAGTACTAACACAATTCAAAAGCAATATTCACATATAACTTTCATTGATGAGGTGCTTGATTGTCAAAGTGGACTTTCAAGATGTTCCAATCGTATTATTTCTTTTCCAGTGCATGGACACCTGTTATAAAGCCATAAAAAGGAAGAAAAACATTACTGGCTGCACGGTAAGGACTGTGGTTTCAAGTCAGGAAGTAGTAGTAACCATACCCCTTTCGTCAAAAAAGTGACAAGGCAAGGCAAGTTTATTTATAGAGCACTTTTCAACACAAGGCAATTCAAAGTGCTTTACAAAAAAAAAAATGAAAGACATTAAGCATTAAAAAAGAAAAGCTAATCAAATAAACATTAAGGAAAAATACATGGATAAAAGTTACAGTGCAGTCTCAAATATAAATAGTTCAATTAAACATTACAAGAAAAAGTACATGGATAAAAGTTACAGTGCAGTTTAAGATATGAATAGTTCAATTAAAAGCAGCGACAAAAAGAAAAGTCTTCAGCCTGGATTTAAAAGTAGTAAGAGTTGCAGCGGACCTGCAGGTTTCTGGGAGTTTGTTCCAGATATTTGGAGCATAATAACTGAATGCTGCTTTACCATGTTTAGTTCTGACTCTGGGGACAGAAAGCTGACCAGTCCCTGAAGACCTGAGAGATCTGGATGGTTCATAGTTTTGCAGGAGGTCAGTAATGTATTTTGGGCCTAAACCATTCAGTGCTTTATAAACCAGCAGCAATATTTTGAAATCTATTCTTTGACATATAGGAAGCCAGTGTAAAGACTTCAGAACTGGAGTGATGTGATCCACTTTCTTAGTGTTAGTGAGGACTCGAGCAGCGGCATTCTGAATCAGCTGCAGCTTTCTAATAGATTTTTTAGTGAGACCTGTGAAGACACCATTGCAGTAGTCGAGTCTACTGAAGATAAAGGCATGGACAAGTTTTTCTAAATCCTGCTGTGACATTAGTCTTTTAATCCTAGATATGTTCTTTAGGTGATAGTAGGCTGATTTAGTAACTGTTTTAATGTGACTGTTGAAACTCAGGTCAGAGTCCATGACTACACCTAGATTTATGGCTTAGCTCAGCGCTAACTTTTAAACATTCTGCCTTGGCTCCAAAATTGGAGAAAGTTCTGACACATCCAGTCATTGATTTGTTCAATGCACTCATGCTCAGTGTTTGAATTGGAGCATAGTCTCCTGGTGAAATTGTTACGTAAATGTGTGTGTCACCTGCATAGCTATGGTAACTTATTTTGTTGTTCTTCATTATCTGAGTCAGTGGTAGCATGTAGATGTTAAAGAAAAGAGGCCCCAAGATGGAGCCTTGAGGAACCCCACATGTCATATTTGTCAACTCAGATGTGTATTTACCTATAGAAACAAAGTTGTTTCTATCCTTTAAGTAGGATTTAAACCAATTTAGAACTGTTTCCGAAAGTCCCACCCAGTTTTCCAGTCGGTCCAGTAATATGCTGTGGTCAACAGTGTCAAACGCAGCACTGAGATCTAATAATACTAACACTGAAGTTCTGCCACTGTCTGTGTTTAAGTGGATGTCGTTAAATACCTTTACAAGAGCAGTCTCAGTGCTGTGGTTTGGACGAAAGCCTGACTGGAACACATCGAAACAACTATTTAAATGCAAGAAATTACTCAGCTGTTGAAAAACAACTTTTTCAATGATTTTACCTAGAAATGGCAGGTTTGATATGGGCCTGTAATTGTTCATTACTGAAGCATCTAGATTATTCTTTTTTAAGAGCGGTTTAATGACTGCAGTTTTCAGGGCCTGTGGAAAAATACCTGAGTGAAGAGATTTGTTTACTATATGAAGTAGATCTGAGGCCATGCAAGGCAAAACATCTTTGAAAAATCCTGTTGGAATAATATCAAGGCAGCAGGAGGAGGATTTCAGAAGTTGTATAATGTCCTCTAGGTTTTTATCATTAATCTGATGGAATTGTGTCATGATGTCTGAATTTATGTTAAGTGGACACAGAGACAACACATTTGCTGTTCCTGATGCAGAGGCACTGACTGCTTGTCTGATTTTCTGAATTTTGTCAGTGAAAAAGGAGGCAAAATCATTGCACGCCCTGGTGGATAGAAATTCAGAGGCTACTGACACTGGGGGGTTAGTTAGTCTGTCGACGGTAGCAAACAAGGCACGTGCGTTGTTTTTGTTTTTGGTAATGATGTCAGAGAAGAACGATTGTCGTGCGTTTTTCAATTCCAAATTATAAAGGCCAAGTCTCTCTTTATAAATTTCAAAGTGAACCTGGAGATTTGTTTTTCGCCACCTGCGTTCAGCTTTTCGACATTCTCTTTTTTCTGTTTTAACGGTCATGGCCTTTCTCCATGGAGATATTTTCTTCCCAGTCACTTCCTTTACCTTAATTGGAGCAATGGCATATATAACATTTTTAATTTTTGAATTAAAATGATCTACTAGCTCATTTACTGAGGTGTTAGCAGGGGCAAGTGTGGAAGAAAAATTCTGAGTAAACATTTCCCTAGTATTTTCAGTTAAACATCGCTTTGTGGTTACCTCTTTTTGAACACTTGTGTGAACAGAAATAGAGCTCTCAAAGAAAACACAGGAATGATCAGAGAGCGCAACATCAGTCACCACAACCTTAGAGATATTCAGACCCTTTGAGATAATTAAGTCCAGAGTGTGCCCCTTATTGTGCGTGGGCTCCGTCACATGCTGAGTCAGTCCATAGCTATCAAGAACACAAAACAGTTCTTTAGCCCCTCTGTCCTGGGGGTTGTCAACATGGATGTTAAAATCACCAACAATGACTAGACGGTCAAAGTCAATACACACTATAGACAGCAGTTCAGTAAGGTCATCAAAAAAGCTTGCACAGTATTTGGGTGGCCTATAGATATTAGGAACAGAGCTCGAGAGGAGCATTTCAGCTGAAGGGCCACATATTCAAAAGAATCAAAGTTTCCATACGATTGTCTTCCTGCATTGAAGGGAATCATTGAACAGAATAGCAACTCCACCCCCTTTCTTATGCATTCTTTCCTGACTCATAAAACTAAAGTTGGGAGGGGTTGATTCGATAAGAACAGCTGCACTGTTATTTTGTTCAATCCAAGTTTCTGTTAAAAACATAAAATCAAGATTGTGCTCAGTGATAAAATTATTGATTAAAAATGTTTTTCCTGCCAAAGACCTGATATTTAATAAAGCTAGTTTAAGTTCGTTAAACACACTATCAGTCATGTTTTTTGTAACAAGCTGTGGCTGACATGGAATCACTGCTAAATTAGATAAACTCACACAAACGTTTGAGTGCTTCCTGTATCTAAGATGATTCATCGCTCTTAATCTATTACCTATCAACACAAATATCGGCAAAGCTACTGGCAGGCAGGGCCCGGGCATGTCCTGGAAAGAGTTGAGAGTGCCATACGCCCTTGAGCCTAGACCCAGCAGATATCAGTTTGCAGATTGTTTTGGTTTGGATGATTGTGGTAGGCATGGTGATGAAGCCGGGGGAGATGGTGCGCATCTCTGCTTCGGTGATTTTGGTGGGCGTCGTTGAGGGGCGGGGGTAAAGGACATGCTGCCAGCCCTGCGTATCGCCTTAGTCTGGTCTTTGAAATCCAGGAAGGAATCGGTGCCAGCCCTCTGTATCTCCTTCTTGTGTTCAACGATCTCCAGGATGGTGGGCGAGGGTGAACGGAGTATCCTCAAAGGCGTTGACGGGGGGGGGGGGGGGGGGGGGTGACGGGCGGTGGGGACTCCTCAGTGTGTTTCATAGGTCTCCCATGATCAGAACATTCCTCAGGCGGGTGCAGTGATACTTCTTCAGGGTTTTCTGCGCGATGTGTTGTGTTAGGAATGGGTGAAGCAGGTAGGACTCAAATGCAGAATAACGAAAAGTGAGCTTTATTAAATAAATTAAAGCTGTGGCAAAACAAGGCAGAATCCAAAATATCCAACACCAACGAGCAGCACAAGGAACACAGACCGTGGAATGACATGGAGGGGAAACAATGAACCGACATGGAACACAGGGGAAGACTAGACTAAATACACAGAAGGGTAATCACAGAACAAGACACAGCTGGGCAGGGGAGGAGAAACACAAGGACAACAGGTGAACACAATCGGGTAATCAGGGAGGGAAACAGACAGAAAGCAGACAGGCAGGAAACGGGGGTGAACACTTTACACAGTAAAACAGGAAACCCAAAGACAAGAAAAACACCAACACAGACAAAACTACAAACGTGACATAACATGAGAATCGTGACAGAACCCCCCCCTCAAGGGACGGATCCCAGACGTCCCAAAAAAAAGGTCCAGCAGGGTGGGTGGAGGGGGACCGGAGGGAGGACACATAACTAGGGCCAAGAAAGGGTGGGTGGAGGGGGTCTGGAGGACGGGTCTCGGGCGGACGGCCCGGGGGAAACGCAGAGACCAAGGAGGGGGTCTCGGGCGGAAGGCCCGGGAGCAAGGCAGAGACCAAGGACGGGGTCTCGGGCGGAAGGCCCGGGGGGCAAGGCAGAGACCAAAGAGGGGGTCTCGGGTGGACGGCCTGGGGGCAAGGCAAAGTTCAAAAAGGGGCGAAGGCCACAGCGGGCAAACTCAAGGGGCCGAGCATGAGGGCAAAAGCAGCGGCAGGAAGAGTCAGGGGGCCGGGCCCGAGGACGAAGACCGCGGCACTCAGGGGGCCGGGCTCGAGGGAGAAGACCGCGGCTCTCAGGGGGCCGGGCTCGAGGGCGAAGACCAGACAGCTCCGGAGGCCGGGCAGGACCCGGTGTCAGCCGAACAGGAACCGGAGCCAGTGGGACAGGCTTCGGCAGGATCCCCCACGGAAGAGGACCAGTAGTTGGCAGGACCCCCGGTGAGACAGGTGATGGTGGGGCCTCCAACGGAACAGGACAAGGGGTTGGCAGGACCCCCGGCAGAAGAGTTGTCGGCGGGACCCCCAGAGGAACAGGACATAGGATTGGCAGGACCCCCAGCGGAACCTCCAACGGACCAGGACATTGGGTAGGGACTTGAGACGTGACTCGAGAGGGGAACTAGAGACGGAACTCCAGAGGGGACTAGAGGAGAGACAAGAGGAGGAACTAGAGGAGGGAACTCGAGAGGGGACTTGAGAGGGGAACTAGAGAGGGGACTCGAGGAGGGACTAGAGAGGGGTCTAAAGGAGGGACTAGAGGAGGGACCTCGAGAGGGAACTGGAGAAGTGACTAGAGGAGGGACTAGAGATGGGACTAGGGAATTGACTAGAGGCGGGACTTGAGTAGGAACTAGAGATGGAACTCGAGAGGTGACTGGAGAGGGGACTCGAGAGGGAACTGGAGATGGGACTAGAGAAGGGACTTGGGAAGGGACTAGAGATGGGACTTGGGAAGGGACTAGAGAGGTGACTAAAAGGGGGACTGGAGAAGGGACTAGGGAAGTGACTAGAGGAGGGACTTGAGAAAGGACTTGAGAAAGGAATTGAGTAGGGACTAGAGAAGGGACTAGAGAAGGAACTATGGCAGCTGGGACCAGGACTGGGGCCGGAACCATGGCTGCTGGGGCCGGAACCATGGCTGCTGGGGCCGGAACCATGGCTGCTGGGACCGGCACTGGAGCCGGAGCCGCTGGAGTACGGGCTGGAATCCTGGCCTTGCATCTTCCAGAGACCTTTTGGAGGCTCCGTGGACCTCCAAACACCAGACGGGTTCCTGAGAAAAGGTCTGAGGTTGGAACTGGAGCCGCTGGAACCGGAACAGAGGCCTGGACCATGGCTGTGTGGGCCAGGTAATCGAGCAAGGAAACATAGCTCTGCGGGCCGGTACTGGTGCATGGATCCATGGCTGTGGAAACCAGAACTGAAGCCGGGATCATGGCTGTTGGAGCACGGGCTGGAATCCTGGCCCTGCGTCTCCTAGAGGCTTTTTGGAGACTCTGTGGACCTTCAACAGGACAGTAGTTGGATCCCAGGAAAGGGTTAGAAGCTTGTGCCAATTCCTCAGGGCTACTTGAAAAGGTTTGTAGCCACTCCGGCAACAAGCTCCTGAGCCAGGGCTTGCGAGCAACCTCCCGGCGTGCCTCCTTCAAAGCAGCCTCTTTACCCCGTCTAGATGAGGCGTTCTTCCAGGTGTAAAAAATGTACTCCAGAGAATACCCAAGACATTCCGCCTGTGGGGCCAAAACATTGAAATCTGCTGAGTCCAAATTTGGTCGGTTCATTCTGTTAGGAATGGGTGAAGCAGGTAGGACTCAAATGCAGAATAACGAAAAGCGAGCTTTATTAAATAAATTAAAGCTGTGGCAAAACAAGGCAGAATCCAAAATATCCAACACCAACGAGCAGCACAAGGAACACAGACCGTGGAATGACATGGAGGGGAAACAATGAACCGACATGGAACACAGGGGAAGACTAGACTAAATACACAGAAGGGTAATCACAGAACAAGACACAGCTGGGTAGGGGAGGAGAAACACAAGGACAACAGGTGAACACAATCGGGTAATCAGGGAGGGAAACAGACAGAAAGCAGACAGGCAGGAAACGGGGGTGAACACTTTACACAGTAAAACAGGAAACCCAAAGACAAGAAAAACACCAACACAGACAAAACTACAAACGTGACATAACATGAGAATCGTGACATGTTGTGTCTATCTCCTGTTTTGATTCCTCTTGCCGCTTGTCCTTGGCAGAGGGAACAGATTGAATATGTTAGAGATAAACAATTTCACTCCTGACTTGTTCAGGCAAACTCCATTTGCCTTGAAAAGATGTCTGCGGTCCCAGAAAAAGTTAAAATTGTCAATAAAATGCACAGAATGGTCAGTACAGGCAGTTGATAGCCAGGTGTTCAGTGCAAACAATCTGCTGAATCTCTCCACTCCTCTTCTGACTGGCGATAGAGGGCCACTGATGAACACCTCTGGATTTAGAGAGCTGGCAGTTTCCAACAGACATTTAATGTCTTTTTTCAGCTCTTGTTTCACAACATAATTTGTTCCAATATGTAGTACCACATTCTTCACAGTCGGATGTTCAGCCCCAATATGCAGGATCTTCTCAGCCAAGTCAGAGACTGTATCCTTGGGAAAACAGAGTACTTTGGTGTTGTTCTTACTACACAGACCTTTTACATCTCTTACAACAGAGTCACCCACAATCAGAGTTTCAGGCCCAGTCGTTAGCTTTCCCTCTAGCCTTTTGCTTTTGGAGTAGCTATTGGTCCTTACCCTGCTGTCTGAAGAGGACGGGTTATCCAGGTCATCAGAAAGAGATCTCCGGCTCTCGGTCAGCGGAGCGTATCTGTTCTGGATTGGCACACTTGGTGGTTTAGGAGGATTTTTTGTAATTCTCCCTTTAGCAGCTGTCCACTGCTGTTTAGGGGTTGAAGAGGCGCTCCTCCTGGGTGATAACAATGCAGGCCAGCCGGTCGCATCACATATTTCAGAGTGTTGGGCTCTGCCCGTTATCCGTCCTCCCAAATCCCATGAAAATGATTTACTCTTAGGCTTTGCACCCAGAGAGTTCCAGGGAGGACCACCACTTGTAGATTTATTACCCGGTACACAGCCCTCCTGTTCCTTGGAATCCTTGTAGCTGCTAACTAGCTGTGAGTTAGCATACCCTTTTCCATTATTTTGCAACACTGGTAAAGTGGTGTTATTCCCACAACATAGTCCATTCACTTCCACGTTAACTTCCAACCGTTGCATTTTCATTTCCAGCACAGCTATCTTCTGTAGAAGTTTGTGGAAGTCATCTGTAGAGAACGGAGGCATTTTTCTACCAACTAGCTTAAGCTAAATAGCATGCAGTAGCCTACCAGGCTTTAGCTGTGGCTAGGCCACGCTACTGTAAGACTGGGGTCGCCGTAAAAATGTTGAAATATGGCTGAAAACCTCCGTCTATTTACGAAGATGAACTGTCCCAGTGATAGGTTAATGTCCAGGAGCCGCTGCTCGAAGTTTTCAGAGAATAAGAATAGGAAAATCAGCATAAAAAGTAAGCAGAGGCAGGAGCAAGCAGAAAAGCGTCTGCACTGTAAGAAAGATAAGCAAGAGAGAGGTGGTGTGACGGGTCACACCTCTCCCTACTTATGCAAATGAGCTAAGTCCCACCCCCCATTGCGAGATCCTTTGATGTGATTGGGTACAATCATGTTAATGAGCTAAGTCCCGCCTCCCATTGTTCGAGATCCTTTGATGGGTGTTATCACAGGTAGGTGTGAAAAGCCCCCCTGTGTAGTGCCTTTGTTGTTTAGTTCTTTGATGTATTGATTTAGATAGTCTCTTTGAAGTTATGTTGTCTGGCCCCTGTCCCCTCACACCCCTTTGTAGTCTAGTCCTTTGATGTGTGTTATAACAGGTAGGTGTGAAAAGCCCCCCTGTGTAGTGCCTTTTGTTGTCTAATTCTTTAATGTGTTGATTAAGGCAGACTCTTTGAAGTTATGTTGTCTGGCCCCTGCCCCTCAGAGTTGAATAATTAGCCTTTGATGTTTGCCCTTTGATGTGAGGTGTTATAACAGGCAGGTGTGATTTCACACTGGTGTGTTATAAGCCTTTGATGTTAATCTAGCTGTCTCTTTGAAATTATGCGTGAGACTGTCTACCCGCCCCCTCCCAGCCTCCCCCCTTTTCTCCACCCCTTCCTTATGGCTATGACGCCAGCAGATAGTGGGGGTGGAATTAGATGAAGATAGAAATACACTCAAACTAAATTAAAAAAGACAGTCATTTCCACTTACCAAGTCACCTTTCAAAAAAGAAAAATGGCAAGAGACGCCTCGAATTGGGTTTAATCAGCCTGTGACAACTTACCGCCACCCGTCCGGAGCGCCAGTCAAGAAACGAATGCAGCATCTGGGCCGGGTTCAGAGTACAGCCGAAAGATCTGTGCGCAAACTTATCTCGCGCCCTCTTTTTTGGTCATGTGAGCGTTCATGTGTGTTGGAGGAGGGGCTCTGTAAGGAAGTCTGAAGGAAGGGGCATATTTTCCCCCCGGTTGTGTACTTTCAAATTATAGCTCACTCGAGATGGTTTCTCCAAAATGACAGGTTTTGCATACATAAAAAGTGTATCTTACAGTTCCTTTGTGAGTGAATTACACACAAATCTGCAGAGTGTCACTAAAAAGTTTTACGCAGTGACTGACATTCTGTATGGGAGTTCACACCCGAGCTGCTGCAGGGGTTGAGTATGTTTTGGCTGTCGGGGGATGGTGGGTTAAGAGTCAGATTCTTAACGAAATCTTTACACATAAATCTGCAGAGTGTCTGTAAAAAAGTCTTTAAATCAAAAAACTTGCCTTTTTAGAGTCAGAATCCTAACGAAATCTCCTCAAACAGAGTACTTCATGGTAGTGGTCTGCTTTTATACACAAAAGTGTATCTTTTCAGTAACTTTCTCAGAGAATTTAAGCATAAATCTGGCAAATGTTCAAAACAGCCTTGTTTTCACTGAATTAGCCTCAAAATCACAAACTGACATTAAGAGTCAGGTGCTTAACGAAATCTACTAAAACAAAGTACTTCATTATCTACTTTTTCAGCTTTTATACACAAAAGTGCAGGGAAGGTATGCAGATTTAGAACACTATCTGTGAGATGAGAAGGAAGAGGGACGGGGGAGGAAAATTCAGAGGATGAAGAAGCAGAAAACTGCCATTATACTTCACTCTTTTGTAAAACGGACAGTTTCAAGAAAGATGAAACCGTGTTTATGCAGACATGCAAAATATCTGAAGCCCTATAAAAAAGTTACAAGTATATTGTGTTGAAAATATCTCAAAAAGTCGTAATATTGTATAATGTATTCGTTGTATGTTGTATTTTGTTAGAAATCACTATGTAGTTTTTCAAAAATATAATGGAGAAAAGAGAGAAAGACAAAAAATGGCTTTTCGGTTTTTTATTAGTGATACCTGAGGATATTCTCTTTTTTAATTGTAGCGACTGTGAACTAATGTGTAATTACTTTTTACTAGCTATAAGAAAAGTCTCTCTGAAGAGGGGAAATAATAAAACAATTTTAAAAACATGATCTTTGTCTTTTTATAATTACTTTACACAACCTGATCTCACCAGAATGCGTGACTCCACCACGACTCCTTAACACCGCATTGCGTGGTGGACTCACGAACTTTGTTACATTTACGTGTCTGCACCACGCAAACAAACCCAATGTAAAGTGAATGAATACATACAATTATTATGAATACAAATAAAATAAAAGAAGCCTCCCGTGAGTTACTACAAGCTATAAAGTAGATTTAAAAAACGTTTTATAGAATAAAAGCTCACTGCAGGATGTGGTAGAAATGCGTGTGTGCACCACGACAAAGGAGACTCATTCACTTTACATTGGGGTTGTTTGCGTGGTGCAGACATGTAAATGTAACAAAGTTCGTGAGTCCACCACGCAATGCGGTGTTAAGGAGTCGTGGTGGAGTCACGCATTCTGGTGAGATCAGGTTGACTTTACATCACTATAAGGAAACCCAATATTAAGTTTGTGTGAGGTTGTACTAGGGATAATATTAGAATTTTGCTGTACCCATAAAGAATGTGTTTCTGCTCCATTTCACTCCATGAAGCCTCCAGCTTGTACAAGGGCTCCGCCTCTACTCAACATAACATGTCCCGCCCTCCTCACCAGAACATTTAAAAGTAAGGGAATGGAAATAGATGAAAATAAATACACTCAAACTAAATAACAGGCCAGGCATTTCCACTCACCAAGTCACTTTTCAAAAAAGAAAAATGGCCAAGAGTAGCATAGATATGGGTTTAATCAGCGAGACGCCTGTGACAACGTACAGCCATCAGTCCGGAGCGCCAATCAAGAAACGAATTCAATATCTGTGCCGGATTCAGACGCCTCCAGCCGAAGAACTTCATGAAGAATGGACTCTGTAAAATGGCGATGTTTGGGGTTATGTATTCAACTATATGGCGAATGAACTGCATTTCTACAATCTGAAGAATGGAGAAACGTATGGACCCCGCAGTGTTAAAGCGACACTGACCTCAACAGATTGGGCTGTGTTAACTCTGGTGTCTTCCAGAGATCTCCACGCAACCACGGTATCGGAAGAAGAAACCATAGTGGAACCAGCGGTGTAAAAGATATTTGCAAAGAAAAGCAAAGAAACACAGACAGCATGCGAGATCAAAGAAGAGATTTCACCGCCGCCCCTCAATGTGGAGGAAGAAAGAGTTATTTCCCCGCTGCCAGAAGTGAGAAGAGTCCTGACAAGCACCGTCTGGGAAACTAAAAGCGGACCATCGGGGCGATGGTATTACCGTGCAAGCCATTTGGAAACGCTGGGGAAGGACCCCTCTGATGATTTTGTTTTGGAGAATTGTAACTCTACATGCAGGGTTTTTCAGACATCTGTGCGGGTGCCTCTGACTGCTTGGCTGAAAATGATTGATGGAAAAGCTACAAAGCTTAAAGAACTTTTTAAACAGAGTCAGACATCGATGGACATTATACTGGTGAAAAAGAATCTCACCTTTACAGAGGACTCCGCCTCCCACTCAACATAACAAGTCACACCCTCCTCACCAGATCATTTTAAACTAAGGACCCCTCAAAGAAAAACATTGTGTATTCTACCTATGTAAAAAGAGTGTCGGGGTTGTCTTACGAAAATGTGTTATCTCTGTATCAAGATGATGTGTTTAAAAATGAATTTTGTGAAAAATACCAACTGTGTGAGAGACGTCATAAAGACACTCATTTTAACCACAGTGTCATTTTAACCACAGTGTTCTCTACAAATGTTTTTAAGATTGTTACAAAATGTAAAAAATAAAAGGTATGGAGACTAAATTAATTCAGGTGACTCTGGCTTTATTAGGAAAACAAACATATAATACAAATGGGTTAGGGGTTAAATGTAACCATCGTGGACTTAATAGTCTAACAAAATACTTTATCTGAATACATTTGTTCTTTTTAAGAGCACTTTTGAAATTATTTATTTATTATTTCAGTGGAACAATCCAGTTGTTGTTAACATCAATGCTTTCTTCTCTTTTTTCTTGTGGTACTAAGATACTTTTAGACACACTTTGGTGTATGCAACACTTGTTCAGAAAAACAAGGTGTTTTCTTTTCTGATAAACTTACATATTTTAGTTATTTTCTGCTACCAAGATACTTTAAGATACACCTTGATGTACGCAACACTTAACAAAGGGTATAATATGAAGTACTTGGTAAGGAAGGGGTTTTTCTTTAAGGGGTGCAAAACTTTAGAACAGGGTAAAATATTCATTAATTTGTATTGAATTGAGTTTTCTTTTTCTTTTTTGATTTTCAACATACTATTTCAAACCGGAGAGACGTGATGTAAGAATTACATATTTATTGTTTACACGTCATATGAATAAAATGATTGCCATGATACTACAACAGGAGAATGTAATGGTGTTTGGCGATTAGGCCCCGGTTTTCAGGATAATCATTCAGGAGGGAAAGCGTCGCTCCGATGAAATCCCCGGGGTCTAGACACTGGTGGTGGTGCTGAGTAGGTGAGACCGGTCTGAAGAAGGAAGGTTTAGCTTTGTCCTGGAGGAGACTGGAGGCGAGAGGGGTGGAGGCGGGTTGCGGTCATCTGCAAATGACAACTGACAGGGAGGAAGAGCAGGAATTTAAGGAATTTAGCATGTGCAGCTATTGGCTGCTGAGGGGTGACGCCCTCATATTTAATGAGGGGGGAAGGGAGCCATCGAGTGACGTGTAAGTGACTCGTGTTAGGTCTTCCTTATTGAACTTGCGCTAAGCTTCATTTCAAACCGGAGAGACGTGATGTAAGAATTACATATTTATTGTTTACACGTCATATGAATTAAATGATTGCCATGATAATACAACAGGAGAATGTAATGGTGTTTGGCGATTAGGCCCCGGTTTGCAGGATAATCATTCAGGAGGGAAAGCGCCGCTCCGATGAAATCCCCAAAACCAGTGAAGTATGAAATACTGAGATGAACTGAGTTGCTTACCTTGTGGGGTGACTGGTGATCTGGGAAGGAAAGATAATAGATTAACACATATATGAGCGACATAGTGCCGGAATCACTGCCGGAGCTTACGGGTCATGCTGAGACTCTGACTGACGAAATCAGTGCCGGTCTTACCTGAAAACGACCTGCGGGTCGCATGCCTGGCCAGCAGGGCTTGACTTCGCCGAGGAGCGAGCGGTTTCGTTTTGTAACGGTGGCCCAACGTCCACGACACCGAAGTGTACGGTAGCCCGAAGCTACGACACCGAAGTGTACGGTGGCCTTCCGCCACGCCTGACTTCGCAGGCTATATATATATATCTTTTCTTTACTCTTTTCTCTTTCTTTCTTTCCTTTGTTTTGTAACTGACACCGGAGTGTACGGTGGCCTGAGTCCACGCCTGACTTCACAGGATATCTCTTTCTTTTCCTTCTTTACTCTTTCTTTATTTTCTTTGTTTTGTAACTGCCACGGGGGTGTACGGTGGCCCGAGTCCACGCCTGACTGCAGGAAATACATTTTACACCGATACGTTTGAGCAAGGCCTGGGAATGAAATACCTGTGTGCCGGAGATGAAGCCCGTTACATGTAGTTGCAGCGTGAGACGAGACATTATTCCCTGTGGGCAGGGCCCACGCGGAATTAGGACAGGAATGCAGTTTGAATATCAGGTATCTTAGTGAGACATGTATACTTGTGAATGTGTTTATGAGCCACCACCAGTTATATGCATAGATACCATAGTTAGGGTCTGAGAGATCTTTGGGAAGCCAGTACGGCGCTGATGTCCGGGCGAATGTAGGTTGTGAAGGCGGAGGAGGACCACCGTCCTAGTTGTTGTAGGGATGAGGTAGAGAGACCTTAATTAGCAGCAGAGGTGGCTGCACCTATCCTGAAGGAATGTCCCGGGTATGATATAGGTGATAGGCCGGATTTAATGAGAACTTGCTTGAGGTGGAAATTGACAGGGGCCATGACCCTGCGAACCACTCTCCCTGGAAGAAACCCCCAAAACCGACGGATTGGGCGGCATCCGTGAAGAACCTCATTGAGTCAGAGGAACGAACGAGGTCATCGTAAAAGAAAGTAACTCCGTTCCAGTGGGCGAGCAGGAGGGACCAGAAACGTAGGTCTGAGCGGCAGCCTTCGTCTAAGAAAACGCAGTCATGGAGTTTGTCGACCGCTGATGCTGCATCCAGGAGGCGGGAGATGAACGAGCGCCCCTGGGGGATGACGTGCATGGCGAAGTTGAGGTGTCCGAGAAGGGAGAGCAATTGTTGTTTTGTGATAACTTGTTGCTCGCAGTATGACTTGGTGATGTCCCGGATGCGCTGCAATTTGTCGGAGGGGAGAGACGCCTTCATGTCTATGGAGTCGAGGATGATGCCTAAGAACTCTAAGCGTGTGTCGGGACCTAACGTTTTCTCTTTGGAGAGAGGGACACCTAACTCCTGGAGCAGTGTTTAAGCTTGGCCAGTGAGATCCCTGAGCTGTCCTGTGGCGGGACTATGGGGAGGAGTCGTCCAGTAGGTGAAGGACGGAGGGGATTCTGACGATGTTCAGCAAGATCCAGCAGAGCGCTTCCGAGAAGGAATTGAAGATGCAGGGGCTGCTTCTGCGAACGACGAAAATAGAGTTTGGACTCCCACTTAAAGGGATAGTGGAAATCCGCGAATTTTGGGTTTAACTTATGTATTTTTATTAAAAATAAGCATAATAAACCATTTTTTTTTATTTCATGCGCCTAGTTTCATTTTATTTTCAATTTTACTGCTCCCGACCACGCCCTCTCAATGAAACGAAATACTTCGGGAATCTTCGTGTGATGGCGAAAACAAAAGGAAGACGGGCACAAACATTGGACGAGGCACGAGTATTTTATTATGTTTTCTGGCTGATTTAATGCATCATTAGCCTGTACCATTGTGTACAACGCCATTTATTGCCTGTCGATTAGGCGACCGGAGGCCTCGTCATCCGATAATCCGGTACACAGTGTCGAATGTGTACACTACAGTCATCATATAGACATGATAGACTAACAGTACTGTGAGTACAGCCTACACTTGACAGGCAGCCTGGCTAGCCTAGGATTAGGACCATACTACGTCAAAAGACCGATTGGCTCTAGCTGTATATCATGCTAGTATACAATTCATTTAAATGTATTCATGTAATTAATGCCCATAAGGCTGTTACATATACAATAATAAATGTGACAAGATAATTTATGTGAACCTGACCCTGGTATGTTATGAAATGTACCCTACATGCAGTCATCCTCGGGCATAGCCATAGGCCTACAGTGCATGCATGCCAAGATTTGCAATATATAATATAGCGCCTAGCGTGAGCTATGTTTAGGGACCTACCAGTCAAGATTATTTGTGCGTAGGGGTGCATCATCTGGCGCCTGGTCCTGGTCATCCTCGCCATTGCCCATGCCATGAACTAACTCCATCTCCTCGGGCTCGAACAAATAAGGACGTAATGGTCCATCGTCTGGCTCAATATTCTCACCATCGTCGCTTACTGAACCGGATTCAGATTCAGTTCCTAAAACTACATTTTCGCAGGAAAGCCGAGAGGATGTTTCTGACTCGCTATCATCACTGGATACCTCGTACAATCCTTCTTCTTTGTCTGGTATATTTGCCCTTCCACGTTCATTCTGCATAGACGCCATGGTTTGTTATCGTTTCGTCTTCCTGAGTTTTCCTCACTTCCGGTTTGGCTGAATCGATCATTTCGTTTCTAAAAAAGTTCGGGGAAGCTGCAATCAAGTGCTTCTAACATGCGTAAGGCAATTATTATATTTTTTTAATCAGGTGTGATTGTTTTGGTACGTAATTATGCTTGTATATAAGTTAAAACGAAACTATTTGGGGTTCAATTTCCACTATCCCTTTAATACCGAACGAATTCCGTTGAATGAGGATGATTTTGACGGCATCGGTAATGTGCGCTTTGGAGAGCCGGGCTCCGTGCCCTGTGAACTTGATCATCTTTATTGCATTATCCACTGAGGCATGGTGAAGGGAGAACTGATCTGGAGGGATGATGCTATTGACGCTGCCGAATGGCCGGAGCGGGGAGCAGACAGATCCAAAATCAGCCTTTTATTTACGTGTGGCTTATTCCGATGGAATTTGAACGGAAGACTGAGAAGGGGGAGGAGCTAAAAGGGCCGATTATATATCCTTTGAGAAGTTCTTTGTCGATGAGCTGGGAAACTATGTTGGGTTCTTTAGCGGCTGACTGTAAGTTTCTTGCTACGAAAGTCACTGTGGCAGATGGGAGGACCCCTACCCTGATGCCTTGGGAGAGCCCTGACAGGAGATAGTCAACAAACACGGAATCTGGGTGAGTAGATAGCGCAGCTGCTAGCTGAGGGATGATAATGGGATGATAATGGGAGTGGAGGGATGATATTCCAATTTATTTATTTGTTCCCCTCCACGAGGTTTATGGCGCAGTGCTACTGTGACGGCCCGTCCACACGGTGGCGTGCGTTAAAGCTTCCAACGCTCCTGCCCATTCACTTTGAATAGGGTGACGTCACCTTTAGCGGAACTGTATTTTGGGAAGCGACATGGAGCGTTGCTGGCGTTGCTCGCTTCAAAAGTTGAGCAATGTTCCATTTTTTTTTTTTTTTTTTTTTTTTTTGGCGCCTCGGCAGAAGCGTCAGCCAATGAGATCCCGTTTATGCAAATCTGCCAGTACGAGCGCTAGCCAGTCAAACCTCGTGTATGCTGGGAGAGACTACGCAGGTCATTACCTCATATTCCAAAAAATGGAGAGAAAATTCATTATAGCGGTAGTGAATCGCCCGGTGCTGAATGAGCGGTCTCTGTTCATCTACCGGGATACAAACCAGAGGAGCGAGGCATGGAGGGAGGTGGCAGAGACAGTGGGTGAAACTGGTAGGTTTTCGCCTGTAGGAGAGATTTTTTTTTTTTTTTTCAGTTTACTTCGTTTTAACATTGCTATTGCTTTGTATGTCGGGGGCAAGAGATTCATGTGATTGGTCGTTGGTCACATTGTTTGCAAAAAAAAAAAATCCCCAAGCTTCAGACACGCCGACCGCCAACGTCAACGCACGCTGCTGTGCGGACCAGTAGCGTAGGCAGAAATGTACTTTAGGGTGGGCCTGTAAAAATATAGGGTGGGCGAGATTTTTCTTCTGTGCATCAGAAGCTAACAACAGTCCCCGCCGGTACCAGATTACTTTTAGAATACTTCCTTTCTTCTCTTTCCTCTTCTTTCTTCTTTTCTTCTTTTTTCTTTTCTTTCCTTCTTCTTCTTTTTTCTTTGGAATACTTTCTTTTCCATAACAGATGGGTATGTTTTGGTGAACGGGAGACACGTATTTTACGGTTTTAATGGCTTATCAAGAGCACAACACAGCATCTTAGTGTCATTCTGGACAGCTCTCTCATCTGCACCACACATAAAAACTCACCCATACTGCATTCTTGTACCGTCTTAAAACCTTTCCTTAGAATATGTTATGCATTGTAAGGTGTCCTTGGGTGCTTTGAAAGGCACCCCTAAATAGAATGAATTATCATTATTATTTATTATCTGAAACGATGTAATAACTTTTTCCAGTCACTTGCCCTATGCATTCAGCAGGCCATTCACTTTGATTTGATCCCGTTATAAATGTCATAATTTCGACAATAAATAAATGCTATATAAACGTTATCTTCCACGTTTTATCTAACCATCTCCGTTTCTACCTTTCAATATATTTTGAAAGAGAGCTCTCTCTCTCTCATCTGCGTGCGGGGGCAGGGCCTCACAGACACGTTGCATCTCTCGCTCACAGACACGCTGCAGCGCTGTGCAGTGTGCACACGGTTCTGCCGTTAATGAATATTACATTTTGTGAGGAAACTTTTCAACCAATAATTCCAATAAGTATTCACTTCAGGTTTACGAAAGTAACTGACTCAGATTACTCGTTTTTCAAATGTAACGCCTGCTGAATATACTTGATTTTTTTGTATTTCTGATTACGTCACGCCGTTACATGTATTCCGTTACAACCCAACCGTGTGTAAGGGTGAGTGCAAACATTTTCGTTAACACTAGTACCTGACCTGAGTGCCACGGAAGTCGAAGCTCCTTTGACGGAGTCTTCCAGGCCCTGGAGGCGAGCATCGATAGCTATCATGGAGCTAGCCAGGGATTGCAGGGAGCCGGCCACGCTACTCTCCATGAGGGGTGTGTTAGTGACGCTCTCGGACTGGCGAGCCTGGGAAGGGGTGGATTTTGGAGGTGGACGGGATCCTGGAGGGCTCGACTTCCTGCCCTTTTTTTTTTTTTTTATTACCTCCGCGGCTGCGGCCGCGTCCTCGCCCTGCTCTCTGGGGAGCTGACTGGAGCTGCTGCCCCGGACTGGGGAGCTGTGCTGGAGACCTGATCCGAGAGCTCTCTGAGCTGCGAGAGAGTGAGGCCTGGGGCTGTGGGGATGCCCTGCTGCAGGAGCCGGGCGATGAGGAAGTCTGCCTCTGGTGATAGGCCGCTGTGGGGAGCCGAACCGGGCTCGAATAATTCCATACCAGGTTTGTGATCTGAATTGTCCGAGTTGGACATCTTGAGCTAGTTTTTCTTGTGCTTTTTTTTTTTTCTTTCTTTTTTCTCACGAGGAGGAGTATTGTAGTACTGCTACTGTTTGCGGTCATCTGCAAATAACAACTGACAGGGAGGAAGAGCAGGCATTTAAGGAATTTAGCATGTGCAGCTATTGGCTGCTGAGGGGTGACGCCCTCATATTTAATGAGGGGGGAAGGGAGCCATCGAGTGACGTGTAAGTGACTCGTGTTAGGTCTTCCTTATTGAACTTGCGCTAAGCTTCATTTGTACACAATGACTTTTCCATATTTCTGACATACTATACTTTTTTGACTTTTTTTCTGTAGAATCTTGACAAAACTATTACTTGTTCTTAAATGATGACCTATTGCTGGAGATGAGATGAAAAAGCTACAACGCATAAAGAACTTTTTTCTAAAAACTCTCAATTCTATAATTGACTCCCCCCATTCAACGCAATAAGCCCCACCCTCCACTCAGCAAATCATCTAAAACGAAGGACCTCGCTAAGACGACCGTTGTAAACTAGCCATGGAGCAGAGAAAAGCCAAGACTCCCCCCGCGAGTTGCAGCCAGGAACAGAGTCCACCATCAACACCACCATGGGGGAAACCCGAATCTTGCAGTACTACTGCTGCTGATGCTACTCCTCGGGTCAAGAAGTCTCGGTTTAGGGACACAGTGAAATCGGAATTGTTTTATATTCTGGAGATGGTGATGTATCGGTACAGAGAAGAAATCTGCAAAGAATGCTGATGCAGTAACCCCGACCAGAGGCAACACGATTGTCGGAATGACATACCCGATTTCTTCTTCAGAAACAATTACAAAGCGTTAATGAAAAGACTTTGGCTCGCCAACTTCATTACAGTGATTGACCAGAGTCTTATTGAAAAAGGCATTTGCGAGGAAGAACTGAGGATAGGACGCGCTTCGGAAGCTTTTCTGCACAAGCTTATAAAATGCAGATGCCTCAAGGAGAGACTTGAAATATCCATACAGAGTTGGATGGAGAAGAAGAAGACTAACAACCAGCAGTTGGATGGAGAAGAAGCCAGGGAATTGTTCAATGCAGTGACTTTTACTTTAAGTAAAATAAAAAAATGGGAAACTACTATGCAAAACGCTCTGTATATATTGATCAGAATGTAGTCATTACCCTTTTAATAAGTGTGGTGATGGGGACGATTGAAAACAGAACGAGTAGTGACCCCTGTGTAAAAAGAATGGCTGAAGTTTGTAAACTGGAAGACATTTTGGATATCGTTTGTTCTGGCAGTACTATTCCGGGTCATTGGGAAACGATTGTAAACGAAACATTTAAAGTGGTCCTGGAATCTTCATTTTCCGAAACATTCTGTAACATACATCAAAAGTGTATCATGTTCTCTCATTGTATGCTCTGTTTGTAGATGTAATGCATCTTTGTGTCGAAAACTGCATACACATGAATATTTTGACTTGTCTGAATAAAAAGACGGATAACGAGAAAACCTAATTAAAAAAAGGTAAGTGTACGGTCAGTGTATGTTTTGGTCATTGGATTTTCTTTTCACAAATGGAAATTCAAAAACAAAAAACGACTGGATATTTGATTTTCGTTTTCAAATTGAAAAACCAAAATTGAAATACAAGGCGTTTTTCTTTATCATGGTCAAAAAGGGATTTACTAAACTTAAAAAACGGGATGATTTTCATTTTCTACTTCTCAAAACAACAAATAAAATCACTATAAAACAGAAACAAAAAAACTACCGTTTTTCATATGCTGCTACAGGAAGTTACCTTACAAAATAAGAGCGCAGACGAAACTCACGGAAGTGATTTCAAAACAAAAACACGTAGGCTATGCTAAAATCACACTTTGAATCACGACAGTATCCTGTTGAAGGAACTGTGATTATTATAAACAAGGGGAATTTAGCGATCACAATGAAAACGGCCAAGACACACTTGGAGCCCAGAAAATGAATGTTATTAAGGGCTAAATATAGGCCTAATAGGCCTATTTCTAAAATGGACAACATTGTTAGGAGATTTCAACTATACAGCGATTCTGCACTGCGGTCAGCTCAGCCGCGGTGACCAGGGGCCTCATTTATAGAGGGATATACGCTCCAAAAATGGCGTACGCCAGTTTCTACGCAATGTTTGCGATTTATAAAATACTAACTTGACGGGGAAATGTGCGGTCCTCCACGCAAACTCTAACCCATGCGTACGCACTAAGCACAAAAATGGGACAGACGAGAAACTGCGACGCCGTTGGCAGAAGGAAGAATGGAGATAAATATGTGGAAATAAAGTGAAACAAAATGTTACCTCTCATTTATCATATATGAAGAATTCATTTTCAAACATTGATTAAAGCCAATCTTAAAATGATTAAACAAACGCCTGTTTGCGATTCCTCAGTGCACACAAAAACATAACATGGAGAAATAAATAAATACGGGTTATTATTTAAAACCACCTCGAATATGTTGTGTTAATGTTGAAATGTTTTCTCATGAATGATGCGGTAAGCAGGAGGACAGAATTACATCTAAACTGACGCCGTTTTGCATTTCTATAGGTTGTAGATATGAGCATGGTTTTATCATGTTTATTCGTGTGTTATGCCGTTTGCCAAGACTTGATAAGTCGCTCGTAAAACACAGGAGTATGGATGCTAAGAACACCATGGTAAATTGTACAGCTAATATAACACAACACATTGGTTGTATTTCCTTTAACTGGTGTTGCTGCGGGGGGGGGGGGGGGGGGGGGGGTTGAGACGCACAGGCTGCAGTGGAGACGCTGCGCACAGCTGATCGACAGCTGGAACACAAACCACCAAATACAAAAACATAATTCAGATCCAGTCGTCATGACTCCGATCCGGAGGGATTCCCCGATCATTTCTTACAGTTCCTCATCAAGGGGGGGTGTCTCCTGTCCCCGGTACAAACACACTGCCTGAGGAAGGCTATGTGTATTTATTTTGTCATTAACCTTTTTCGGACCACTTATTTACTTATTTTGGTGACGATCCGACCTCCATGCTGCTACTCTGGTTCAAACTGCATCCACCAAACAATATGATTTATCTCGACCTCCCCAAAATAACCAAAATCTGACACGGTGTGTGAGATGTCTTTTTTAGCTGTTCTGTCGTAATTTCCTGCGATCTTCTTCATGCAGTCAGTCAGAATGAATGAATGAATGGGTGTTTCTTTGACTATTTATAGGCAAATATGGGCGTTACGTGAAGCCCGCAAAAGCTGCACCGCTTCTATTTCGTATAAGGCTTTGCCCTCTAAGGCTATCCCTATTGGGTAAACCCCACTGCACGTGTGCAGCACTGACAGACCTATTCCACGCCCACCTACGACGTGGGCCCCACCTCCGGGCTCACTTCCGTATAAATAGGAAGTAGGCCCTACAATCCGCTCCTACTTTTCTTCAGCACTCCGTTGCAGAAGCATTGACAGGCAAAAACGGTTCTTTTGAGAGCTACCTCTGAAAAACAAAGATTCCTCCTAAAAAGCTTTGTTTTTCTAACATGGAGACTGGACAGGAAAGACAAGGCTGTGTCAGGGATTGCCTCGTGTGCGGGTCGGGCTACATCATGAGCTTTGACAGGCACTCACAGTGTGAGTCCTGCCTGGGATTAGAGCATGCGAACGCTGCTCTCATTCCCGGGGTAGCATGCTCGCATTGTGCCCGTCTCCCGCTGGCCCTCAGACAGCAGAGAGCGGACGCTCTCGCTGCTGCAGCTGCCGAGGACGATTGGCACGTCCGGGAGGAGTACTCCGGGGACAAAGCCATTGACTTTCTGGATCAGAGTGGAGGGCACGAGTCGGACGACTACGTCCCCTCCATACAGGGATCAACGGGTGATTCCCCCATTGTCTCTCCCCTCCGGACGGAGGAGACAGATAGGGAAACCGGTGTAGGTCCGGTGTATGATCCCGCGATCCCTATCTCCGCCAACACGGCATTGCCGTCGATTGGCGGGATTCTCCTGGAACTGCCAGAGATCATATCCAAGGCGGCCGCCTGGAGAAATCTCCCCGTTCCCCTAGCTCAGGAGAGCTCGCCGCCAGATGATATGTCCCGGGTGTTCTCCCGGGTACACAGGGTCAGGAGGGACCCGGTCTGGCCACGCTTCCCGGCCATAAGGAAGTACCAGGAGGGGGCGGCAGCGGACCCTGGAGCCATGAGGTCTCCGATAGGGACATACGTGCCTCTCACGAGAGTGGAGGGACTCACGGACGTGGGTTTCCCGACCGTGCCTCCGCTAGAGCCGAACCTCACGGCATTCTTTGGGGCTAGGCAGGCCAGCTCGGTTTCCGGACGGCAACCCATGCTGGCTGCCACCAAAGACAGGTTTGTCGCCAAACAGACGGACCGGATGCACCAGTGTGCTTTCCAGGCGTCAGCAGCGGCAAATAACATAGCGTTGCTGACAAACTCCATGGTGGAAATGTCGGAGCAGTCTAAGACTATGTCCTCAGGGGAGGCTGAGGAGATAGGCAAGGCGGCCAGTACTGCACTCACCCTGTGTGCAGCAGTCGCAGTCTCGCAGGCGCGGATTGCGGCATGGGCGACACAGGTCCACCGGTATCTCTGGCTACAGCAGGGGAATATACCGGAGGGTGCAGGAAAAGATCTTCTGGAGGCTCCAATTAGTCCGGACGGACTATTTGACCACAGTTCCATACCATGGTGGAAAGTATGAAGTCTGCTTCAGAGCAAGCAGACGACAAACGTCCGCAGCGACAGCAGCGACAGCAGCGTCAGCAGCGTCAGCAACGACAGCATCCGCAGCCCCCGCTACAGTCTCAACGGGGGCAGAGCGGACAACGGCGAGAGCAGCAACGGCGAGAGCAGCAACGGCGTCAGCACCGCCCTTCGGCAGCGGCAGGGGCTCCGTCCCAGGTCTCCGCTCCTTCGCCGCAGAGACAGGATCTGCAGGCGGCGAGTCGGAGGGGAAGGAAGAACCCCCGCTCCTGGTCTGCTCCTCCGAGAGAACCTCTGAGGAAGCAGAACAGAAGATGACTCTTTAGGGGGGTTATGTGGGAACAGAGATTGGTCAATAAAAATGATTCAAATCTCAACAGTGTGTCTGTAGCATCTGTGTCTCACGTATCCCCCACACTAGTCAGGCCGGTTGCTATTAATCTATTGATTAAAAAGCAGCGGGACTTGTTGCATAATCCATCTGCTGTTAACCGGTCGGTTAATAGACAGAGGGACTCGCTGGTGGAGCCAGCTGTTTCTAATCGAACGGTTAGCAAACAGCTAGGCTCGCTGTATAAGCCTGCGGTATTTAACCAGTCGGTTATAAGACAGCAGGGCTTGACATTTAAATCGGCCGCTTCTATCCTTACGGGTAACAAGCAGCGCGATTTTTCCTCTGTCTCAGTTGTGCCTACACACAGTCGTATTAAGCCTAGCACGGCTGTTACGCAGGAGGTGAAAAGCACAAGTTGGAGCATAAACCCGCCTCAGGGTCCTGTTTATGAGCCTTCTCATAAACAGAGACAGGATGAGAGTCGGGGTGTGATGCAACGTGTGGAGACCCCTTCACAGCCCTTTAGGGTGGGGCCCCCCTTGGGTTGCGTCACGAGCAACGGCAGCAAGGGCTCTGGCATGGCTAGTCACCATGACTACCACAGCACAACAAAAACAGGTACGCCCGCTCTCAGAGCGATGCTCAGAGTGGAGGCGGCTATGTTTAATGGACGGATGGATGAGCAGGCTGATCAGCAGAGGGTACTCTCTACAATTTGCCTCCCCCCCCCCGCAGTTCAATGGGATTCAGGAAACACTTCTGTCATCCCAAGAACAGTGCCTGGCGCTCCAGACGGAGCTGCAGGAACTTCTGGTAAAAAGTGCGATTTCCAGGGTTCCTCAGGGGGAAGAAAATCGGGGGTTTTACTCCCGTTATTTTCTTATCCCGAAAAAGGCCGGGGGGATGAGACCCATCCTAGATCTGTCAGCATTCAACAGAGTGATACGGAAAAGACCGTTTCACATGCTGACAATCAAACAGGTAATGGACTGTGTTCACCAGGGAGATTGGTGCACCTCCACAGACCTGAAGGATGCTTACATACCCTAGGGATCAGGTGGAACACTGGTTGGACATTTACTACCGGCCGCGGTCTGCCTAGTGCCAGGGTAGTTGTGTCCATATAACCGACCGCAATGCATAGCGGGAAGTCGGTTATATAGACATTAACAAAATAAGTGTTTAACGGTGATTTAAACTAGTTTATGCAGGGAAAAGAGTGCTCAAAATCGGATTAAACAGGCCATTTCATCCACACCTCACGACTCCCATTAAAAGTGATTGAAATGTACAGGAATCTGTCCATTTCAATCACATTTCACGACCCGACCAGGGTGACTTTCTTCCCCACGAATTAGTGTCTGAAAGATGGCTAAGATTACTTTAAATGCATGGTGCACATGGCTCTATTACCCAGCAATCAGTGTGTCAAAGCTGGGTAACTTTGCTGTGAATTTAAGGGAGATATGGCCATTTCATCCACACCTCACGACTCCCATTAAAAGTGATTGAAATGTACAGCACTCTGTACATTTCAATCACATTTGACTACCCGACCAGGGTGACTTTCTTCCCCAGGAATTAGTGTCTTAAAGCTGGCTAAGATTACTTTAAATGCATGGTGCACATGGCTCTATTACCCATGAATTAGTGTGTGAAAGCTGGGTAACTTTGCTGTGAATTTAAGGGAGATATGGCCCTTTCAAATAGGGAGATGTACAGGCCGTTATTACCCACGAATTAGTGTCTGAAAGATGGCTAAGATTACTTTAAATGCATGGTGCACATGGCTCTATTACCCAGCAATCAGTGTGTCAAAGCTGGGTAACTTTGCTGTGAATTTAAGGGAGATATGGCCATTTCATCCACACCTCACGACTCCCATTAAAAGTGATTGAAATGTACAGCACTCTGTACATTTCAATCACATTTGACTACCCGACCAGGGTGACTTTCTTCCCCAGGAATTAGTGTCTTAAAGCTGGCTAAGATTACTTTAAATGCATGGTGCACATGGCTCTATTACCCATGAATTAGTGTGTGAAAGCTGGGTAACTTTGCTGTGAATTTAAGGGAGATATGGCCCTTTCAAATAGGGAGATGTACAGGCCGTTATTACCCACGAATTAGTGTCTGAAAGATGGCTAAGATTACTTTAAATGCATGGTGCACATGGCTCTATTACCCAGCAATCAGTGTGTCAAAGCTGGGTAACTTTGCTGTGAATTTAAGGGAGATATGGCCATTTCATCCACACCTCACGACTCCCATTAAAAGTGATTGAAATGTACAGCACTCTGTACATTTCAATCACATTTGACGACCTGTGTAGAGTGGCTTTCTTACCCATTAGGTACACCGACAAAGGCACCTCTTCGGGGCCGCTCCAAGACCCCCAAAACACGGACTGAGGAGCTCCAGGATCCCTCCCATGTACCTCCAGAACCTCGAGCACCTTGGGTCCCCGGGCCCCCGAACTTAAGCACTCCCCCACGGACTAAACCAAGATGATCACACCCTCAAGAATCTCGTGCCCCTGGGAATCTTAAAGGGGGGTGTATTTTGCGGTGCTTAATCGTCCGCCCATCGGCACCCATAGTCGGCCTTCTTCACAGCAGCAGCACCCAACCTCCATGGAGGATGTTTCTCGTGCCCCTGGCTACACTTAAAGGGGGTCTACTTTGCGGTGCTTTACCGTCCGCCCATCGGCACCCATAGTCTGCCTTCTTCACAGCAGCAGCACCCAACCTCCATGGAGGATTTTTCTTGTGCCCCTGGCAACACTTAAAGGGGGTCTACTTTGCGGTGCTTTACCGTCCGCCCATCGGCACCCATAGTCGGCCTTCTTCACAGCAGCAGCACCCAACCTCCATGGAGGATGTTTCTCGTGCCCCTGGCTACACTTAAAGGGGGTCTACTTTGCGGTGCTTTACCGTCCGCCCATCGGCACCCATAGTCGGCCCTCTTCACAGCAGCAGCACCCAACCTCCATGGAGGGTATTATCGTGCCCCTGGCAACACTTAAAGGGGGTCTACTTTGCGGTGCTTTACCGTCCGCCCATCGGCACCCATAGTCGGCCTTCTTCACAGCAGCAGCACCCAACCTCCATGGTGGATGTTTCTCGTGCCCCTGGCTACACTTAAAGGGGGTCTACTTTGCGGTGCTTTACCGTCCGCCCATCGGCACCCATAGTCGGCCCTCTTCACAGCAGCAGCACCCAACCTCCATGGAGGGTATTATCGTGCCCCTGGCAATACTTAAAGGGGGTCTACTTTGCGGTGCTTTACCGTCCGCCCATCGGCACCCATAGTCGGCCCTCTTCACAGCACCACCTGCCCTGCTGGAGGTTCACACTTTAACTTTTTGTACCCTCTTCTACCTTACAAATCATCCCACACTTGAGCACTCCTCACTTGGACTAAACACCTCCATGCTACCACCAGAACCAGAATATCGTGCCCCTGGGGATCTTCAAGGAAAAAAACCCATAGTGGGCTTTAAAAACAGAACACTTAGTAATTTTAACAAACTTTATTTACAGTAATATTGACAGTAATAAATACATTCACACAGGATATAACGTATTTACAAGGGGACTGATTACAACAACACACTGCATATTTACAAGTTGATCACTGGCAACAGTGGGTGAAGTTGGGGCAGAGTATGGCACCCTCTCTTCACCCATGTCTGAGGGGCTGTGTTCGGCCAGTGACTGGTCCCTCTTCGGGACATGTCTTGGTAGGGAGTCTTGGTAGGGAGCCGGGCTGTGCTCCTCTCCAGAGCTGTCACTGTCGATGTCAATACCCGCAAAAGTGTCTTCATTTCCCGCTGCTGCTGCTGTCGATGCCGCCGCCGCTGCTTGCAGTGACTCTGTGAAGAGCAACCGAATGTCCTCAGCCTCCTTCAAAGAAGGATTATTCGCGTAAAATTTGTCCGCAGTTGCAGTGTTGTGACACATGAAATCACTCACTCTTTGGCGGTTGCCTTTGTCTTGAAATCTCTTCGCATTATCGGCGTGGACTGTGCGGAGGTCGGTGAAGTTAATGGGACCGTGGAGCCCTACATCAGCCCATGCCATCCTCAGGGAGTAGGCAAGCTTCCTGAACGGGTTCTTCCCCTCTGTGTATAGAAAGTAACGGCTCTGGGTGCAGGTCAGCGTACCCTTAATTTCCAGCCACCTCTTCATCCATCCAAATTCTTCTACGGTGAGGTACAGCTGCGCTTCCCCGAACGCGTTGGCCGTCTTGTGGTTGCTTACCTGTTATGACAGAGTTAGAGAGTGTCAATACAATGTCAATCATGCATATAACTGCCGGAATAAATGCATTGATTAATAGCACTCACATGAACCAGGTAGCCGAAGGCAGTGCCAGTTGTATCCGCCTTTCGGACCTCGGCGTTGGTCATATTGGAGTAGACCCCCGGACGGTGGCCGTAAATGCAGCTCCAATGAAGAGTCATATACCCATAGAGCAGGGTACGGGTTGCGGTAGTCGGATTGCAGGCCATCACATCCAGGAGCTGAGGGATGCGAGTGGTGGTCGAAGTCAAGCATGTCATTAGGTCGTTGTGGCTCGGCAGACCTTCCATCTTGTCACGCTTCACTTGCATCTGGTGGATAAGTACTTTTCTCTTCAGGGACTTCAGGATGGCAACTACTTCCCGTTTGATTAAAATCATGTCGGTTTGGCTGAGCCTGCTCCCCTTGCACGGTGTGTCGGCCATGTACTTGAGAAAGTGTGATATATTCTTGATGTAGAAGTCGGAGGTCGTGACCTGAAGGCTTGACTTCATCAGGCTCCGGGACCACCCGCGTATCCTCTTGAGATCCCTCAAAAAGAGCCAGTCAGACAGGCGATTGAAACCGTGTGCCATGAAACTGAGGAACGACTTCACTCTGCTTAGTTTGGAGACTGTGTTTTCCTGGAGCCTCACTGGTGGGTCGATACCTGCATAATGCTCCCGGTATCCTTGCAGATAATCCTCTGTGAAATATAAACAGTACTTTAATGACAACACAGGGTGTGTTACAGAAACTGCATGTGTCACATAGCCAACACACTTACCCATAATCCGTGGGAATGTGATGTCCCGCATTATATTTCCCCGGCCCCTGCCCCGGAACCAGGGGGAATTTATGGGAGGGGAGGTTGACGAGGCCTCGGTATGCATGGATGCAGGCTCTGAGGAGCTGGATGAATGGGTGTGAGAGCCAGTGGGGGACTTGCTGCAGGCGGGAATGGGAGACGTGCTGCAGGCGGGAATAGGAGACTTGCTGCAGGAGGGACCTTTCGACTTGGACAGCCTCGTTGGTGTCGACTCTGTTCGGGGTCGTTTCTTCAGAATGACCCGCTCTCGTTCCTCCCCATCGAACGCGGGAATGTCCCCGGCCCGCTGATCCATCCTCTGTCGCTTGTGCTTTATCCTCTGCTGCAACTTGCAGCGCAGGGATTTCACCTCAGCAGCATATATGTCCCGCTGAGCCCTCACTGCGTTTGCCTCCAGCCTCCATTCTTTGCAGTCCGGGTTGTCACATTCATTCACCGGGGACAAGGGTGGAGGTTGTGACAGTATATCGTCATCTGCCACCGTGTCAACAGCCCAAGCGGTAATCATTTCTATGGTGGGGTTTGTCATTCGGAGTTCATAAAGCTCCTTCTTGGCCACTGTCATTTTCATTTGATTTTGAACCACATGTAGTTCCTCCCGGGCCAGCTCAACATGGTCTCTGGCCAAGTGGCGATCCAGCCTTGTGCCACGGTACTCGCATCCCAGAATGGTACAGGGATGGAGCCTAATGTTGGTCTGTCCGTTGGCCAACAACAGCAGAATTTTTCTTTCATTCAAGTTACGCACACCATGGCGCCTCTGAAGGTGCTTGCTCAGGGCACGGTAGGAACTATTACAGATCGGACAATGGACCGCCATCCGACCTGTATTCTTGAGCATTTCGGTACCGGGAAATGTCACCAGAATCGTGGGTAAAAAAGAAGGAAGCGTGAAAAGACTCACGAAAGGTGCACTCAGCTTATCTTCAAATCAGGTGTTTGTTTTCATTTGCATCATGGTGCGGTGTCCCATGTAGGCACTCGTTAGGCGGGCAGAGATCCCTGTAATCTCCCCTCACGTTCCTCCAGAGTCTGGTTCTCCCAAAGGATACCCGACAGTTTCGGGTACGACAACGTGGGGATAACAGTATCCTCCGGGGAGGCATTGAACCCCTCTCACCTGCCCCCAGAGGAGGCAGGGGAGTCAGGTACCCAGAGGGCGCACGGTGGACGGCCAGGGCGAGGCCGCCACACCGCGCTGGAGTCAGGGTCCCGGTGAGGCGCAGGACGGAGCACCCGGCAGTAGCCTCCAGCAGACCCCCGCGCGGTTCCCTCGTCCCTCGGAAGAGGTGGAGAGGCGGAGGGGTGGGTCTTTTCATCTGCTGGCGGGTTGCCGGGATAACAGTATCCTCCGGGGAGGCATTGAACCCCTCTCAACTGCCCCCCGGAGGAGGCAGGTACCCAGAGGGTGGACGGCCAGGGCGAGGCCGCCACACCGCGCTGGAGTCAGGGTCCCGGTGAGGCGCAGGACGGAGCACCCGGCAGTAGCCTCCAGCAGCCCCCTACTCGGTTCCCTCGTCCCTCGGAAGAGGTGGAGAGGCGGAGGGGTGGGTCTTTTCATCTGCTGGCGGGTTGCCGGGATAACAGTATCCTCCGGAGAGGCATTGAACCCCTCTCAACTGCCCCCCGGAGGAGGCAGGTACCCAGAGGGTGGACGGCCAGGGCGAGGCCGCCACACCGCGCTGGAGTCAGGGTCCCGGTGAGGCGCAGGACGGAGCACCCGGCAGTAGCCTCCAGCAGACCCCCGCGCGGTTCCCTCGTCCCTCGGAAGAGGTGGAGAGGCGGAGGGGTGGGTCTTTTCATCTGCTGGCGGGTTGCTGGGATAACAGTATCCTCCGGGGAGGCATTGAACCCCTCTCAACTGCCCCCCGGAGGAGGCAGGGGAGTCAGGTACCCAGAGGGTGGACGGCCAGGGCGAGGCCGCCACACCGCGCTGGAGTCAGGGTCCCGGTGAGGCGCAGGACGGAGCACCCGGCAGTAGCCTCCAGCAGACCCCCGCGCGGTTCCCTCGTCCCTCGGAAGAGGTGGAGAGGCGGAGGGGTGGGTCTTTTCATCTGCTGGTGGGTTGCCGGGGAGAACGCCCTTAACGTTTTGTGAGAACCATGATTGGGGGTCATACAGGCAACCATGTTAGCCGAAAATAGTGTCTCGTTATTCCGTGAAAACTCCCCTTGAATTCCTCCAGAGACCAATTTCACAACTTAAAGTTGTGTGAGAACCATGATTGGGGGTCCTCCAGGCAACCATTTTAGCCGAAAATAGTGTCTCGTTATTCCGTGACAACTCCCATTGCATTTCTCCAGAGTCGGAAAAAATACAGCTCAACTTTTGGAAGAACCAGAGAAAAGGGTGAAAATGGATATATTGTATCCGAAAATAGTGTTCCATAAGGCGGGTAGAGTCCCCTGACAACTCCCCATACCTTTCTCCAGGGTGGGAAAAAGTTTAAGTCAACTTTTGGAAGAACCAGAGAAAAGGGTGAAAATGGGAAAAAAAGTACCCCAAAATAGTGTTCCATAAGGCGGGTAGAGTCCCCTGACAACTCCCCATACCTTTCTCCAGGGTGGGAAAAAGTTTAAGTCAACTTTTGGAAGAACCAGAGAAAAGGGTGAAAATGGATAAATTGTATCCGAAAATAGTGTTCCAAAAGGCGGGTAGAGTCCCCTGACAACTCCCCATACCTTTCTCCAGGGTGGGTAAAAGTTTAAGTCAACTTTTGGAAGAACCAGAGAAAAGGGTGAAAATGGATAAATTGTATCCGAAAATAGTGTTCCAAAAGGCGGGTAGAATCCCCTGACAACTCCCCCTACCTTTCTCCAGAGTCGGAAAAAGTCTAAGTTAACTTTTTGGAAGAACCATAAAAAAGGGGTGAAAATGGATAAAATGTATCCCAAAATAGTGCCTCTTGAGTCGGGTAGAGTCCCCTGACAACTCCCCTTGCATTCATCCAGAGACCAGTTTGAAAACTTAAAGTTTTGTGAGAACCATGATTGGGGGTCCTCCAGGCAACAATTTCATCCGATCCAAAGTGCTCATGAGGCGGATACATTCCTCCATGATTTCCCCATCATGTGAAAATAGCTCGTTTTTTTCTAAGTGCTCTCAAAAACCGGGTTTCCGATTTCGTGCAGATGGTAGCTTGGAAAAGATGAATGAATTTTTTGGACGGAGGAGGGGAGGTCTCATTTCCCCTCTCCGTTGTAAATTGCAACGGGGGAGTGCAAAAGTCTCCTATTACCCATGAAATAGTGTGTGAAAGCTGGGTGAGTTTGATGTGAATTTAAGGAAGATATGGCCATTTCATCCACACCTCACGACTCCCATTAAAAGTGATTGAAATGTACAGGAATCTGTCCATTTCAATCACATTTGATGACCCGTCCAGGGTGACTTTCTTCCCCAGGAATTAGTGTCTGAAAGCTGGCTAAGATTACTTTAAATACAGTGTGCACATGGCTTTATTACCCATGAAATAGTGTGTGAAAGCTGGGTGAGTTTGATGTGAATTTAAGGAAGATATGGCCATTTCATCCACACCTCACGACTCCCATTAAAAGTGATTGAAATGTACAGGAATCTGTCCATTTCAATCACATTTGACGACGCATGCAGGGTGACCCTGGCTACACTTAAAGGGGGTCTACTTTGCGGTGCTTTACCGTCCGCCCATCGGCACCCATAGTCGGACTTATTCACAGCAGCAGCACCCAACCTCCAGTGGAGGATTTTTCTCGTGCCCCTGGCAACACTTAAAGGGGGTCTACTTTGCGGTGCTTTACCGTCCGCCCATCGACACCCATAGTCGGACTTATTCACAGCAGCAGCACCCAACCTCCAGTGGAGGATGTTATCATGCCCCTGGCAACACTGGTAAACACTGGTAACATCTGTCTAGCCGCTGACAGGAACTTGACATCGGTAGTTGACATCGCATTTCCATTGAGCGGACACCCGTACATGTGAAGGGCAAGTCCCACGGTACCTCCGTTCATAAGGCTGACATTTGCCTTACTTCCATATAAACATCATCCCAAAACACAGGAAATTCCTGCGTTTTTCATTCCAGGGAATATCGTACCAGTTCAATCGACTGCCGTTCGGATATTCCCTGGCTCCACGCACTTTTTCAAAGTGTGTGGAGACGGCGCTGGAGCCGCTACGCAGAGGAGGGATGAGAGTGTTATTTTATCTGGACGACCTGCTGTTGCTGGCTCGCTCCAGAGAGGAAGCTGCTTTACAGACGGTACAACTCGTATCTTTACAACTCGTATCAAGCCTGGGTTTCATAATCAATTGGGAGAAGAGCTGTCCTCTTCCATCCCAGATCCTCATGTATCTGGGAATGGAATTCAACTCAGCCCGCATGAGAGCACGACTCTCACAGCGGAGAGTGGAGAATCTGACAGCTCTCCTCAGGCACGTCACACCCGGCAGGGTGGTGACAGCCCTTTCCGTGATGCAGCTGTTGGGCATGATGTCAGCTGGTCACGTGGTGATCCCCCTGGGTCTCCTTTACATGAGGAGACTTCAGAGGTGGTTCATTCGCCTGCGCATCGACCCCGTGCGTCAGAGGAGACGCATGGTGTGCGTTCCTCCATCCGTAGGGTTAGATCTGACCTACTGGAAAAATCCCCACATCCTGTCGGTGGGGGTTCCCCTCGGCAGAGTGACGTCACACACCTCGGTGTTTACAGACGCATCGCTCTCAGGGTGGGGAGGAACATGCATGTCGCAGGCAGTGGGGGGACAGTGGCCGCCACACATGTCCCTTCATATAAACGCGCTGGAATTACTCGCCGTATGGAGAGTAATTCAGCACTTTGCCCCGTTGCTGTGGAATCATCATGTGATGAACGGGAACGGGAACACTTAGAGGGGCTCGACCTCTCTCAAGATGTTGTGAGGACTATTCAGGGATCCAGAGCCGCGTCCACCAGGGCGTTGTACACAACCAAATGGACGGCGTTCCAACGATGGTGTGTAGGAAAAGGCGTGGACCCCGTGGCATGTCCCCTGCCTCTCGTGCTGTCATTTCTCCAGCTGTTGCTGGACAGGAAATTGGCCCATAGCACGATAAAAACGTATGCGGCTGCCATCTCGTCATGCCATGTAGGGTTTGGGGTCAGCACGGTGTTTAGTCACCCGCTGACAAAACGTTTCCTACGACGAGTACAGAGACTCAGACCAGTATCACGCGCTTTAGTGCCTCAATGGGATTTGGCTGTAGTGCTGTGCGCACTAGGTAAAGCCCCTTTTGAACCGCTGGATCAAGTTCCCCTGAAGTTTCTGTCAGCCAAGGTAGCACTGCTCCTGGCTCTGACGTCAGCTAAAAGGGTGAGTGATTTGTCTGCTCTCTCTGTGGCTCCGTCATGTCTCCAGATCCAAGGAGATGGCAGCTCAGCTGTGTTACCCCCAAACCCGGCGTTTATGCCGAAGGTGATCACAAGCTCGTTCAAATCGAGAGTGATAACTTTGGAGGGCTTCTTTCCTCCGCCTCACACATCAGAGGAAGAAGCCACATCTCATCTCCTCTGTCCTGTGTGCGCGCTGGCATGCTATGTTAGGCGCACGGCTGCGTTACGCAAATCCCAGCGTCTGTTTGTGCATTTTCAGAGAGCGCTCAGTAGGGCAGCCTCTGTCTGCACAGCGCCTGTCACACTGGCTGGGTGAGGCGGTGTCACAGGCGTATGTTTCCTCTGGGTTGGATCCCCCGGAGAACATTAAAGCGCACAGCACCAGGAGAATATCAACTTCTACGGCATTGTTCGGAGGAATGACAGTGGAAGACATTTGCACTGCTGCATCTTGGTCTTCACCCTGTTAGTTTATTCGTTTTTATTTGAGGGATGTCTCCCATTCCTCTCTGACACACTCAGTACTGAATAGTCTGCCAGATTGAGGAATATCGGGGATTTTCAAATTGCAGGCCTCTCTCCTGCCTGTCGGCATGTAGAAAGCGGCCGTTGCTCCCCTCTCTTGATCGTTTTTAACAAGTAAGACTTAAAAAACTCTACTTTATAAACGACAGGTAGCCCGAGTAAGCCTACCTTCGTTCCTTGACTGGGAACGTGATGCTCCATTTACGCACGGCGAAATGGCATGGGTTATTAACTGAGTAGGTGTGTTTTGTGCTTCTGGTAACGGACGGAACCAGTGGGGCGTAGACTACATCCTGCTTCGCCCTTAACCCAATAGCGATAGCCTTAGAGGGCGAAGCCTTATACGAAATAGTACTAGGGTTACGTATTGTAACCCAGCTTCGATGAGTATAGGCGCAGCCCTCTAAGGTTCGGGCCCCACTGGTGCGGCGAATAGCTGAAGAAAAGCTGTGGGAGCGGATTGTAGGGCCTACTTCCTATTTATACGGAAGTGAGCCCGGAGGTGGGGCCCACGTCGTAGGTGGGCGGGGAATAAGTCTGTCAGTGCTGCACACGTGCAGTGGGGTTTACCCAATAGCGATAGCCTTAGAGGGCTGCGCCTATACTCATAGAAGGTGGGTTACAATACGTAACCCTAGATTTCGAGTCGATTGTGATTTATAAAGGGTAACCGGCGTAGGAAGTGCTGTACACACTTTCCTCGCCCGTACGCAATGTTCGGTAAATCGGAAAATGTCGGAAAATATCTGTACCTATTTTTTTGATTTCTACTACGTAAGCAACATTCCCACGTGAATCCTACGCACAGCGTTATAAATGAGGCCCCAGATGTCCCGCTTTGTGCGGTATTGCACAGCATTTTCACGACTTGTACGTACATTGAGACGATGTCCCGCATATTTAATTTAGATTGGCTAAAACGCTTTTCTAAAATCTGATGACATGATTCAGATGCGGAGAAAGGCCGGCTCAGTTCGCTGACGGCCCGCCCTTTATTATTATATGTTTTAAACGGCATCATGTAAGTTGCGCTGACAGGCGACAGAGGTTGACAGTGAGACCATTTTCTCTCTAACTGTGTGTGACCCAACACACATCATATGGAATGCCATGTGATCTTTAATGAATATCAGAAATACGCTGTATTAAACATTCTGCTAACACTGAATGAAATTGATACTGTTTGACTTTGTATTAGTTAGCCTACTACTTACAATACATTGAAGTAATTTACTTCTAATTTACTTTTTGAGAAATCCTCTGTCAAAGTCCCCTGCTGAGAACAAAATCAAGCCACTTCTGCTAAGTTTGATGAGGGAATTATTTTTTGTTGCCATTAGTTCTTCGTGATATTGATCCTGTTGGACTCAGTACTAGTGAAACTATCCCCACAAGTAGGCTACTATGAAGTATACAGGCTACTTACTGTGTACTTTTCCAGTAATCCTCTGTCAATGTCGCCTCCCGACTACAAGAATGCATGGTTTTCTTTTAATAAGCGTTAAAAAACATTTCTTCCTGAGACTTATATTGTTGGACAGAGTATTTTAAGAGGATGGTAGACACGATATCAACAATACTTCCAGTCAGTACTCCGGCAGCAGCATTTTTACACCTTGGAACTTCTTTAGAGTCTGGCCTGGATAGCTGGTCACAAATATCCTTCAGCACACTGACACACTATGTCACTCTGGTTGCCCTCTTATGATGCTGGTGTCTTTTAATATATAACTATTTCTCAGCCGCTAATTCGTTCCTCGCAGATTCTTCAGTCTCATCAGCCTCATGCTTCCATCAGTCCCAGTCAACGCCTCCAGCACACGTCCAGTGTCTGACTCCATATCATATTGTCCTGATGCTGTAAGGGTGATGCCCCATGATCACACAATGTGTGCCAAGGACCTCATATTATGTCTGTCATTAATGTTACATCACCCATTATAACAGTTTTCTTTCCTTTTTTCTCTTCTCTTAACTGAATAGTCCTGTCTTTAAGTATAATACAATGTAAAGTCCTTTTTCTGCACCATTTTAAGGCTTCAAAACAGGCATTTCTACTGTATGTGTTTGGAGAAATGAAACAATCAATGGCCCAGAATTGTACTTTATAAACTATGAATCTTGTGGTGCTTGAAAAAATACACACTGGCTAAGCCGGCCAGGATAAATGCCGTTTTTGGAGCCCTTTTTTGCAATATTTATTAAAATGTCACTAGTTATTTAAACAAACCCCTATCTGAGGATAATACAAGCAACCATAAAACACCCTTTGAGAGCCATTGAAGCCCATGAAGAATGTATCCTTCCACAAATCTTTTCAACTGCTGTAGGCCTATTAATGAAGCTGCCACGTGTTTTCAAATGTGTGCAGAACATTACAAATATTCCTCATTTGCAGTATTTTATTTTAAAAGTGTTCAGAAAGACTGAATCAAATATGCTATATCTATAGAATATCGATATTGTTCTTAACTTCAATCAAAGTCAATTTAAATAGCGACTTTCCAAGGGGTAAAAATGCTGCTGCCGGACTACTGACTGGAAGTATTGCTGATATCATGTCTACCATCCTCTTAAAATACTCTGTCCAACAATATCAGTCTCATGAAGAAATGTTTTTTAACGCTGATTCAAAATAGCAGAGAAACATGCATTCTTGTTCTCATTGACAGAGGATTAGTCAAAAAGTACACAGTACGTACTTCATAGTAGGCTACTTGTGGGAGTAGTTTCACTACTAGCCTACTGAGTCCAACAGGATCGATCTCACGAAGAACTAATGGCAGAAACAATTATGGGTGATTCTCTGAATCGGGTGCCTTTTGGGTCTTCGCATTTTTTAAGAAAATACCTTAAAATATTGCATTTTTTATCATAACATCTGGTAGAGGACTACTTAAACCTTTGAGAAAACACATTTTCCCACCTCAGGCATACAATCCCAATAATTACTAGGAGTTTCCTTCTTACAAAAAGTTGTTTGGAGTTCAACCCCGTCACAGACAACTTGGAGTCTGTGTGAATATGATTCAAAAAGATATTCAAGTTAATTATTGTTGAACCTTAATCATCAGAAGTCCCTTGTTTAGGATCACCTATGTTAAGTACATTTTTTCTAGACCATTAGTAGACCATTTGGCTGCAAAAGGGGATCATTAGAACTTTATCCAACATCGGCCTTCAAATGTTATCAAAAATATGCATTCAACTTAGAATTTTGTTTAGGTTTCATATTTTGTCTGATTATCTTGTACACTGTAAACACAATACAACACTTCAAAGTTCATATTAAGTTCATATCACTAAAATATTAATACAAACCTATTAAATAACAGGGTTGAACTCAGCATGACGGGGTTGAATATGATAACAGGGTTGAAAGGACAACACATTTTTCTATATGGTATGGATTTATTTAGCTGAGCAATTAATGATTATGCATTCAATTAAATGGAAATTCAATTGAATTACAGCTGAACTATCAAAACATTTGATACAACATGAAGTATTTAAAAAACATCAAGCACAAATCCATCAAAAACATGAATGGAATGAATAAGTCCATATGGTCAGCATTAACCACAATTCCTAATAAAATGTATAATGGTAAAATGTAACTAATTTTGATTGCTAATTTGGCTACTAATATTCAGTACATAATGTTGAACTCTGAATATTTGTTTGTGAAGTGTTGCTTCATCCTTTAATCAGAAAGCCTGGCCCACACTTCTTTCTCAATTTCCATGTGTCGTGATGTCACAGGCTTCGGGGGTGGGATGAGCTCGAGCACGTCATCAAACACATACCACAGCACATCCTCACGAACAGGCCAAAAGAACCTGTTTGGTCCGACACGATGCATGCATTTGACTTGAACTTGTGTTTCATCCACGATTAGGATTATTCCTGGATACAAATCCTTATCGTATGTGACCACACACCATTGCCCCAGCACCTCTGTGTCTTCCCATTGGATTTGCGTTGACCTCTGTGACACTGCCACTGGCACCTTCTTGAGAAAGCTGAAATGCTGTGTATTCCAACATTCACAGCGTAACTGCTTTTGGGTAGAGCACATACAGCTGACATCACGAGATATTATCTCTCCTGGAGCGAGAGTTACCAGCTGATGGATTCGCATGGTTCCTGGCACTGCTGTTAGGTTTGATGGCATCCTCTCGAGTGCCTGTTCAACTGTTTCACTGTTGACAAAGAACAACTTAATGGATGTATTGGTCTCCAAAAGGGCATCGAAGAGCTCACGTGCATCTTTGATGTCCTGCCCATGGCTTATTAGCATGTCAGCATTCCTCTTCAAGGCTGCGCCAACACCATCTGGTGCTCCCTTACCATGGCTGGCCTCAAAGAAATTCCAAGTCCCTGCATTAAGGCCTCTTTTCATCAGCTCAGTGCTAAAAAGAAAACAATTGCCCTTCTGCTTGTACTGGGTACAAGGACCATCACTAAAAAAGTGTACCACAGAAACATCTGGGTATGTTGCCTGCACATGATCCAGTACCGGGTTTAGATGCTCCCATATAGCTGCTGGGCTTTTGTGTTTTGATGGGGATATTGTGGTGAAACAGATTGGTTCTTGGATGCCACCTACATAAAGAACCCCTGTATGCAGTGTTGCCTGCTGGTGGGATGCTCCAAAGTGCACTGCTTGGATTTCCGAACTGTACTTGCAGGTAAAGTTCTCAGAAAAATCTATGTGAATTAGGCATTCATCAGTGGCCATGCTCTTCCTTAGCTCACGGTAGTAGGCATACTGCTGCCTAATATTAAAGGAATGCTTCTTGAACTTGCTCAGGAGTGTTTGGAACTGCTCAGCAAGTTGCTCCTGGGTGCCCTCAACAATCTGTTTAACAGTTATCTTCACTGTTGGCCCCTCCTGGTCATTCATTGTTGCCTTATCTTCTGTCCCCCACTGAGTATAGGACACCCTTTCTGCACTGTCATATGTACTTGAGAGTGGAACTGTTTTGTCTCTGCAGTGTTCACACTCCCCATACATACAGTCCTTTATAGCAGTATCACAGCACACAATTTTAGTGAGTGCCTCAAGATTTGAGGTCTCAATCAACTTCAACTGACTAAGCTTTTCTGCCAGAAAGCTAAGATTCTCGTGCAGTTTGCACATGCACGTGTCACGGTCAGACAGGGACGGGTGCACAACCCAAAAGGGACGTTGGCGGCAAAATGCAGGGTATGAGATCCTCACATTGTTCTCTGCCAGAAACCTTCTGTGGAGGTTTCTTATTGTGTCTACAAGGAACCTTTTTTGCATCTTTACCTTGTTTCTTGTAAAGGTTTGTTTTCTTCCTGTAGTTATCCTGCTGACATCATCTCTTGTCAAGAAGGTCTTTACATTGTTCTCCATAGATGCATCTGCATACCTGTTCACAGGCTTTCTGGTAAATTTGCTTAGGCTACTAGTGTTCAAAAGGTTTCTGCGTTTTTTTGAAATCCCCAGTGCCTGTTCTGACCATCTCTGCAGCCTATACTTTTTGACAATCTTTCCCACAGTAACCTTAGATATGATTTGCTTATCTCTTTCATTTCTGCTCTTTTGGTATTTTCTTTTGATGTCAGCAACAAGGGCTTCATGGAGAAGTAACGTTCTTCTGACCCTGCTGTTCACAGTACAATTCTTGACCAGTTCACGGACTTTGGATCTTGGAGATTCATTATGTGTTGCTGATCGCTGGAACCTCTTTTTGTACTTTTCTTTAAGTTGTTTCTCCTTTCTCAGTGAATGTTTGAGTTGTTCTATTTCTTCGCGCAGTTTGTTTCTTGATCTACGGGATTGCTTTTTGCCCTCCAAACGTTGCCTAAAACAAAACCAAGCAATACATAATTAGCAAAACTCCAGCCCATATAAACATCTAACATGGATAAACTATAATATTTTAAACAAAATGATAAACACTTCCATTGACCACACACACACACACACACACACACACACACACACACACACACACACACACACACACACACACACACACACACACACACACACACACACACACACACACACACACACACACACACACACACACACACACACACACACACACGCACACACACACACACACACACACACACCCCTACACCTAACAACATATTTCCCTGACCTTGAGGACTCAGGTCTGGGCTGCACTGCATGCTGAATATTAGGACTTTGTGGAGGAGTGTTGATATTGCTGAAAGCTTCCCTTTCTTTCTGTCTTCTTTTAGCTTTCCTCCATATCTTACGCTTCTGTCGTTTAGCTCTGTCACTCAGATCACAGATAGTTTTCTTTTTCCCCTCCTCAGTATTCATTTTCCACCTCTTGCGCTCACTCCTGAGATAATTCTCCCTCCTATCTGGGTCTGCATTCCTTCTTGCCCTGTACTCTCTTTGCCTCTCTGCTGCTGTTTTTCCCATTGTGATGTCTGAAAATATTAAACATTAAAAAAACATTAAGAATGATACAGACATTACCATTTAGTCATATAAGAAATGTCAAACATTCAACCCCGTCACAACAGTTCAACCCTGTTATAATAAGAAATGTGACAGGGTTGAATGTGACGGGGTTGAAGTTCTTGACAAAAAGTAGCCATGAGACCTTGTTTAGCTAAGACATAGCACCACATGGAATTTAAGGACATCATAAAATGGTAGTATTTTGCACAACTATTGTTTAATTTTTCCTAAAGAACTGTTTACTATAAGTAATTCATACAACAGAGTTGAAATGTTGAGCTTGACATTCTCAATCTGACATTAAAAAATGAAATATAGGTAAGAGAAGAAACTGACACTTGCCTTTCTTTGCCGCCTTTTCCTCAATAGACTTCTGTGATGTCACTCCCTCATGCAGATGTCACATGGACTGATCCATTATTTTAATAGGGGGGTAAAATGTATAGTGTGACGGGGTTGAACCAAACTCGGGGACGTGTGTCAATAGTGCAATTTCATAGATAATTCATGTATTTTTTCAGATTTTTTTTTTTCTCAGTTAAAGTACACAAGCATATGATTATATTAGCATCAAAATATTGGTATAATTGGCAATTGCTATTTGTTTAATATTCAATGAATATGTGATTATGCTCAGTGAGGACATGCAAAAATGTGTGTTGTCTACTACAAAGACAACTAATTATTATAAAACAAAAACAAAATATATATATTTAGTTTTACATTGTAATGCAAAACACCCTGTTCCTTTAATTCAGTGCTTTAACATATATTTTTGTAGTTTCCTTTCATATCAAATCTTTGAAGTAAGCATGGGGGACACAAAGGGCACCCGATTCAGAGAATCACCCAACAAACTCGAGAGACGGCTGAGTTGACCGCAGTGCAGAATCGCTGTAGGCTATAGTTTAAATCTCCTAACAATGTTGTCCATTTTAGACATAGGCCCGCCTATTATATTTCCAGCCCTTAATAACATTCATTTTCTGGGCTCAATATGTGTCTTGGCTGTTTTCGTTGTGAAAACAAATGGACCGTAGATACACGGATTGACCGTCCTCATCTGCGCTCTTATTTTGAAAGACAACTTCCGGTAGCAGAATATGAAAAAACGGGGGTTTTTTTGTTTCTGTTTTCTAGTGATTTTATTTTTAGTTTTGAGAAGTAGAAAATGAAAATCATCCCGTTTTTTAAATTTAGTAAATCCCTTTTTGACCATGATAAAGAAAAACGCCTTGTATTTCAATTTTGGTTTTTCAATTTGAAAACGAAAATCAAATATCCAGTCGTTTTTTGTTTTTGAATTTCCATTTGTGAAAAGAAAATCCAATGACCAAAACATACACTGACCCTGTACGTTTTGTCAGTTTGATTTTTCGTTTGAACCAAAAAAACGAAAATACCAGCCTTTTTTCGTTTTAAATCAAAAACGAAAATACCAGCCTTTTTTCATTTTAAATCAAAAACGAAAAAACGTGAAACCAAAGCCGTTTTCCTGTTTATGTTGTCTGAATCAAAAAACGGATAACAAGAAGACCTAATAAAAAAAAACGGTCTGATCTTGGTTTTTGATAACAACTTCAATCAATTTTCCGTTTTGTATTGAAGAATGAAGAAAAGCAGTCCGGTGAACCGGAAGTTAAAGAACATATTTCAAAATAAAAGACAGGAGGATATAATGGCAATGCTGTAAAATACCCAGAAGTCTGACAACCCTTGGCCCCCCTGCTGACGAGGATACGTTTTTTCTGCATTCACATGCAGATATGCGTTTATAGAAATTAATACAAGTATGCAAGCTCTGTGCATAACTTTATTTCGCTGACTTCCGGTTTGTACTGTATCGGCAAATCCAGTGTCCAGCTTGTCGCTGTGTGACAACCATTGAACAACATCATGTTTGTTGCATACCTGCAAGATTTACCTGTGACAAATGTCAGCGATGTGAACAGAACTGTCACCCTACTTTCACCTGCACCCAGCAGCAAGCGGGAGAACGATATCTCATACAGTTCACACAGTAATGGAACAGTTGTTAAGCATTATTTTGTCCAACTAGTCTCTACATTATGAATTTGATGCTTGTCTAAACTGCTAAGAAGCTGACCGCTGAGTTAGAACAGAAAGACATGCAGGCCATAATCACTAGACGCTCAAAAGAGGAATGTGTGTGTAAGGCTTACATGAACTGAATTGAAACACTGTCCATTAGTTGATTAATAAACAAGACATTCAAGTCAAAGTTTTAGGCATTTGCATTTGTAGCATGCTGTAAATATGGACTATGAATGAACACATGCAATGTGGAAACACACAAATAGGTTTATTCTCAATACTCATAACAGTATCAGACACAATGATTTTACTGAGAGTGAAGATGACATGAACATATAGTTACTGTATGGTACTGAAGACAAAATACAGTATATTGCATTTACCTCTTCCTCTAACTCTCTCTCCGATATTGGCCTCCATTGTTGTGCACATAACTCTTGACCTCAAGAGACTTTAAGATGATAGTTTGGATTGTTTGAAATGGGGCTGAGGTTCTTATCCAGTCAGTGTATAACCTCCAGAAGACAGCGGTCGACACGACCCCAGTTAGTAGGAGAGACAGGAGTACCAGCACAGCAGCAAAACCTAATCCAGCAGCAATCCACCAAAAAATGAAGGCCCACCTGAAAAAAATCGTTATATTTAGCATTCAATTATTATTATTATTATTATTATCATTTAGTACACTTAAACTGATATAGCTTTTTTGGGTGAATAAAATAAATGTTGCTTCTGCCCACGTCCTCAGCAGTACATGGCTATGCTCCTATATGTTTCTCCACTGGTCTACTGTAGGTAATACACTGATTATGGATATATACCACACACTACCCCACTTCAAAAGACCAGAACTATCCCCTTAAGGGCAGCTGTTGATGTTCACAACAAAAAAAAACGCATGCAGATGGTTGTAGTCTGTAGCCAGCCAGTGGTAGATCTGGCCGTGGTGGAGCATGGTGTTGGAGCATGGTGGTGGAGCATGGTGGTGGAGCATGGTGGTGGGCAGCAGTGTGACTTCTAGCTGTCATGGTGATGTTCATATGACAAGGGACTGCCTGCTTGAACTTTACCGAGAGCAGAGTTCACTAGTGGCACCTCACAGGGATACCTATGGTGCAGAAGCAGCGGTGAAGTCCTTGTAGATCCCTGGCACTTTGAGGGCAGACAGATCCAGCAGCTCTCAGCTCTCAGAGACATCAACACATCAACTATTCTGTGTGCATAGCTTACTTTCACATAACTACTAATCTCTCACTTTACTCTCTCTGATATTGTTCTCTGCTTTGGATTTGTGGACATCCCAGCCATGTTCTCTTCCGGGCCTGGTTTTACACACTGTGGGTTTAAGCAAGATATAGAAATGATGAGACATGATGAGTGTGTAGTTTTAGCATTTGAATTACAATGACATTATTCTCAGACTTGCCATAGTTCTTGGTTTGTACTACTGCTGCTCTGCTCTGTACAGCTGAGTACTGGGGACCCACTGGGAGTCATGTGACTGGAGCAGGAGAGACGCCACACCTGCAGTCATGATGCTCCAGCGCAACAGGGGTCGAGTCTTTCAGCCCCACCTGTAGGAAGAGAAACAAATTAAATACGTATTCAGTTTGCTTTGTATTATTTCTTTTATTTTTTATTATGTATTTTACCAAATCCATTCGGCACGAGGCTCACACAAAGCAGGAAGAAGACAACCTGCTGGAAACGTCCCCACTGACCAAGAAAAGAGATGGAGTCAGCAAAGTCCTTCATAGTGTAAGCATATCTAGGATGACGGTGACATCATCTGTCTTCCTGGAAATGTAATATAGGTAGTGATAGTGGCATAAAAGAGGATGGGACATTCCTATTCAGCCACAACCTTGTCTCAGCATGACAGACAGTAAGCCATGCAACACAATAACTTGATCCTCAACTGAACTGTCAGTACACAGCCTCAGGTGCCTGTCAACCATTGTTTGCATGATTCACTCTTTTTTAAAACTGTATTTATGCAAAGCAGGTTCACTGAGTGATATGCTCCTCCTTCGAGGAACGCCCTGATCATTTTGTTCGTTCTTCCCCCTTAAGATACACAAGCTATGCATACCCCTTCTAAGGGACAACATGGGTCAAAATGACCCGTATTGACTTACAATGTTATTTCATGCATGGCTGAGTGTTTCTTAGCTATATTTATTTAATCATTTAATATTCCAAGTATTCATTAAATATCTTGTTTTTGATCACCACACATCATTATTTTCAATAACCTTGTAGGAACTAAAACAGTTTTTGTAGTAATACATCAGGTCAAGTGGTCCACCGTAAACATGTTCCTAAAATAAAAGCTTCCTATCAGATTCCTTTGTGAATACATGCTTGGTCCAAATCACTGTAAAATAATTATTTATAACTAAATAATTATTATAGTATGTCTTTTTTTTTTTTTTATCACACCTACATAAATTACGTAAACCTGATGTAGAAATACAAAAACGATTTTAGTTCATAAATTAAGAAAGGTAGAATGAAAATAAGAATAATAAGTCATTCTAAACTTGTTTATAGCAATAATACTACAGTCTGAGACAGTTTTTATTATTTTATAGAGACTCTATAAAAAAAACGTAATCATACATATATATATATATATATATATATATTGAAAAAGTTATTGAAAAGTTACAAAGCATATATTTTATATATATATATGTATATAAAATATATGCTTTGTAACTTTTCAAATACGTTTTTGTTTTTATTATGAACCCAATCAACACATATATGTGTTCACTCTAGTTGTTTTGTTTCCTGTCTGCGCTTCACCATCAGATCAAAAATGCAGATAAACCCAAGACGACTAGTTTCCACAGAACTGGTGAAAGAAAGCGGAGAAAATGAGGAGATATCTTTAAAGTCAAATTGAATTTTTATCCGGTCAAGTCATCTAACAGTTCTGGTCAATGCATTGTAATCCCCTCTTAGAATACCATATTGTTGTGACTTTAAACACATTTGAAATAAAGTCTGAAACAAATAAGACATGACACAACATGGAATGAACAAGAGAGAAAAACAAACAAACAAAAAGATGCGTGTCAACAATTCAACTCCTGAGCGACAGTGCAGAGAGCATGTTGTAAATACCAGAGAGCCATACGAACATGGTGGAGTACTGCATTAAGTGAAGTACTTTACTGCTTCAGAGGTACTTTCACTTTACTGAACTAACATTTCATTTCATACCACTTCAAACTGCAGTATACATTTCGGAGAGAAATACAGTTGTTTTAATACAAACCGTTTTATGAAAACTACTGTGAAGCTATTTTGAAGATTGAGGATGGATGAACTAGCAATTTATTTAGCAGCAAAAAAACCTCTTCTGGGGCCATTTGGGTGGATTTTCCTTATCTCTGGCCCCCCTTGCTGGATTTTGACATGTATGTGACATCTCTTTCTGACCCCTTTCAGAGCCAATGGAATCGAGGGGAACTCCCACATAGTCCTTATTTGGTAATGTGTGTGTGTTAGACTGCCGCATAGCCTAGACCGGAAGCAGCAGCCACTAAAGCGTTCCAGAGCCGCTCAAATAAAGCCAGTCACCAAAACCACATGCAATAGCTTAAATGACATACACTGTATGGTTGCTTGTATCTTTTCCTACTAACAAACAGTCATGTTAAAAACTGTTATATGTATACATAAACACACATGTATATTTATGTATTGGCCATAATGTGTTTTTTATAGTGTGTCCTCTATATTTGGATACAGCAAGCAAAGGAAAGGAAAGCAAAGGTTATTGGCCATAATGTGGGATTTCCTTTGACTCTTTCCCCTGGATAGGACGCTGAAGAAATGCACCAAAACCAAAGGTTATTTCCAAAATTGTTATTTGTACTAAAAGAAGGAAAAGCATTTAGTGTTTTTGGACATTTTAACAATTCAAACTGTGACATCTCACACAGCATATGATCATTTAGAAATGTTTAGATTAAGAGTACTCTTTGGGGATGGTTTCAAGTGTAAGAAACAACAGGTTTTGTCAGCAGTCTATATCTGGGTACTGTCAGTTATAGGCGATCACTGTTTACTGGCAAGATGTTGGTGAATGGACCAAAACCTCCGCCTTAATACTTCATGAAACACAAGACGACAAAAAGACGAGGAGCATACGCCAGACCTCGGCATATGTCAGCAGCATATTCAAAGGTCAAACAGCAAGGAAGTGTGACGACCCCTCTCCCCTTCTGCCTGGCTGTGCTCCCTGCCTTGCTGTCCTCTGGCAGGTACTGGCAGATCCTGGCATGCTGCAGCAACCTCAGCCTACAGCCTGTGTTAGGTTTGATGCACCCTCCAACATGCTACAACACCCTTCCACACACCCACACACTGCTCACACTACTGACAGTCTGATTCTTCCATACACTATTCATCAGAGGTGTTCTTCTATAACCTGTTAAATAAACATATATTGGGCATTTAACTCTGTGTGGCCTCCCTATTTGTTCCAGCCTTTGGAAGGTTGTAACAAGTGGGGGCTCGTCCGAGATAATTTCCGGTGCTGGATAAAGGACATGGTGACCTATTTCAGTCAGGGAGTGTTCACACAGCTTGTTGGTTGACTCTGAGTTCTGTAGGGGAAAATAGGTCAGGTTGATCTTACTCTGTCTAAGTAACTGGTCTTACTCACAGTTATGTTTATGTCCAAGCCAAGCTATGTTTTCCGGTATTGCTGTTTTGTGTTAAAGGCTGTCAAATGTTTGGAACCCTTATTCCTGTTAGGTATAAGCAATGAGAGACACAAGTTGTCTCCATTGAACCTTTTTTTGTTTGTTATTTTTGTGTAGTAAGTGGCAAGAGCATTTGCTCGGGTGCACTCCATGACTGCCTAGGTGATTTTCAATTGCTGAGAATTAACTGGGTCACTGGGCTTTTGTGCTTAAAATCCTACCACAATTCTACACGAAGGGTTGAGTGAATCAGTAAGCATTTGGTAAGGTAGTTAGCCAGAGGAGTGGGGTCTCCATATGTAAAACTGTCTTTCACTATCAGTACTGCTGCGAAAACTGTGTTGTGCTCGGCTCCTGTCCTAGCAGCTCCCCAGATGGACCAGCCCTTCATTCTTCATGTGGATGCTAGTAAGGTTGGAGCTGGGGCAGTACTCGCGCAGGTTGATGAGAGCGGCTCCGAATGCCCGGTAAGTTTCTTCTCTAAGAAATGTAACTCTCATCAATTAAACTATTCGATCATTGAAAAGGAGGCACTGGCACTCATCTGGGCGTTAAAACATTTTGAGGTGTATGTTGGGAGTGGAGTTGGGCCCCTGGTGGTCTATACAGATCATAACCCCCTAACCTTTCTGCACTCGCTCCAGAATCCAAATCAACGCCTTATGCGTTGGTGTCTCTTCCTCCAGCCTTTTCATCTGGACATTAGGCATGTCAAAGATGTGGATAATACAGTGGCTGATGCCATGTCCAGGGCTATAACCTCCTAGGTTAACTAGTGTTTTTCTCCCTGCAGGGGTGTCTATTTTTTCTGTTTTGCCCTCTCTTAAAATGCTTCTTAGGTACCAAAGTTGCTGAGGGGTTGAGCAAGAGGCTACAGATATGCTTGCAGGTTGTATGAACATTTCAAGGTTAACTTTGGTTGTGTCTATTGTGTTTGGTGGTTGTGTTTTTGTGCCTCAGGTTGGAGGATCCTAGTGGGTCCTCCATTTTAAGGGAGTGGGTGTGACGACCCCTCCCCCCTTCTGCCTGGCTGTGCTCCCTGCCTTGCTCGTTCTGTTTTCAATCGTCCCCATCACCACACTTATTAAACGGGTAATGACTACATTATGATCAATATATACAGAGCGTTTTGCATAGTAGTTTCCCATTTTTATTTTACTTAAAGAAAAAAAGTCAATGTATCGAACAAGTCCCTGGCTTCAGTCAACTGCTGGTTGTTAGTCTTCTTCTTCTCCATCCAACTCGGCATGGATCTTTTCAAGTCTCTCCTTGAGGCGTCTGCAATTTTTGAGATTGTGAAGAAAAACCTCCGAAGCGCCTTGTATCCTCCAATCATCCGTGAAAATGTCTTTATCATTAAGAGTCTGGTCGATCTCAGTAATGAAGTCGGTGAGCCATAGTCTTTTCATTAACGCTTTGTAATTGTTTCTGAAGAAGAAATCGGGCATGTCATTCCGACAATCGTGTTGCCTCTGGTCGGGGTTACTGACTCGGCATCCTTTGCATATTTCTTCTCTGTACCGATACAGCACCCTCTCCACAATATCAACCAACACCACTTTCACTGTGTCCATAAACAGAGATGTTTTGGCCCAAGGAGCAAAATCAGCAGCAGTAGTATTGCAAGATTCTGGTTTCCCCCATGGTGGTGTTGATGGTGGCCCCGGAGTCTGTTCCTGGCTGCAACTCGCGGGGGGAGTCTTGGCTTTTCTCTGCTCCATGGCTAGTTTACAACGGTTGTCTTAGCGAGGTCCTTCGTTTTAGATGATTTGCTGAGTGGAGGGTGGGGCTTATTGCGTTGAATGGGGAAGTCAATTATAGAATTGAGAGTTTTTAGAAAAAAGTTCTTTAAGCGTTGTAGCTTTTTCATCTCATTTAAGAACAAGTAATAGTTTTGTCAAGATTCTACAGAAAAAAGTCAAAAAAGTATAGTTGCGTACATCAGGGTGTATCTCAAAGTATCTTGGTAACATAAAATAACTAAAATATGTAAGTTTATCAGAAAAGAAAAAACCTTGTTTATCTGAACAAGTGTTGCATACGCCAAAGTGTGTCTAAAAGTATCTTAGCAACACAAGAAAAAGAGAAGAAAGCGTTAATGTTAACAAAAACTGGATTGTTCCACTGAAATAATAAATAAATAGTTTCAAAAAGTGCTCTTAAAAAGAACAAATGTATTCAGATAAAAGTATGTTGTTAGACTATTAAGTCCACGATGGTTACATTTAACCCCTAACCCATTTGTATTATATGTTTGTTTTCCTAATAAAGCCAGAGTCACCTGAATTAATTTAGTCTCCATACCTTTTATTTTTATTTTTTACATTTTGTAACAATCTTAAAACATTTGTAGAGAACAAACACTGTGGTTAAAATGAGTGTCTTTATGACGTCTCTCACACAGTTGGTATTTTTCACAAAATTCAATTTTAAACACATCTTCTTGATACAGAGACAACCCCGACATTCTTTTTACATAGGTAGAATACACAATGTCTTTCTTTGAGGGGTCCTTAGTTTAAAATGATCTGGTGAGGAGGGTGTGACTTGTTATGTTGAGTGGGAGGCAGAGTCCTCTGTAAAGGTGAGATTCTTTTTCACCAGTATAATGTCCATCGATGTCTGACTCTGTTTAAAAAGTTCTTTAAGCTTTGTAGCTTTTCCATCAATCATTTTCAGCCAAGCAGTCAATGGCACCCGCACTGCTGTCTGAAATACTCCACATGTAGAATTAAAAATCTCCAAAACAAAATCATCAGTGGGGTCCTTCCCCAGCGTCTCCAAATGGCTTGCACAGTAATACCATCGCCCCGATGGTCCGCTTTTAGTTTCCCAGACGGTGCTTGTCAGGACTCTTCTCACTTCTGGCAGCGGGGAAATAACTCTTTCTTCCTCCACATTGAGGGGCGGCGGTGAAATCTCTTCTTTGATCTCGCATGCTGTCTGTGTTTCTTTGCTTTTCTTTGCAAATATCTTGTACACCGCTGGTTCCACTATGGTTTCTTGATGCATTACTTCTTCCGGTACCGTGGTTGCGTGGAGATCTCTGGAAGACACCAGAGTTAACACAGCCCAATCTGTTGAGGTCAGTGTCGCTTTAACACTGCGGGGTCCGTACGTTTCTCCATTCTTCAGATTGTAGAAATGCAGTTCATTCGCCATATAGTTGAATACATAACCCCAAACATCGCCATTTTTCAGAGTCCATTCTTCATGAAGTTCTTCGGCTGGAGGCGTCTGAACCTGGCACAGATATTGCATTCGTTTCTTGATTGGCGCTCCGGATTGATGGCTGTACATTGTCACAGGCGTCTCGCTGATTAAACCCATATCTATGCTTCTCTTTGCCATTTTTCTTTTTGGAAAAGTGCCTTGGTGATTGGAAATGACTGGCCTGTTATTTAGTTTGAGCGTATTTATTTTCGTCTATTTCCATCCCCTTACTTTTAAATGATCTGGTGAGGAGGGCGGGACATGTTATGTTGAGTGGAGGCGGAGCCCTTGTACAAGCTGGAGGCTTCATGGAGTGAAATGGAGCAGAAACACACATTCTTTATGGGTATTATCCCCGTGTTCTAAATCTGCCTACCTTCTCTGCACTTTTGTGTATAAAAGCTGAAAAAAGTAGATAATGAAGTCCTTTGTTTTAGTAGATTTCGTTAACCCCCTGAGGCAGTCCAAAAACTAAGAATCTGTCTCTTAACCCACCATCCCCCGAGAGCCATAACATACTCAACTCCCTACAGCAGCTCGGGTGTGAACTCCCGTACAGAATGTCAGTCACTGCGTAACACTTTTTTAGTTTTGGTCGATGTGAGTGCTCGTATATCCTGGAATCGTTTTAAATGTTGCCAGTTTTTGAATGATTTTAATAGTTTGTTTTACTTCGCATATTGACTGGCTAATGTGCCATTTTATTTGTGTTTTACAGCTGTATTTGTCTGCCTTTCATGTCTGTGTTTTATATGTTGTAACTTTGTACATGCTGCCCTTCTTGGACAGGTCACTCGTGGAAAAGAGATTTTAATCTCAATGAGTTTTTTTACCTGTTAAATAAAGAATATATATATATATATATATATATATATTAGTGACACTGCAGATTTGTGTGTAATTCACTCACAAAGATACACTTTTTATGTATGCAAAACCTGGCATTTTGGAGAAACCATCTCGAGTGAGCTATAATTTGAAAGTACACAAACGGGGGGGGGGGGAATATATCCCCCTTCCTTCAGACTTCCTTACAGAGCCCCTCCTCCAACACACATGACCAGAAAGAGGCTGTACTCTGAACCCACCCCCCGATGCCGCATTCGTTTCTTGACTGGCGCTTCAGACGGTTGACTTGGTAAGCTGAATTGTCTGTCTTTTTTAAATTTAGTTTTGAGCATATCTCTATATGGTCGTAGCCTAGTCATTTATACAGAGGTTTTCATCAGTGTGAAATTACACATCAAAGGGCAGGCATCAAAGGCTAATTAGATTAGACAACAAAGGGCTCTGAGGGGCAGGGGTCAAAGAGACTATCTTATTCAATACATCAAAAGACCTATACAACAGAGGGGGTGCCTGGGGCTAATCTAATTGCGGGGCAATTACTCCACTCTCGGGGTCAGGGGTCAGATACCTTAATCAATACAACAAAAGACCTATACAACAGAGGGGGTGCCTGGGGCTAATCTAATTGCGGGGCAATTACTCCACTCCCGGGGGCAGGGGTCAGATACCTTAATCAATACAACAAAAGACCTATACACAAAGGGGGTGCCTGGGGCTAATCTAATTGCGGGGCAATTACTCCACTCTCGGGGTCAGGGGTCAAATACCTTAACTATCTTAATTGATACAATAAAAGACCTATACACAAAGGGGGCAAAGGGGGTGCCTGGTGCTAATCTAATTGCGGGGCAATTACTCCACTCTCGGGGTCAGGGGTCAAATACTTTAACTATCTTAATTGATACAACAAAAGAATCACGCCGGGGGGTCTTTCACGCCAATCTGACATCAAAGAATGGGAGGCGGGACATGGGAGGCGGGACTTAGCTCATTGGCCAATGGGAGACGGACTTAGCTCATTTGCATAAGTAGGGAGAGGTGTGACTGTCACTTTTTTGACGAAAGGAACATCATTAATACTACTTAGGGCCAAGCTAAGGCTTTAAAGAACCGCTGCTGTTTTGCTGTTTTGCTGCACCGAAAAGAGACGGGTTTCTGACGCAGGGTCATCACCCGTACTGCTGATCCTGTGTGCTGCTAAGTGCTAGTAGATTGTCTGCGTCTGGCTATCGTGTCTGGTCCGGCTTGGCATTGCCTACGGCAGTATCATCACCTGCCCTACTGATCCTGTGCTACTGGACACTACTTAGATTGTTCACGTTTGGCTACTGTGTTTAGGCCGGTTTAGCGTGGCCTACTCTGCACTATAGGTCCGCTCCCCTTAGTGGGATTTTAGTGACTGGACTGCTGGGCTAACTCCTTCTGTTTAGTTATTCTTTACTTCACCAATTCAAACTATTTTGTTTACTTTTGTTCCTTTTCATTAATAGTTTATTTTTGTTTATTCCTATTTTTCTTTGTTTTCTTTTGGTTTATTTTATACTTAATTAGTGTCGATATATCTTTGCTCAATTCATTGTTTGTTTATATGATTTTGGTTTAGGTTTTCTTTATTTGCTATTTTTGCATAGTTTTGTTTATGCCGCAGGATTGCCCGTATGGCTGCGGCTAATTTTGGTTTATTTCATTTTGAGTCATTCTGTGTTTTTGTCCCCCACTTATTCCTGTTTTCCCTTGTTTTCCTGTTTTAGTTACTGAGAGCTGAAGGTGGTGGTATTGGTGTCCGAGGTGGTGGCTTCCCCCTTTCCGTGTGCTGTGCTTCCCCCGAGTTTTTGGATCTTTTCTCCGTGTGATTGTGTGAGTGTGGAACACGTGTGACCGGGGTGACTTAAGTTTGTTTTTGTGGGATCCCTCTACTCCATGGGTCGGCAACAGGCGGCCCGCGGGCCATTGTTGGCCCGCCAGCAATAATATTTGGCCCGTAATTTTGAGAATCAAAAATAAAATATTATTTTGAGATTTATTTATTTATTTATTTTTTACAACATAGGACCGAGAGTCGCACATTAGGGTTTCTGTTAGCTGGTAATTACCGGTTTTTATCTGGTAAAATTCATTAAAAACTGGTAAATTCAAAACCTGTTGGTCAAAATGTCTAATTAGGGATGCTCCGATCGATCGGCCGCCGGTCATTATCGGCCGATATTCACTCTTAAAGGTGGGGTAGGTAAGTTTCAGAAACCGGCTCGAGATACACTTTTTGTTATATTCCATGGAATGCTCTTAACATCCTGATAGCAATGAATATCTGAAGTGCTTTGACAAAAAATCCATAAAAAAATGTCATCTGTAGAAGCCGTAATACTGTAAAAAGTACAACCTGGCCTACCTGCCTGTCAGCCTTCCATCGGGGCACAAACTTATCTCGTGCCCTCATTGGTCATGTGCGCGTTCGTGTGTGTTGGAGGAGGGGCTCTATAAGGAAGTGGCAGATTTTCTCCGGTTGTGTATTTTCAAATTCTAGCGATCTCGAGCCGGTTTCTCAAAGTTACCTACTCCACCTTTAATAGTTTGATCGGTGCTCTCTATAAAGGCAGAACAGGAGAGCTGGATCTGATCGATATGGACATAAACGCAAGTGAAGTATAACCGGACCGAGAGAGATCAGATCAGCTGCTGCATAATCACCTGAAGACTGTTGAGCGCGCTGCATGAGAAACTGACGGGCTGTCAGGAGAGGGAGAGGGGAAAAGAGAGGATCCGTTTCTCCCGTGTTATTATCCAATGTAAACGTTTGAATAATGTACTTCATCTACTACAAGTAGTTTGTTTGAATGTAATAATTATGTTGTTTGTGGAATCATTTATTGAAAAATGAATCTGAAGTTTTCGATCTGTAACGATTATAAACTGAAGCAAAATAAAAATTACTCCCATTAACCAGGGTTGCCAACTCTCACGCATCTGGCGTGTGACACACGCTTTCACTCTCAATCTCACGCTCTCACTCTGCCCAAACTATTCTCACGCCAAAACAAGCAATCACAAACAGCAGTTAGTACGATTGATTTCAGTAGTCACTTGTTTGGAAATACCGAAGACTAGAAACGGTTTTGAAAACTTTTGTCAGGTAGTGATCGTCTTCTCAATAGAACATCTTTGATAATGTCTTCTGGCCAATCAGAATCAAGATAACGGCGTGGTGTTGTTGCAGGAAGTCCCGACGGAGAATACTTTTGCTGTAGTACATCTCTATACATCGATACAACATTACGTGTTGATAGAAATCAACATGTAATGAAATAAGACCCCACGGTTTGATGATTGATAGGTGTGTGGGCTGTCTTTCATTTTGACACACAGAACAATGGGGGCTATCCACATCCACCCTTATCCACAATGTAACTTAATTCACAGCCCTCTTCTCTCTGTGAGGAGCAGCAGGTTCAGCTTTCAGAACAAAGTAACACAAAACTAAAATGGCATTCATTTTTTTTTTTTTTTAAATGTGTAGTAATAGATTTATTTATTTTTCTTCTCAAGAGAGTACCAGAATGTGTATTTTATGTTAGTATTTCAAAAAACTCTTTCACTTGTGGGGAGATTGCAGGATTGGCTCCAGGTCGCCCTTTTTATTTACTTCAAGACAAATGTGCCTTTTTATTTCATACAGTTCAATTCGGATTGAGACGGAAATAATCTAAACCTCACGCGTGGCGTTTCACTGTCAAGGGGGGCGATATAGCGTGTATGTAATTACATTGCAAATACTGATTTGAGCCCCACCACTGTATGGGTTAGCCCTACCGTAACACAAATACTCTGGAGCCGCAACTGCCGACCCGTATTGCGCATGCGCAGATCTAAAATCCAGTAGAAATCATAAAAAAGTAAAAGTCTGCTGCTTACTAGGCCAAAATAGAGTCAAAGAGTATATGAGAGTGAGTGTGTTAATTAATATATTTGGCAGTTTGGAGTAAGTCTGTAGATTTGTTTGTGTCTGTGTGTTTCACGTATAGGCCTCTCATGATAATTAATTTTGTTGGATACATTTTCCTGGAAATTATTGCGATAAACGATAATATTGTCGGCACCGTTGTATGACCATTTTAGACCACTGACATAAAGATAATATATAATAATAATTCAAGTACATCCTTTCAAACTGCTAGTCACATCCTCATGTAAATGGCAATTTATCGAGTTCATTTTTATTTATCAAACCATAAGTCAATTAATTGCTTATCGCCACAGGCAGACAATAAAACAGTGGAAACAAACATGTGTTTGACTTTCATTAGTGAATGAAACGTTGTGCCCTTTATAGTCTGTGTCCAATATTGTGTATTTCTATAATATTGTATATATATCCTATATATATGCTAAGGTCCCGCTGCTGACACGATAGCAGTCATTTCGTGTGCATATGTAATTAAACCCATGATATCAAAATCTCACTCCAGCCAGGTACCCAAAGTTGGCAACCCTGCATTAACTGAGTTTTAAACATCAGCATATCCTGTCATAGTCCGGTGATTACCTGCTAACGGAAACTTTGCTACACCATTCTTATTATTATTATTGAAATATGACCGGTAAGTTTCGAATTTGTCCGGTAAAATAAATTCTGTCCCGACATATACATTCATAATGTCAGCGGAGGGAGGGGAAGCGGCGCTGTGGAAGAGCAGAGCGCGAGGGAGAGCTGTCATCTTCCCTTTACAAGCTTCAAACATGTATTTATCGTGTGATTTTGGAAATAAAAGTTCCATATTCTGAAAGCCAAGACTTTGTTTATTTAAAATCAAACAAAACACCCGAAAAACTAGTTTTTTACGCAAATCCACGTTTATTTTGAAATTTCCGACTGATTTCGATAGAGCGGGTCACATATGACAAATGTGTGGTTGTGGGGAACCAGGTCAATTAAAGTACTTATTTAACTATTAAATACATTGAGTTTGAGTAAAATACTTGGTTACTGATTAATATATTAAATTGCAAAGCAAAACATGCTGTAATTGATTTATTTTGTCCGTTAATATTTTTTAAAGGATTTCAACCTGAAAGAATCCTAATGTGTCCTTGAAAAGTTGAAATAAAGAAAAGGAAAAAGGATTCCAAAAACCCAGAGAACTTGACAATACTTATCAGAATAAAAGTGTTAAATAACACTGCTACCTAGTTAATAACTCTACTTTACTCAGTGGAGGCTCGTCCATTGAGGAAAGGGAGGACCATCCTCCCTACAATTTCAGAGAAAAATTTACTTTGAAGAGAACAATAAATACACCTCAATTTAAAAGATAAGTCTGTTAACATACAGATAATAGCCCTGGCTTTGGGACTGAAATGGGGCTAGAGAGGACGAGCCTCCCTTTGGGCGGGTCTAGCCACAGGCTCTGGTTTGGGCGCCTATATCATCAGTGAACCAATCAGCGGATCTGACTGAGCATCAGAGTGTTGATGGGGAGGGTTATCAGCGATATCAGAGTTTTTTCTGAACCGGGGAACAGTGCGCCCTCTTACCAAAATCAATTCCTTGAATTAGGCTTTGATTATGTTCTGGCCCGCCATCTTGCGGCTCAGCAAAAAATTGGCCCACGGCCAAACTTACTTGCCTACCCCTGCTCTACTCATTCGTTGACCCTCTCCCCCACTGGTAAGCCTCAGCCCCCCTTGTTCGTTCTCTCCCTTTTTGGATATAGCCCTGTATGACGGTTTTTATAAATTGTATTTTTACTATTGTATAAATAATGTGTTCTATTTTTGATAATTGAACCACGTCTCTTGTTCTATGAGTAACTGAACCTGTGTGTCCTAGTGACTTAAAACTTGTCACATTTCCCTGGGTGAAATTCCCAGGGTGGTGTTGTCGGACTTAGCGGTTTAAACCAAACTGTTAAATTAATATATTTATTCTGCGGCCACTGCTACATATAGTACAAATCAATCATTGTCATGTGAAGCAAGGAGTGGTTGGACCCAAATGCAGAGACTGGAGACAGCAGAAAACTTAACAAAAATGTATATTTAACAGGCAGAACAGGAACGCAAGTAACAACAATCAACACGGAAAAAACAGAACTTCATGACATAGACAAACAAGGAACCGACAAGAACAGGACAGAAAACCAGGATCTATATACAAACAGGGTGACGAGGGGATGAAGTGCAAGTGGACACACAACACAGTGTAGTTCCCAGTGTATGCCATGGCACACGTGTATGACATACATCCCAGGTCTTAGAACACCAAATGTATAACTTTATCAGTTTTAAAAAATAAATAAACGAACCTGAAAACGTGATCAATTCCCAATTATGCCCAGGTACTCACAAGAACATATCCTGGATGTCTGAGAACATCCAGAGATTACATTATAAACTTAATGTTAGCCTCTTCTCCTCATTGGAGTCAAGAATTACTGTCAAGCTCACCAAGAAACAGCATCGCGTATGAAAGCTGAATGAAAATGGATAGATACATGTTGAAAAGCATTGTAATTAGTAAAAGAAACAAGAGCATTTTTTAAACTTCATGCAGATATTAATAGCATTTCAAGCTGTGCATGTTCTCAGGCAGCAATGCATATGTGCATGCATTTTTTTTTGTGTTGCTTTCCTACAGTATGTGCTTATGTACCGTGGCACTAATGAACAATGTTAAACTCAGGGATATGTTTTGTAATATATCAATGTCAACACATTATGTTTTCTTTAAAAAAACATTTAGTGGCTATTATTGAATTTCCCCATGAGGTCTGGACTGTTATTTTGTCGAAAACACATCCCAATGGATGCCTATATAAAGACCAGTCACCGTGGCAACGTGCAGGCCACAAGCGGGGCTAGGAACTGCACAACATCAATGACAGAGACCATTGTTTAAACAAAGTAATTTATTTAAGGAACATTTAACATAAAAACTACACACATATATACACTGCACACTAGACACATGTGCAAAGTAGTAGTTTTAAAAAAGGCAATTAGTGTGAGTTCAAAGGGCAAAGAACAGCCTGCGGGGAGCCGCTGTGAAACATGTGTCCGTGACAAAATCAGACAACATTCAATGTTGCCATGAATGACAGTATGTTTTGGATGACGTCCAAGATCTCCTCTACGACCAGCAAGAGGATCAACCTGCGGTGAGCTGCTCCATGTCCTCCTGAGCATCCTCTCCTGCATCAGCTCTACTCTCTCTCTCTCTCTGGCTCCTCCTGAGCATCCTCTCCTGCATCAGCTCTACTCTCTCTCTCTGGCTCCTCCTGAGCATCCTCTCCTGCATCAGCTCTACTCTCTCTCTCTGGCTCCTCCTGAGCATCCTCTCCTGCATCAGCTCTACTCTCTCTCTCTCTGGCTCCTCCTGAGCATCCTCTCCTGCATCAGCTCTACCCTCTCTCTCTGGCTCCTCCTGAGCATCCTCTCCTGCATCAGCTCTACCCTCTCTGTCTCTGGCTCCTCCTGAGCATCCTCTCCTGCATCAGCTCTATATCCTCTCTCTCTCTGGCTCCTCCTGAGCATCCTCTCCAGCATCAGCTCTACTCTCTCTCTCTGGCTCCTCCTGAGCATCCTCTCCTGCATCAGCTCTACCCTCTCTGTCTGGCTCCTCCTGAGCATCCTCTCCTGCATCAGCTCTACCCTCTCTGTCTCTGGCTCCTCCTGAGCATATCCTTGTCCTCCACCAAAGAGGCTCTGCATGGCAGAAGTGGTCTGGCCCTGCCGTTTGCAGCATCTGATATTTAAGAAGTGTGTTACATTTGAAACGGCAGAAAGTCTTGTTGCAATTTCCAGATATTAAAAGAGGTCCCTTGAGTTTCTCTGGTAATTATCAATAGTAGCAGTTAAGTGAATACTGTTCAAACAATACTTGTGTTTGTGTTTTATATTGATTTCTCTGTTTTATCCTTACATAAAGGTGAGGACTAAAATGGCTCTAAACAAGGGCTGTTTAGAGTAAACAGGGTTGTATTGCCCTGTGGGGGAGGTGTAGGCATGCAGGACAGGGTGCTAGGTGGGGGGAAGAGTATATTCTGCTTAAGATCTCTAGCATGTCATGTTTCAGGGAAGTCTACATATCTTGAATAGTATATGTGTGGGTTTAATTACTTTGTATTCTGTGTAACCAGAAGTTGGAGATATGACAGATGAAATATTTGTGTTATCTTAAATATCCTTTAAGACACATCTGAGGTCTCTGGAATGTGGGGGGGGGGGGGGGGGGGGGTGTGTGTGTGTGTGTGGAGGCTGAGTAAACTCCACCCCTTCCTGTTTCTGTTGGTATGAAAGCCTATTCAACTTTTTGTTCTGCCTCTTTCTTCTCTCGCCGCCCGGACCGGAAGGTCGTGGCAGCCCGTGAACAAGGGCCAGGAGTAGGCATACTCCTGACATTACGCATATGATATGATATGGCTTTGTATGGTAATGTATTGATTGTATTGCATTGTTATATTACCATTAAAATAGATTATTGTTTTTAACGGATACTTGTATGTTCTGGATTCCTTCCTGTATGATAACCAGCTTGTTAGGGACGCGCGGAGATTTGGAATGCGGACCAGTTGTCCCACAAAATCTCTATCAAATGGTGACCCGACGTGCCTGGTAAACAAAGCTGTGGAAGAATCCGGACGACCGAAATGGGTCGGGAACAAACGCTTTTAGACATCTCAGACAATCAGCAGGGCCCTGCAACTACAAATAAGGTATCGATGCTAACAATTTAGGATTGTCTGTAGGCGTTTCACAGTGTTTTTAAAGTTTTAAATGGAATATAAAATGCATATTTTACTATGTTAGGAAAGTTATATACAACACGTGAACGTTGATCGCAAGGTAGACAGAAAGTCCTGCGTAACGTAAATAGAGCAGTTTGGCGTGGACCTCAGGTATACTTATTCCTGAGTGGCGTGGAAACGGTGCAGTTTGTGGGTTGCGAGGTTATATTCCTGCATGACAAAACCTGGAAACTCGATATTTTAGATCGGGTCGCCGTTTAAAACTGGGGTTAAATAACAGACCAAAGCTGAAAGCTAAAAGCCTAAAAGTCTGTTATATGTTGAATCGGGGAAAGAGAACAAACCTCACCGAAATTGTGACGGGACCGGCTCTCATTTCCCTTTGTCTGTAAACTTAATTTGAAAAGCTAACGTGTGATAAAGGGCTCGCTAAGACCTGGGTTTTTATGCCCCATGGAATGGTCACATTCTTTATGGGTGTCGAAGCATCGCGGTCTTGCTTGTCTGTTGAAATACACATCACATTATCAAGCTGGACAAACTGTACGGGGAATACATCTGTGTGATTTTTACCTAAAATACCTGTGTGAGCGATTGTCTGTGGAACTCAGACAATGCACTCAGAAGAGTGAAGTTCATTTGGGCTCTGCTGCTGCCATCTAGTGGCTGAAAGGGGGGGAAGCACGTTAATAGTAACAACGACAATAGCCCAGTATATTAATACAAGTGAACACATATTAATTAAGTCAGATAAATAAAAGCAAAGTGAATATGGAACGTCAGAATGGAGTTACCGGGAGCAATGGGAACAGATTAAGAGATTGATTTTAAGTGGAATCAAACAGGGGGCTAAAGAAAAGGCTTGTATATTTAAATAAATAAGAATTTCGTACTATTCGTCATTAACTGATCATTTTACTCAAATATATTTCAGAGGAACTTAATTGCATACAGTAACGTTGAGGGAAAGTATAAAGTAGTTTGCTGAGTATATGTAGTACATGCAGGTTAAAGTTTGATTCAAATTGAATATAATAGTGGATTATTCCACCTACATTACACATAGAAAGATGAGAATTTGTTAAACATTAGATAACGAACTCACTGTAAGAAATATATATTGTAATGTTATTTAGGAGTTGTATTGATCTGTTTCTTGATTGTTCTGTCTGTTGGTTGTCATTGTTGATTTGTACAGACCTTGTTTTATGTTGGTAAATGTTTTGGTATACCAATAGTTTGTTGTTAGTTGTTGAACGAAGCCCCCTTCTCTTGAAAAGGCTGAGAGCTCCAGCCGGAGCCAGTATTTGTACTTTCTGATTCTGGAGAAGAGTCTTTGTTTCAATCAGAAAAAGAGCAAGCTATTCAGCACACTTGTATTTTTAGGTTATGAATAAAACAAAAACTAGTAGCCTAAGTGATAAGCAGAAGGGTTTTTGAACGCTTGTCAGTCAGAAATAATCTATTAATGTTTATATGACAGGGGTGATTATGCCCGCTTGGGTTTTCAATGTCCGCCATCACGTTAAAACAGAGGATTGGTGGCATTTTCAGTTCATTGCTTGCTTCCACACGCCTTTCCCCCTCTTTGTCTCTTTCATGACTTTAGTTAATGCATTAGAACGATTGTTATCGTAACTTGCCGTGTTTCTAGAAGTCGAACTCACTGTTCACATTACGGTGTATATTTCCGGAACGGCCTTTCAAAATAAAAGCCAAATACCGCTGTTCGCCATAGATGCCTTCACAATAAAACAGTAATTAGCTTAACAATATATTTAACTTATATTACGTCCTTAAATATTGATTTTAATTCATTACAGTTTTCAAATACGGCGGGGATTGAATACAGTTATTTGTGTATTCTGTAACCTCACCATGCTTGTAACACAACTTAGATAAACAATTTGAAAATGAATAGAATTAACCAAGTAGATAAAAGATTAGTATAGTGGTTAAGGAGGGTGTCTTTGTTTTGCCTATTAACTTAGAACTGAAGTAATAAAGAATAGGCAGACTAATATCATTAGTTTGTTTTAACATTCACATGTTTCAGCATTCCTGACCTCAGCCGTTTTATTTTGTAACCCGTTGGGAGAGAGATTTAAATTGAGTTTTTCTCAGTAGCTGAATGTGATTACAGCAGCATTGGATAGTTCTGCACCACCTTTTGGGTTCTCTGAATCAGTGTGTTGGTGAAGAGTTGCTCACTGCGAACAGAAGAAGTGTGCAAAGAACGCATCTCTGAGGAGATATTGACATTATGCTTGTGCCTCGTTGTCAAGGCAACAGTGGTGTGAAGAGGTACTGCGGTTTTGGGGGATTTCTGCCGTACAGAGGACAACGTGTGTCTGCCAAGTGATTCCTTCCCTCATCTCAAAGCCAGGGAGAGTTTCCTTGGAGCCCACTGACCAGGGCCGGTCCTAGCTTTTTTGGGGACCCTGCCACTGACTACAGCTGCATCACTGACTGTGCTCATTATGACAATATCTTGAGACATGCTTGTCTCAGATTGTTCTGGAGGAATGATGCAATGATTTTACAGCATAATTGTGCAAGAGTTTCCCAGGGGGTGGTGTAGAAACCTTAATGCTTAGTGTTTAGATAGGAGGCTTTTGGTTCAAATGATGGTCTGGAATGCTGAAAAGATTAAAGTTGAATATTCTTGGTTAGCAAACAAGACATCTGAATATTATGTCACACATAATAATCTTGTTATAGAAACTAGCTATGGGTAAAACGTGTGGTTGTTATACCATTGTTATCATGAACAAAAGATAAATAAGGAAATAGTATCTGCTTAAAGATGAATGGATTTCATATCCTAGAGGGGATTAGTTATTGTGAATACTCCACAAGGTATCTACTAATGTATTGTAAAGAACTTGAATTGACTTGATAAATAAGTGAAGATAAGAAGATGTATTAACCATAAATTAATCAATTGGTAAATTAAAAATAGCGGTAAAGAGGAAAACTATTAAAGTGAAGTGAAAAATCATTCTAAAACACACTGATAGAAAAGGGGGGGGGGGGCATGATGGAAGTATGCACTAGACTTTAAGTAGTGGGTGTTTTGGAGTTAGGAGTACAGAGTAGAACCATATTCTTCAATCTTTTCATCATGTTTACAAATTATTCTTTTAGAGTTTTTATTCAAGTGTGAATTTGGTAGTGTTTTAATTTGTTACAGTATTTATCAGTTCAAAGGGAGAGTTTTAGTAACAGCTCTATAAGATCAGACAAATATTTCTTTATATAGGTCATGTTGAAGGGAAAGCTATTTCTAAACTAAATATAGTATTTCAATTTGAGGTACTGGTTTCACCATTGTGGCATAGTTATTACCATAGGAGGGCTTTCGGATGGACATACGAAATGACTTCTGTTTTTAAATCCTTGATAAAGTAGGGAGTAATTGTTGCATGTTCGGACACCCAAGGTTCCACGCACTGTTAAAGAGGGTAACATTGTTCTTTAAGTGCACCAGAATTGAAGATAAATTAATAGAATGAGTTATGGAATACATAGCAGAGCTTTACAGATCCTAGTAATGTTTTGACACAAGATAATAGTGATGTACACAAGTTTCTGAAATAGATCTATTAGACATTTTAATTTAGATTAGGTGTACATGAATTGCAGTAGTAGTAGTAGTAGTACTCTAAGGAAGTGACATTTTTTTGGAGATATCTTGAACATTATAGTTGTAATTGTGAATTAATAAATGATGGCGCTCCATATATACAGATTTGTATAGACGGAGGATGCTGGCCTGTGCTGGAACATCTCTGCAGAGCACGACACATGGCCAAAAAGACTGAGACCAACTGACCTTTGACCCTGACCGACAGGGTAACTTGGGAAGGCACTGTCAATGACTGACTCTGAGGTGAACCTGACCAAACTTGACTTTACAACCTGACAGTGTGAGTGAGTGTATGTCTGCATCTGATCAGTGCAATTGCATGATTTAAAACAATGACTAATCAAGCATGTTTTTGGACTAACACATTATTTCTGGGACTCTATGTGGAATGAGAGGTTTCCTAACATTGTGGCGGTTTGCAGAATGTGAAACTCAAACTAAAACATGAAGATTCTGTTTCTTTTAGGACTGAAAGATGGAGAGAAACACTTCATTTCACTGAAGTGTTTACTATGGAAATAATGGATGTACATTTGGGAAAAATGTTTTTTATTGTCTTATAATCCATTATCACCTGAAGGTTTTCTTCCCATACAGGATTTTGTTTACACATGAGTTAATGTGTAAAAAAAGGGGGAGTGTAAACTTCACAATGTACATTTTTCATTTAGGGACTGAAAGGAACCTGCTGCCCCAACTCGATTGTTCAATCTGACCATTGATTGACAGTTTTAGAATTGACCTGCTCCATATCTGGGGATAAGATGCTGTTTGATGAATGTTGACATGTCTCTAATATTGATTGAGTTATAGCAGGTAACACAGATAAAGAATCAGTGGTCAAGGGGCTACCAGAGAGATGTAAGTCCAGAATGGAATACTGAAGAAGCTGACCTGTGAGTAATGTTTCAACTAATGTTTCAACAGGTATTAAAGTAACTGAGGTTTGAAATGTAGAAAGAACATATTTACAGTTAAGCTAAAACATAGTAATGTAATGAGACACAATGAAATGTAAACAACATCATGTAACTAGTCTGGTAAAGAAGTAAGAGCCATACACTTTATTGTTTAGGTCATTATGGGGATATACATTTGATCTACATTTATAATAGAAAGACATTTGATGACAGTTTGTTGGAATTCTGTATTCATTTTTTCAACGGGATAATATCTAAGCACTGACGGGTAGAAGCAGTATCACCAGGAAGCCATTCACTTTGTTAGTATCGTGATCTTGGTTGTTTTTGAATCCATAACATTAGTGTGTTTCTTTAACAGAAACATTAGCAGTTCAAATCATATTTAGATTTTTAATGGGATCTCAAGGATTTCATTTAAAAATAAACAAAGATGCTTGTCAGAAATTCAGAGCTATTGAAATATGTTATTTAGTTTACCTAAAGATGTTGGGGTTCTTATTTAGTTGGCACAGTCCAAGTATTAAGATTCTGAAGCTGCACAATTAATTTAGAAAACCTGTTCACAGACATCTGTTGTTTTAAGACACCACACCAACAGGCTCCAAGTGGTCACGCAGTGGTGGGTCAAACAGCCGAGGGCCCCAGAGCCCGGGGCGTAGGCTTGAGGGATTTGTATCAGATTTCTCCACACAGGTTGTTGACGCCAAAAGGGGGACCCGAGACGCAGGAGGCTGAAGGTCATCAGGACAAAGTGGATCAACCCCAGGCTCTCCGGCCCCGACCGAGTGACCCAGCGGATCTCTCAGGCCGTCCGCATAGGAGGAAAGGGGGACAGCTCGTACCACGGGAGCCAGTGTGCGGCGGGGAAACCACCTGCTAGGACCAGGGGACGACATCAAGACGGATCTGGGTCTCATCATGGAGGTCGACACGGATGCTGTCATCAGCGGACTGGAGGAGAAGGACCTCGAGGACATCCATGCAGCAGACGACTTGGAAGCGGCTGGCAGTGGGCTGGGGGACTTGTCGAGGCAGCAGAGGAGTCTACTTCTCTCTGATCCACCCGTGAAGGGAAAGCCGCATCTCCCCCTCCCTATCAGCTGTCGTTGTGGGCTATTCCTTCGGGGGGGGGCGGGCAGGCGGGCTGATGATTCACCACCAGGAGACTGCTTCTTAGCACTCAGCTGCCGCCTCATGGTTCCTTCACTGCCATGGGAAGTGATGTTCTGTTCCTTCACGATTTCAAGTACTTTGGAACTCAGTTTCTGATGGATTTATACGATATTGGGAGACAGACACAGTAGATATGTTTCAAGTGCCTTGTGTAAGTTGCACTCTTTTAAAAGATTGCAAAAGGGGGATTGCAGCATCTGATATTTAAGAAGTGTGTTACATTTGAAACGGCAGAAAGTCTTGTTGCAATTTCCAGATATTAAAAGAGGTCCCTTGAGTTTCTCTGGTAATTATCAATAGTAGCAGTTAAGTGAATACTGTTCAAACAATACTTGTGTTTGTGTTTTATATTGATTTCTCTGTTTTATCCTTACATAAAGGTGAGGACTAAAATGGCTCTAAACAAGGGCTGTTTAGAGTAAACAGGGTTTTATTGCCCTGTGGGGGAGGTGTAGGCATGCAGGACAGGGTGCTAGGTGGGGGGAAGAGTATATTCTGCTTAAGATCTCAAGCATGTCATGTTTCAGGGAAGTCTACATATCTTGAATAGTATATGTGTGGGTTTAATTACTTTGTATTCTGTGTAACCAGAAGTTGGAGATATGACAGATGAAATATTTGTGTTATCTTAAATATCCTTTAAGATACATCTGAGGTCTCTGGAATGTGGGGGGGGGGGTGTGTGTGTGTGTGTGGAGGCTGAGTAAACTCCACCCCTTCCTGTTTCTGTTGGTATGAAAGCCTATTCAGCTTTTTGTTCTGCCTCTCTCTTCTCTCGCCGCCCGGACCGGAAGGTCGTGGCAGCCCGTGAACAAGGGCCAGGAGTAGGCATACTCCTGACATTACGCATATGATATGATATGGCTTTGTATGGTAATGTATTGATTGTATTGCATTGTTATATTACCATTAAAATAGATTATTGTTTTTAACGGATACTTGTATGTTCTGGATTCCTTCCTGTATGATAACCAGCTTGTTAGGGACGCGCGGAGATTTGGAATGCGGACCAGTTGTCCCAAAAAATCTCTATCACGTTCCAGGCAACCTTGGACAAAAAGTTGTATGGGACTCTGGTGTCTTTTGGTCCTCAACCCATGATTGTTCCACTGGTCCAAAAACCCCGTAGGTCATGGTTTGTGCGTGGGAGATAGACATAATGCAGGGCCCACATGTGCTTTTCATTGTCTATGTCTATTATGCCTTCACTCTCCAGGAACTTGAAGAGGTCGTAATAGACATTGCTCACACCTCGCCTCGTTCTATTCTCTGGTTGTGGGTGCTTCTTCCACGGAGAGCACTGCCTCTGTGAGAGCCTCTGAAGATGCTCATCAATAGGCAGACAGAGTTGTTTTCGCCCCTATGGTCGGTTCTGACCCTCGAGGACACACCATACTTGGCCATGGGATCGCCTTGGCTTTTTACCGTCACTTGGCAGTCTAGATGAGTACACAAACAGCATATGAGTGTGTATGCATGCCTTGGACCATAGATGGCGCTCTTCTCATTAGTGTGTACTTATACTGCATGGGGGGGTGTCCGTCAACCCAATATGGGTTACAAATAAATAAATAAACGCGGCCGCTACGGGGGCGCGCTGTACAGCGCGGTTCTGCTGCTGTGCCCGGCTTGCGGTGCGGTGGTGTTACACAGGGTGTGGGCACTGTGGGTGATTATGTCCAAGAAAATGAGGTGGTGGTTTTGTGTGAAGCAGAAGAAAAGGGGGATGGGAGAAAAAAAGATAAAAAAACAAATACAAATGGTGAAAAAAACCCCGGGAATAATCAATGAACCACAAGGTGATTTGGCAAAAGAAAATGTAGGGACAGGTGAAGTCAGTAAAGCACAGGAGGAAGATATAGATAGGGAAACACATTTGGACAAAACAAGAGAGGAGAAGAAAACATGGGGTGAGGAGGTGGAGGATGCTGATATGGAGGAAGAGGAGGTCGCAACAGAAATGATAAATAAAAAAAGACTGCTACTAAATGCAGGAGGAATAAAAAGGATGTACCAACCGTTGCAAAAAGCAGTAAAGTAGTGAGTGAGGGAAAGGAAGAAAGAGAGCAAGAACAGGCGGATGAGAGTTGGGATGATTGTGTGTCTGACAGCAGTGATGTGCCAGGTTTTTTGAGCAGTAGCCAACAAAAAAAAATGCCCCAGGGGCTGCGGATAAAGTAGAGATGAATATCGAGAGAGATGAAACGGGGATTGTAGAGAATGTGGTGAATGTGAGAGGAGAACATGTGGAAACAGGTAAACGGGTGGGAGATGATGTAGCGGGACAGGTGAGGACCGGGGCTGTGGGACAGGTGGAGGCTGTTGGCACACAGCAGGAGCTGCCGTCTGGTTCTGGGAGGCAACAAGAGCTTCAACAGGCTGCAGACAATAATGAGGTGACAGAGATGGACACAGACGGTGAGGGGGATTCTGACTGTGTTTCAGTTGCAGATAGTCTCTCTCAGAACGCAGAGATATATTCTTTGGAAGAGATTAATGTCTTTTTAGATGAGTCCTTTGGCAAGGCAGTGGAAGTGAGAGACTTTTTCCCTGACACTAACAAGTTTCTTCACACAGTGAGCACTCTTCAGAAAGTTGTAGGGTTAGACCTGCTGGATGAAAAGAGACGCTATCGTCTCAGGAAGCATGTAACTAATATGAAAAAAGTTCCGAAAGGAAGCAAAAAAGGGGGGAAATTGAAAAGGTCTAAATAATATCAACATGATCATGCAACACTGGGTGTCTCCTCTCTGCTGTGTGTACCCGTCTGTTCTTTTTCTCTATCTCCTTCCTCTAATGCAGGCTTTAAGGGTTGCTTCTTTAAACATTAACGGGGGTAGAAGTGCACAGAAAAGAGCTTTAGTGCTGGAGGTCTTTAATCAGAACAAATTAGATGTGATATTTCTGCAGGAAACGCACAGTGATAGCCTGAATGAGACGGACTGGGGAATGTGGTGGGGGGGTCAGTATGTACTCAGTCATGGCTCAAACCTCAGTGCTGGAGTAGCTGTTTTTTTCTCCCCCTCTCTAAATGTTAAGATTGTATCCAGCACAGAGATAGTGGCAGGTAGAGCCTTGATGGTGAAAGTGGAACTGTTAGAGTTCTTTTTCACTTTTATTAATGTTTATGCACCCAATCAGGGCCCTGCAAGTGTATCTGTGTTTCTGTTATTAAAAGACGAGTTAGACACTAGTGTACAGGGGGAGTGTGTTATACTGGGGGGGGACTGGAACGCTTGCACTAATGTCACTTTAGACAGAATAGGACGGGAGCCGCATCCTCAGTCGTCCCTTTTACTGTCACAGGTGATAAGAGAGGCTGACTTAGTGGATGTGTGGAGGATGAAACACCCCTCTGTCAAACAATACACCTGGATGAGAATGCTAGATGGGGGCGTCAGTGCAGCCAGGCTAGACAGATTTTACATGCCTGCTTCTTCTATTACTCGTGCAGTGAACTGTCACATCCAACCGGTTGGTTTTACAGACCATCAGCTAGTTTCTTTAGATTTGGTTTTATCCAACACAGAGAAGCCGAGATCGTTCTGGCAGTTTAATGTTAACGTTTTACAAGATTTGACTTTTTGTGAGAATTTTAAATTCTTTTGGATCAACTGGAAATCAAAGAAAGAGTCTTTTCCCTCCCTGAGTCAGTGGTGGGAGGTAGGAAAGGCTCAGATTAGAGTGTTCTGTCAACAGTATACAGCCTACTCCACTGCAAACATTAGGAGAGCTATAGAGCTGTTAGAGAGGGAGATCAGAGTGTTAGAGAGTGTGTCTGCTCGAAATATAGAACAGTCCCTCCTAAAACAACAACAGCTTAACTGTTTTCTTCAGGAGAAGGCCAAGGGAGCCCTGATCAGAGCCCGTTTCACTTCCATGAGAGACATTAATGCACCAACCACCTTTTTCTTCAACCTGGAGAGGTCTGTGGGCCAAAGGAAGCAGATGGTATGTCTGCGTCTCCCCGATGGACAGGTAACCTCTGAACCTGCTGAGATGAGGAGGCATGCCGTGTCCTTCTACACGGACCTGTTCAAAGCCGAAGGTTGTGACGTGGAAGCTGCTGATGAACTTCTTCAGGGTCTTCCACAGCTGAGTCCAGCCGAAAGTGACACCCTGGGCTCTGACATTACGCTGGAGGAACTGACCTCTGCGGTGACACAGATGGCCTCCGGCAAGGCTCCCGGCACAGACGTTTACCTGCAGACTTTTTTAAACATTTCTGGAGTATTCTGGGACATGACTTGCTAGAAGTATTGATGGAGTCCTTTGGGAAAGGGACTCTTCCAGCTTCCTGTAGGCATGCAGTGATTTCACTGTTGCCTAAGAAAGGAGATCTAACCCTGCTGAAGAATTGGAGACCTGTGGCTCTCCTATGTACGGACTATAAGATACTGTCAAAGGTCTTAGCTAACAGACTGAAGGTTTTTATCGAACTTCTTATCGGTACTGATCAGACATATTGCATCCCTGGCAGATCAATTGTGGACAATTTGTTTTTGATGAGAGACACTTTTGATGTTTGTAAACTGTATAATATACATGTTGGTATTATTTCTATTGACCAGGAGAAGGCGTTTGATCGTGTGGATCACACGTTTCTGGCTGCCACATTGCAGGCTTTTGGTGTTGGGGAGCATTTTCTGTCCTGGGTGAAGTGTTTGTACAGTGATGCATGTTGTGTTGTGAAGGTGGGGGGAGGGCTGAGCAGACCTGTACCAGTTAAAAGGGGGATCAGGCAGGGCTGCCCTATCTCAGGCCTATTATATAGTATTGCCATCGAGCCACTTTTGTGCAGACTTAGAAACCGGCTGAGGGGCCTGTGTCTGCCAGAGTCAGCTCAGGCCCCCCCCGGTGGTTGTATCAGCTTATGCTGATGATGTCAGTGTTTTTGTCCAGGGTCAGCGAGATATCCAGGAGCTTCAGGACAGTTTAGCTTTGTACAGGAAGGCTGCTTCAGCCAAAGTTAATTGGGAGAAGAGTGAGGCAGTTTTGGTAGGTCAGTGGAGTCTTGAAAATAGGCCCAGTCTTCCTGGTAACCTTAGCTGGGGAAACAAGGGTTTAAAGGTCCTGGGAGTTTGGTTGGGGTCTGAGGACATGGTGGCACAGAACTGGGAGGGATTGCTGGGAAAGGTGCAAGCAAAATTAGCCAAATGGAAATGGCTGCTCCCCCAGCTGTCCTACAGGGTAAGAGTTATTGTCGCCAACAATCTGGTTGCCTCGTCTCTGTGGCACAGACTGCAGGTGTTAACCCCACCGCCGGGCCTCATGAAACAACTGCAGCGGCTCCTCGTGGATTTCTTCTGGTCGGGTCATCACTGGGTGCCAGCATCGGTCCTGTACCTGCCCGTGGCGGAGGGGGGGCAGGGCCTCGTGGACATTACTGCAAGGACTGCTGCTTTTAGACTGCAGGCAGCTCAGCGGCTGCTGTATGGTGCCTCTCCCTGCTGGCTGGCTATGGCCCGGCTGTTGCTCTGGAGGGCGGGGGGCTTTGGTTTTGATAAACACCTGTTTCTGCTGAAGGCCCCTGCGTACAAGATAACTGGACTTACACCTTTTTACTGCTCAGTCATCAATGCCTGGAAGATTCTGAGTTTTACCAGACCAACCGACCCCCGGCCTGGGATGTGGCTGTTTGAGGAGCCACTGTTTGACACTGGTTTTCTTTCTGGTACCCTTTTCTCTACAGCCACCCTAAAAAATGCCTTCATTGAAGCGGGAGTGGTAAAACTTGGCCATTTGACGGGGGTCTCCACAGAAAAAACTGGCTGAGGTGACGGGCATTCGATCAACCCGAGTTCTGGAGAACTTGGTAGATGAGGTGTGGCAGTCGCTGTCGTCATTCCACCTGACTTTTGGTCTGGATGCAGATCTGGCTGACCAGTGGAGAAAGGGACATGATTATGTTTTTCCTGCCTTGAGTGTGGGTCCTGCGGTGGGGGAATGGAGAGAGGAGGATGGTCTCCTGCTATCACTGGGGACTCTAACACCTGCAAAGTTCAGCTCCTGCAATGGGAAGAAGCTATATCTTAGCTGTGTAATGGTGTTAAACCTCAGCTCGCTCGCAGGCGTCAGAGAGTCGAGGTGGACGGATGTGTTTGGCTTGGGCTCTTCCCCTCAGGGCAGCTGGCGGATCCTGTATAAATCTCCGGTTGAGAAAAGGATGGCTGACATCCAATGGAGAATTATACACGGTGCAATAGCCACTAACAAATACAGAGCTCATTTTGACCCAGGCACAAGGGGAGGCTGTCCGTTCTGTTTTATGGCAGAAACATTGGAGCATTTAGTCGTGTCCTGTCCCAGATTGGCTGGTCTTAAAAAAATGTTACAGGGGTGGGTGGAAGGGTTCGGGGAGGTTTTCTCGATACCACTTTTTGTCCATGGCCCCAAATACATCCTGAAAAAGAAGGAAACCCTACTATTGATGAATTTCTTGTTTGCTAATGCAAAATTAGCAATCTGGAAAAGTAGGAAGAACCAACTTGCTGGAGTGGGATGGACGGATGCAGTGCTCTGTCTGAGGGTGGAGCATGCGTACTATACGCTGATCAATCATCTGCAGGGGTTTCTGGATGTGTGGGCTGTTGGGCAGGTTCTGTGCTCGCTGGGGGAGAATGACTCTCTAATATTGAAGTGTTAAAGGATAGGTGTAGTTTTTGTTTTTAAAGTGTGTAAAAGAGGATGTTTTTAAATGGGTAAAACGCTTTCAAATGATATTTATTTGGTAGTCATGAAAATCTGTTTATTTATTTATTTGTTTGTGTAATGTATTAGTTTTGTTCCGACTTTTGCAGGGTTGGTGTATGTTTAAAACAAATGCAAATAAAATTTGTTTTAAAAATCAAAAATCTTCTTCTTCTTCTTCTTCTTCTTCTTCTTCTTCTTCTTCTTCTTCTTCTTCTTCTTCTTCTTCTTCTTCTTCTTCTTCAATGTACCTGCCCGCTAGATATTGGACAAAAGAAACTCGGCTTGTAGTGTCAACTAAATCCATAGTATTACAACAACAGTACTTTAAACGAGGTAAATTACTAATGTCTGTTCTCAATCGCTAAGTATGGGATTGAATATTACATTAGTTTAGATTAGATTTATTGTCCCCAGGGGGAAATTCATTTCCACAGCTCTGTTGTGGTAATCTGTATTATATAAACCATATTGGTACAATTAGCGACATCTAGTGGCGGATTGTGGAACATTGATCTGATTTTTCTCATGGCAGTTTGACTCTAGAGACAAACCAGGGGACTTTACTTTTAATCTGTGTCTGTCCATTTGGTGTAGTGTTTGATCCAATATTACATTTGGTTTATATATTAGTCACTTTCTTATGAAATGCCAGTTTTTAGGCCTTGGTCTGAACATTCAATCCTGGAAATAAAAAATCAACCAGATACATTTTTCTAGATAGATAGTAAGTAACATCTGTATAGGAAGATGAGTTAAGGGATAGAGGAGAAAAGGTTATGGTATAATTACAGAGCCAATTTATAAATGGAGGAAATCAATGTTAGTCTGTTAACCAAAGTGCAGCCATCTAATAATGTACTATCTGTTATTAAAGATCAGAGGAAAAGAACAGAATGAGAGGGGTAAATCCGGAATACAAATAAAGAAGCAAAGAGATTGTAGAGCAGTGAGAAGGAAAAAAGCTTGGTGCGTCAATTCATTACATTGCCAGTATTTTTCGTTGTTGTGAGAGAAAAAAAATCGCCCCCTCGGATTTTTTTAACAGCCCCCTCAGTCATTTCATCCTGGAGCCGGGCCTGGAGATCAGTATCACTTTGTGTTGCAAGCCAAATTCATGTAGGGGTTCTACTTGAGCCCAATTTAAATACCATAAAGAGAGTATTGAACCCAGCTCAAGCTGAAAGTCAAATGTATTTAATTCATGTACAAGTGTTTTGATTTATTTTAAATTCTCCAGTCGAGCTTCCTTCGAGTTCAGTCTAAGCAACAAATTGTTTCTCATAACAAGCGCCTCACATTCACACTGCTGTCCCAAATGTTTTAACCTTGGGCAGACAAGCTGTTCACACACACACACGCACACGTGCACGCACACGCACACACACGCACACACACACACACACGCACACACACACACACTTTGGATAAGTATTCACCTTATCCACATTGTAAATTGTTGCCTTCTTTAAAGTTATTAGTAATTTAAGATTATCTTTTAAATTAAATGCGGGACATAAGATAAAATGAATAAAATAACTTTGACTTGATAATTTTGCTCACAACATTAGACCTTGTCCTCTAATCTCTACTAGAATAAGATACGTGTGCATGTTTGGGTGTTTTAACGCTCCCGTAATGTACCTAATCTTGTTGTCCTTTTCATTACGGAGCTGGGAAGATGGTGAATTGATTAGATTCTGATATGTGGTGCAAGTCCAATTTTGACTGACTTTAGTTCTAATGTTAATGTTAATTTGACTTCAACCCATAAGTAATTATTTAAATCAACTCTAAATGTCACCTGATGATGGATTAGTGTTCCACATTTGTTCCACTAATTTGTTTTACAATTAGGCCAAAGGTAAAGAGAGACATTGATGACCTTGTGTCCCTTTTGTTGGACACCATTTCCTGCTCCCAGAGAGAATGACACTCCTCAAACTGAACATTACAGCCGTTGATACTGTCTTATGGGTCTGCTGAAAATGACATTTCTAGAACAAATTACACTACACTTCTAAAAGGGTTAAATTAATAATCTTTTTTCTCAAAGTAATGATAAACCTGTGAATTGGATGTAGAAAAGTCAGAATCAATATAGATGTTTTTTATTTTAAAGAAAATTCAGATTGAACATGGTAAAAAACTGTAAATTATTGTGTCTGTCCAAAGAATATTTTGTACTTATAGTGAAAACCAGTGGTGTAGTGGGCGTTGGACGCGGGGGTACGCCGTACCCCCACTTATTTGGAGCATGATCTTTTTTTTAATAGTCTAATAAATATAAAATCATTGCCAGTGTTATCAGTTGCAAGTGTGTATTTTTTGTAATAATGACAAAAACATACAAAATAAAAACGATTTCCTTAAATAATTATGATTTGTCATCACGCTCGTGACCCTGCGGAGAGCTGGGGGTGTGTCAGTGACACACCCACTGGGGGGAGCCAGCTTGCCGCCTGCCGATTTTGCGGCAGCTCTTTCCCTCAAAAACGCTAAAGAAAAAGCTCTATAATGGCAGGCAAATATTTTTTACTTGACTTCTTTTCTAAAAACAATATAATTCACAAGAAGAAAGAGGCTAGCAGCACCGAAGCTACAAGTGAAGCTGCTACTAGTACAACATCATCAGAAGAGCCGCCTAAAGACGTGGATAATGCTAGCACTAACGTTAACGTTAGCTGCGCTAGCAACGTTCCCCTGGCTAGCTCAAGCTCACCTTTCCCAGAGGTATGGACAGAGGAGATGTGGCGGAGGAAACAAGAGGCATACCCGTGGATAGACTGCAAAGCTGGGAAACTGGGCTGCAAAGTTTGTTCATCCATTTCGGATGTATGTGTGTGTAAAGCAGCTCTGTCTGCTTATTTGCAATGGCTAGGCATAATCAGATTAATTTCAAATCCAGATTCATTGTTATTTGCATAAGTAGGCTATATTTTTCGTTTCGTTTATTTAATAAGTTAATTTCAGGACAACTTTGGGAATTGTGTTTGTTTGTTATGAGTTTTAAATAGATTGAGAAAGAGAAAGGTCTGCTTAGTTGCAATACTGTAGTTGATGCAATTTAGGCCTATAAATTGTTTATGTAATTTATGTGCCAGTGTGTCCATGGTTTTGAGTCTGTGTGTATGTTGAGCGCAGCGCCATCTGCTTTTTGCATAGTAACTAAAGTGGGACTAAGCATACCGGTAGTTTCTGTGGACCTGTCTGCCCGTTTTGTGAGTGCACTGCGCGTGTGCGCTCTTGTGTGGCATTGTTTGGGATTACCTAATTAAAATAGCGTCCCCCCAGTAAAAAAATCCCCACTACACCACTGGTGAAAACTAACCTTGGATGATGGGTTAGTAGTATCAAGATTGATGCAGAACAAGTGAAATCTGACCTTTTTAGAGAGATTTAGCAAAAGAAACCCACTTCTGGGGTCATTTGGGTGGATTTTACATATCTCTGGCCCCCCTTTGTCGATTTTGCTGATTGACATCTCTTTCTGACCGTTAGAGCGAATAGAATCGAAGGGAAATCGTCCCGCACACACTCATGTTAAAAAAAAGATGGCGTCTTCGTGCACACAGTTTTGCTCCAGAGTGAAGCTGTCTCTAGGTCTGACATCTCAAAACCGAAAAGCAGATTTATTGCTCATGGATTATCAGAAATCATTCAAAGTGACACAGACACATTGGATTAACTTCAGCATCGTTTTTGAAAAAAAAATTAAAATGGTCAGTTAGATGAGTTTCTTTCCGTTACATGGATATAAAACATTCATAGTTTATTAAATAAACATGCCCTCAGACACTGTTTCCTGCAAGATGTTGCAGGAGGCCCCCGGAACCGGGGTCTCTCGGGCTTAACAGGATAAATGACTAACACAAACCTTACATTTATGCATGTGCATGTGTCAGGAAGGCTCCCAAATAATTCTGAGGGGCCTATCCTATTTTTGTAATTGAATGATAATGTGCTAATCCATTACCTTGAGTTGTCTTCCCTCAGAAAAAACATCCCTATCAAGTGTTAACCCAATAACTAGGACAGCTCTGAAGGCCAAGGGTCAGAGAGACAGGGTCACACTCTCCGGCTGCAGAGAGCACCCCCAGGCACGGGCAAGGAGGCACGAGGTCGTTCGAGATGAGAGGATGCTACTCTTCACCTTTCTGCCGAGAGGGGGTTCTTCTCTTCACCTTTCTGCTGATAGGGGGATCTTCTCTTCACCTTTCTGCTGAGAGGGGGTTCTTCTCTCCACCTTTCTGCTGAGAGGGGGTTCTTCTCTTCACCTTTCTGCTGAGAGGGGGTTCACCTCTTCACCTTTCTGCTCGGTGGGCTCAAGCAAACAACCCTGCAGGATCAGCGAGGGCTTCAGAGGCTTCTATAATACAAGGTTGGAGGAGCAGATGTCTTCCTAACAGGGGCGGACTGGCCATCTGGAGAACCACAGAACGGCCGGTCGTCAAGGGCCGTTGACGGCCGGCACTTTAAAAAAAAAAAGTTTAACGTCATCATTTAAATTGCGCTGACGGCCGACAGAGGGTGACAGCGGCCGCTAATGCAGTTGTGTGGTTCTTATGTCAAATAATCACACACGAAGAAGAAAAAAGACCGGCCACACGAAGAGAAGGGATTAGACGCCACGGCAGACAGGGAGAATGAAAAAACATGGTTAAAAATCAAAGAAAACGAAAAGAAAAAGGTGGGCCGAGAAGGCAAGAGAAATAAAGGTGAAGTCACTCGCAGGTGAAGCATATAAATGTCGCAAATTGACAGACCTTTTTGGCAGCAGCGCTGCTACAAGCACTATCATCAGCAGCTTAAAACAAGTGCAAGATGATGAAGAGAATGATGTGGGCGCGAGTTCAGATATACAGCCAGCCTCCTGCGTTCATGATGAGGGACAGAGTTGAGCTGCTGGAAGAACCTGCTCAACTGGCACGTATACAAGTGCAGGGCAAGAGGTGGATGAGAATTATCCCCTGAACTCTGTGGCGTTTTCTCCTGGAGGCCAAGGGAAGCCAGGCTTCCCCGGTTTTTTGCATTGTAGTTATAATATTAATAAATAAATAAAAACACTTTGTTTAGTTTCGGTAATTATTCTGCCGGCCAGTCTCTCCCCCGTTCTCATTGAGTATTTTACAAAGAGTGAAACAGCGCCCCTCTAGATGTTATGGTGAAACAGTAGATTGCACTCTGTTGCGAGAGGAGGCCAGCCGAAATTGGCTTCCCTTGGTGAAAGAAAATTGAGGGATTGACCAATCAGATAAGGCTCACGTCATGCCTCACAATCCAATCAAATCGCATCAACTTCAGTTTGTACTGTAGCTGTCATCACTGCCCTTAAAAAGTAGCAAGCAACTGAAGCAAGTACAATTATGGAGGGTGGAGATTTGGAGTATTTCATCAAAATAATTTTACTAAACTTCCGCTACAGCAGCAACTACAAATGAAATCTGATGACAGGCCAATGATCAAACTGGAGCTGTGTACAGAGAGGAAAAAAGGAGCGAATCGGACGTAAAACTTTAAATAATAAACAGCGGATTTCTAACATTTGACATTTCATGTGGCCGGACTGGGTCAGTTTCCAGGGCTGAATTTTAGTCCCAGTCCGCCCCTGCTTCCTAACCTCTCCCATCACGGGGGGAGACCTGGATGCGCCACTTGGAATACGCAGTTGCACTGCTCTCAAGCAGATAGCAGAAGGAATGCAGGCAGATGAGCCTCCGTTTCACTGGGGGATCATACAGTGCTCACTGAATGAGCCACACAAAAGCAGAGCAATTGGGGGGGGTTGAAATATGGCGCTCTGATGAAGACGAGTTTGAGCTAATCAGCACCTCAGTGCTAATCTACAGTATCAGGATGCCTTTACACTAGGGATGTTAAGATTCACCGATTCGCATCGGTGCACCGGCATAAACGTTCAAGATGCGAGTGCACCGGTTGATCTGGCACATCGGCTACAGTTTAGGTTGAACTCGCGATGCATCGACTGTAGCGTCTTTGCATCGGTAAAATAACGATACATTCATATAATATCCTCTCATCCTGTCAGCACTCAGCAGAGACGATCTTTGATCTTTGCTTCGCACTACGGAGGCCGAGAGTCTCAGTTATCAACACACATGAAGTCGAGGAGAAAGATAAACACAGCGCACAGAAAAATACCTACAAATCAAATGTTTGGCAACACTTCGGATTTTTCAAGAAAGACGGTCAACTTGAAAAATCGCTCGCAGATTGTAAACGATGCCGTGCCGCTTTAAAGTACACAAGTAGTACGAGGAACTTAGCGACGCAAATAAAGAGGCGACATGGGGTCTGCGGCTGAAAAGAGAAACCTGAAAGTTAGACATTTGAGTTAAATCACTCAGTGAGGTGTTCTGTCAGAGAGAGTGGTGTTTAGTTTACAGCACCCTGTGACTGCCAATAATAGTTTAAATGTCTTCCTCACTGTAAGCAGTTATGAAAGAGCTGTTTGTGAAAGGTTATTTGTATTCTTTATTGTTCCTATAGAAACCACTGCTTTCTGCTCACTGGTGAGTTAGCCTATGGATGAGTGTTAAGCACATCAGGCAGCAGCTGTATGGGCATGGCACTATGGTAGTTGTTATCAGCACATTGTTAATCATAAGCAATGCATCCTTAAATAGTTTAACTGTGAGGTGTTATAACATTGTACTGTACTCTGGAGACAGAGAACACTACTACGCTTGTGAAAAGGCCAGTTTGTGAAAGGTCCAAGTGTTTGTTTTGTTTAAGGTAAAAAAGCAACAGCATGATGGGATGTACTAGTAGAGAGAACCAAATATGTAAAGCACTTTTTTGTTAATTTATGATTTGCTGCATATGAGGAATAAAACAAAATCCTCTTTCGTACCATATTGAAGTATCATTATTTTGCATCGTGTTGAATCGTATCGTATCACCCCGTATCGCATAATGTTGAATCAAATCGTATCGAACTGTATCGCAACAGGGGTGAATCGTATCGTATCGCATCGCCTGGTGTTTCAAAGGTATCGTTAATGTATCGTATCGTTGGCAACGTATCGAGATGCGCATCGCATCGGCCTCAGTGATGGAGATGCACATCCCTACTTTACACACCAGACACTCGGTGTCATAAAGGGAGGAGACTGACGGACATGTTCTTCCAGCTCTCGTACAAAGATGAACTTTGAATTGAATGACCAGATGTTTAACATGCTTAAATATAATCCTAAGTTATTATTTCATATGTGACATATGTAAGAAAAGGGAGGGAAGAGTCAATTATATTGAGTAATTGATTTTATATTGGGTAATTTATTTCTCAAACCTGTTTTATGGAAGAGAAAATGTATTTCTGATAAACTAATATTTTATCAAAAGGTAAATGGTGAATTAATATAACATTTAGAATCATTGAGAAGGGGTTATATCCACAGGGACTAGCTCACCTTTAAATAACATGTCTCTGCTTTGGACTGATGAGTATATGATTCTTGCATGTTAAATGACTAACACAAACCTTACATTTATGCATGTGCATGTGTCAGGAAGGCTCCCAAATAATTCTGAGGGGCCTATCCTATTTTTGTAATTGAATGATAATGTGCTAATCCATTACCTTGAGTTGTCTTCACTCAGGAAAACATCCCTATCAAGTGTTAACCCAATAACTAGGACAGCTCTGAAGGCCAAGGGTCAGAGAGAGAGGCTCACACTCTCCGGCTGCAGAGAGCACCCCCAGCCACGGGCAAGGAGGCACGAGGTCGTTCGAGATGAGAGGATGCTACTCTTCACCTTTCTGCTGAGAGGGGGTTCTTCTCTTCACCTTTCTGCTGAGAGGGGGTTCTTCTCTCCACCTTTCTGCTGAGAGGGGGTTCTTCTCTTCACCTTTCTTCTGAGAGGGGGTTCTTCTCTTCACCTTTCTGCTAAGAGGGGGATCTTCTCTTCACCTTTCTTCTGAGAGGGGGTTCTTCTCTTCACCTTTCTGCTGAGAGGGGGTTCTTCTCTTCACCTTTCTGCTAAGAGGGGGTTCTTCTCTTCACCTTTCTGCTGAGAGGGGGTTCTTCTCTTCACCTTTCTGCTGAGAGGGGGTTCTTCTCTTCACCTTTCTGCTGAGAGGGGGTTCTTCTCTTCACCTTTCTGCTGAGAGGGGGTTCTTCTTTCCACCTTTCTGCTGAGAGGGGGTTCTTCTCTTCACTTTTCTGCTCGGTGGGCTCTAGCAGACAACCCTGCAGGACGAGCGAGGGCTTCAGAGGCTTCTATAAACTCTAAAAAGTGATGCCACCATCATCATATCCTCTCAAGAGTCAAGTAGATGATGATGATAAGGAGGGGTTGGTGTAAAGAATTATATGAGATGTTTTGTTGCAGTTTTTGTTGCCATTATCTTGTCTGAACATCCAGTATCAGGAAGTTCTGTGGTTGTTTGGGTACAATACCTTGTTGTTTTTTTCAGCTACGGTATGTGTTACCCCATAAGCTACTCACCTTTCTCTTTTTTGCATCTGTTGAATAGTTTGAGATTGTCCAAAACTCACTGCCAGGAAAATAACAGAAAAGGCAGAAACAACAGCCAGAGTCCCCAGTGTGATATACTGTAAGGCAGGTACTAAAAATATTCACCTGTACAAGGAGAAGGGGAAAATAAAAGTGTGTACAGAGCACCCAAACAACAAATAGGTGCTGATTATCCACAGAAATGTGTCGACGTGCTTACACAAATTCAGGTTAAACTAGATAGTACCTGATATTGAAGACGAGTTGACTCACTCAGCTGTAACAAAAAAGGAGCAAGGCAGCTTCCTATTCTGGAAACAGTAATGCAAACGCCTTCCGCTGTGTTCCTGAGCACTGTTGGGTAAAGCTCTGCAGTGTAGGCGTACATCAGGGATGTACCCAGTGGCGTAACAAGGTTGTGATTGGCCCCGGTGCAAATATTTTTTTGGGCCCCCCCCCAACTCAGCGTTGCTTGCTTTTTTTCTCTCTCTCTCTCTCTCACTCTCTCCACTTTCAAAATCTATTTAAAACTCATAACAAACTAAATTCCCAAAGTTGTCTTGAAATTAACTAATTAAATAAACTAAACGAAAAATATAGCCTACTTATGCAAACAACATAAAACGGAGCATTATTTATTTCTACTTGAATGTCGCACTGCACCCGCTTTGCGATTATGTAGATTATCTCATTTTGAACAGCTGGACTCAAGTATTTCACAGAACCTTGTGGTCGCTCAACAAGTTCTTTCAGAACCGGATCATAACATGCTAAAAGTTCTATCATATTGAGAACGTTTACACTGTTGGGCTGTCCAAGAATCTTCCTATGTCCTCTAAAAGCCAAGTTACAAGTAGCCAGAGTGATTGTAATGTTGACAATACGCTCAAGTACCTGTCTCCAGTAATTAGCAGCATTCCTTGCATTCCTCTCCATGTTTGCATCGATTCTCCCGTTTTTCTTCCACTGTTCATATATGACACACGCTACGACATGGACCTGAGATTGTGCATGTGAGTCAATCCTCGCAGACAACGCATGTCCACGCATCACTGTAGAACGGTGCACCTCGGTCTGCGAACAGCCAGCACGGCTCACAATAGGCACAGTCCAGGGTGGGGGAGTAACACAGCCATGTCCGTGGCAGTTTGATACCTGCTCTGGTAGTGGTGGTTTAATACATCTCGGAGAAACACCTGTTTCCTTGATGTGGGTCTCTGCGGAATGGGCCGATAGGCCTACATGGACCGGTTGCTATAATATAGCCTTTGATCTTGGCGTTGGGGGTCTCAATAGCGTCATAGAGTCCCCTATCGGTTGGGGGCGGGGCCCTTGCAGGAACTGTAGGACCACCGCCGGGCACAGCCAAATCCATCCTCTCCTCCTGGCTCATGGCTGGAGAAGAAGGTCGCACAGCCACGGATACAGCTTCACTTGTGGAGCTAGATGATGGTGAGGCAGGTGAGCTATCGTTAGCCTCCGGCTCCGGCTGCCACTGCACGTCAACATTACCAAAGTTAGGGTTCGATTTCGAGGACGATGTATGACAAAAAAAACGGTCTAATTTTGTCTGTTTAGCCTTTACATCTCCTTGTTCTCTCTTGTCCTTTCTCTTTTGAGCGCCGCTCTTGTGTTTTGGTTTGCTGTACATTATAAATGCAAACTATTCAATTTGTTATAATTCTGCCGATCTTGCTGCTGCTATAGCTGTGTAGTACATATAACTTTTGATGTTGATTAAACGGTTCGCAAGGTATCACATGACATGAAAGGGAGCAAGGTCATTGGACAGACAAATTAAAAATTAATTTAGGTTGCTAGGTTACTTTGAAGACTGCGTGAACCAGTCAATGCCATTGGGGCCCAAAAATAAAATATATATAAAAAAAAGATTCTATATATAAATTATTATTTATTTTTTTTATTTTTTTTTGCATGGGCCCCTGGATGGCTGTGGCCCCCGGTGCAATACACCGGCTGCACCGGCGATAGTTACGCCACTGGATGTACCGTTGGTGATAACAAGTTTACCCAGCATCTCCAGAGCGACAGCCAGCTCTGATAAAGCTGAAACGCAAGAAATTGATTAACAACAGAATAGAATGAAAACAATACCTGCCCCTAAATGATCTACACTGTGAATTATTAACTGCATTGTCCAGGTTTTTACAAGGTAGAATAATGCATTGAATAACAATTATTACATCTCTGTATCCAGCGCAAGTCTGACAATGTTATATTAGTGCATTGCTGAATCCGTGGAGTACTCTAAGACTGAAAGCATTTGATTGGAAGCATTGCAGTACCATGATGCACCACATCATGACACTGCTTACTTTGAGGCACCAGTTGAATAAGATACAGTGACACTCCAAGGAGTAAAATAAAGATGACAGAGTCGGCGTGGGAAGTATTTCAGTGCCAGCCAGCAGGACATGTAAATTGGAGGTTTTCCAGGCACTTCAACCTACCAAAACACTCAGAATATAATCTGGGAAGACATAGGTAAGGCATACTTGCCAACCCTCCCGATTTTTGCGGGAGACTCCCGATTTCATTGCCCTCTCCCGGTTTCCTCCCGGGGTCATAAGTATGTAAGTAAGTAAGTAAGGTCTGAACTTCAGGAGGGGGCTGGGTGCAAAGCACAGGGCAATGGGCAAGTTCCTGTTAGTTTCCCTGTCTTATAATCAAGTATAATCATTTCTTAGCCTCCATGTGTTGCTGACAAGTTTCCCCACTTCCCCCTTTTGCTGAATGGGTTCCTGGTTCAATCTATTAGTGATTGACAGTTTCAGTTCCTTTGGAAAGCTTATCTCTCCTGCCAAGGCCCCTCCTGATAAGTGACGGAATGTTGTAGAACTGGCAAGATCCTATATAACATGTGCAGGCATGAGAATCACTCACCTTTCGGTGAAATTCGCCGTTTTGAATAAAAAATAGGTCGTTTGTGTGATTCATGTAGATCTGCAATAAAAATATGTTTGGGGTATGGGGGGGTCTGGGACCCGGAGTAATCTGCGGCCGCGAGCTGTTATATGCCATCATGACACGCATGGTGTTCTTTTTTATATATTAGAATGCAGCGCGAGCTGTGTGCTCGAGTCTTCCTGCCTGTCGGCTCTGCTGCTCCGCGATGATGTTCCAGCTTCAGCAGCCACATTAGCTACGGGTGCGTTCGTTAATATTAACTGTGCGGTCCGGAGTCACTGTGGCACAGACTGGACCGCTGGTGAACAGCTATTAGACCGGGCCGTTCAGGTGTTCAGAGCAGAGCTCCCTGTCGGAGCGCAGAGCGTGATGTGCACTGAAAAGTTTTTCTGTCGCAATATTATCGTTGAGCTAGCTAGCTAGCATACATTGTCACTAATGCTAACGTTAGCTTTAGCCTTCGTTTTCTAATAGTTTTTTTTTCATAGGCGATAAACGGAGGTGGTATAAGTATAGATCTTGTACTTGAGTAAAAGTAGAAGCACTCAGATATTGTACTAGAGTAAAAGTAGAAGTACTCAGATCTTGTACTTCATTAAAAGCAGAAATACTCAGATCTTGTACTTGAGTAAAAGTAGAAGTACTCAGGTCTTGTACTTGAGTAAAAGTAGAAGTACCAGAGTGTAGGAATACGGATACTCTGTTAGTAAAAGTACTGCATTCAAAATGTTCCTCAAGTAAAAGTAGAAAAGTATTCTCATCAAAATATAGTGAAAGTAGCGACAGTAAAAGTAGTCGTTGTGCAGATTGGTCCATTTCAGAATAATATATATGATGTGTTTTATAATGATTGATCATGAAAGTGTTCTCAATGCTGGTAAAGGTGCAGCTAGTTTGAATGAATTTGTATACTGCAGGGTAGCTTGTGGATTTACTCCAGGTGGAACTAAAGTCTGATTCAACACTTGATTAGATTTCACATCATTCATCCAGATCTGTGAAGTAACTAAAGGTATTAAATACATGTAGTGGAGTAAAAGTACACCATTTACCTATGAACTGTAGAAGAAGAACAAAGTAGCAAAACATTGAAATACTTAAATAAAGTACAAGTATCTCAAAATTGTACCCAAGTATAGTACTTGAGTTTATGAATTTAGTTACTTTACACCAGATGCCATAAAGATAGAAAGACTCAGCCTTGCACAGAGGCATGACAATAGATTTTCAAAATGCTCAACAGTGCTGCCAGCATTATAAACTGACTGCTACACAATTAAAATAAATGCTTTTATATATTTCTATTAGATGTGACTCTTTAGCGTTTCTGTTATTATTAACACTGCTGCTTTAGTTGTTTTGACTGCTAAAATCCTCTGTTATTCCTCATTTTAAAGCCGTTATTCCGTGGGGTCGGGGGGCTCGGGTCCTTGTCACCTTTTCCATACCTGATGAGTTTGCATCCCTGATAATACTTAGTAAGGAGGTCATAATATTTTTGACTCATGGCTGAAGTTAAGTTTCTCCAGCTCTCCCCAGGTTGGAAAAAAAATGCATCTCAAAATGCATCAGATTGATGCTTTAAAATATGGAATATTCAAAATGTTCTTCCGGGGGAGCATGCCCCCGGACCTCCCTAGAGGGATAATATCCTTGTCACCTTTTTCACCCCTGACCCGTTTTCATGACTGTGTATGCATCTTTCACTCGGGGCGCACTCTCTCAGAATACCTTGTGTTCTGTGAGATCTGTGTCTTTGAAGCTTCAAATAAATAACCAGAAAGACAACTCTGTCTGTTTCACCATTTATTGTTTGATATTTCTGACTTGTGTATCTCCACAGTATTGACTAGGTCTAAGATTTCCATAACATTAACTTATCTGTTTTACTGATACTTATTTGGTTGTTGAGTCATTGGTTTTTATTTGACGTGTTTTAGCCTCTTATATTTAATGTTGCCCACTTTTCTTGCCTTCCATGCACCATCCCTTTGCTGTTGTAACAACATATTTCCTGCTGAGGAACAAACAATGTTCAATACCCTAGACATAGCTGTCAGGGAAACAATCATAACTATAAACAAGATACCCTTATAGTACTTGTAATGAAAAGATCGCAATGTCGATCAAGTCAGGAAGTTCTCCCAGCAACATTGTTATTATTTGTTGAGTTTTCTATTGCATTTACAGGTTATATATTCCAAAAGTTAAACAAAGATATTGATAACAGATCCATATAGGGAGGCGTGTGGCGTAGTGGGTTGTCCGTAGGTGTTGGGAGACACTTCATCCCAAAGTGCTCTTCACTAGCAGGAACCACGCCACAACAATGTGATGTTTGTACGTTTATTGAAGTAACATGTGAATGATATGAGGGGGGTGAAGAGATGATCTGGGAGGACGAGCTGTGGTCCGTGCAGTGGGAGACTCAGAGTGGGGGTTCCGTCCCCGGCATGACCTGCGTGGGCTGATTACGGGCCCCCCAGACGATACCTGGGATTAAGGTGTTAGTATACGCAGTATATAAACGTGCACCGTTTAAATATAGATGGTGACGGGCAGAGGATGTTGGGAGGGAGGGATGTAGGGATGAGGGGATGAGGGAGGGAGGGATGTAGGGATGTTGGGATGAGGGATGTAGGGATGTAGGGATGAGGGATGTTGGGATGTAGGGATGTTGAGGGAGGGAAGAAGGGATGGGTGGATGTATCGCTCGGTGTGAGTCGGAAGGGGAACTGTATGGGTAGAAAGGGAGAGGGAGGGTGGGTTGAAAGGATGGAGACGAGCAGTGGCCGGAAGTTTTGCCGGATATAAATAGGGGTGGCCGTGGTTCGAGGCGGAGTTTTAGGCGTGGCCATGCTCCTGAACCTATGTTAACATTTTAACCTCATCTGTTGCCCACAGTATTGAGTGTGTGAGTCGCTTTGGATAAAAGCGTCTAACAAGTGGCATGTCATGTAATGTAAATATAGACATGCAGTACGTGTAAACAAGTGTTATCAGAACCGTATACAGCAGAATCATATTTATGAATAACTCATTCATGTTTGACAATCAGAGTCTACTTTCCAAATGCACCACAGGTTTCAAATATTCTTTTCTTGTGATGCATGGGCACTTCATGCTGTAGTGATGAAAGACAACACAAATAAAACAATAATTAGATTTTCAAAAGGAACAAATAAATAGAAATAGACTGATGACACCATCATAACATCCTCTCAGATTGACATGGATAATGACAATGAGAGACGCTGGGTTTTGGTGGTTATATTAAAGGTACTATGAGATTTTTTGATGAAGTTTTCTTTGTTCTAATTCATTGCTATAAGTGAATACATATATTCAAACACTGCTTTCTTGGTATGAATGTGTCAACAAGGACAGTTTAAGTATTGAGAGTGTTTTGCACGTTTCTTTTAATCTAATACTCAGTGTAATTTCTGTGTTTTATAATGTTGATGAAGAAATAGTTAATGCTAGATACCCACCTTTCTCTCTTTTGCATTTGCTGAATAGTTTGAGGTAGAGGTTTTCCAAAACTTTCCGGCAGGTAAAGAGCTGCAAAGGCAGAGACAACAGCCAGAGTCCCCAGTATGATATAAGGCAGGTACTCAAAAGATTCCCCTGAATAAGGAGAAGGCAAAATCAGGAAGAGGAAGATCCGGGGTCCGACACATGTGCACTATAAACATGTACAGGATGTGAAATCAGAGCATCCAAAAATATTAAAATGCCAGCTTATCTTCACAAATTCAATATGTTAAGATAGGATCACACAAATATCTACTATGAAGACGAGTTGACTCACTCAGCTGTAACAAAAAAGGTGCAAGGCAGTTTCCTATTCTGGAAACAGTAATGCAAACGCCTTCCGCTGTGTTCCTGAGCACTGTTGGGTAAAGCTCTGCAGTGTAGGCGTACATCAGGGATGTACCGCTGGTGATAACAAGTTTACCCAGCATCTCCAGAGCGACAGCCAGCTCTGATAAAGCTGAAACGCAAGAAATGGATTAACAACAGTGTTTTTTTATCAAATGTTCTCCTTTGCTTGAGTGACGGAGCGTCCACACTACAGCTCCAAAAATAGCTTGGAGCTGGGCGTGTCTGGAGCTTGGGGATTTTATTCAAGCAACACGGCCAACAACCAATCACATGAATCTCCCGCCCCCGACATACAAAGCAAAAAACCCCGGGGATTTTATGCGAGCAATATATATATAAACTCCCCAAACAGGCGAAAACCTACCAGTTTCCCCCACTGTCTCTGCCACCTCCCTCCATGCCTGGTTCCTCCGGTTTGTATCCCGGGAGGTGAAGAGGGTCTGGTCATACAAAACCGGGTGATTCGCTACGGCGATAGTTAGTTTCTCCTCCGACTTTTTTTGAAATATAGAAATGAACGGCGGGATATCTCTCCCAGCTTAGACGCGGTTTGATTGGCTAGTGCTTCAGCTGTCAGATTTTGGGAAACGGGATTTGATTGGCTGGCGCTGGCTACTCCGGCGTCCAGGCGACCAGAAGTTGAACAATGTTCAACTTCTGGTCGCCTGGGCCTGAGACGCCTCGCTCGGCTACCCACAATTCAGTTCGGCGAAAAAGCGCGGCTACGTGACGTCACCCCATTGAAAATGAATGGGCAGCTTGGAGCTGCTTGGAGCTTTCGACGCTGTAGTGTAGACGGGCCGTGACTCCAAAGCTTTATTCAAGTCCTCCTCTTTCTCTTAGCAATTATTCCACTTACAAAGCCTTCTTAAAAAGGAACTCTCTCTCTCTCTCACTATATATATATATATTAGGGCTGTCAAACGATTAAACATTTTAATCAGATTAATCACAGCTTAAAAACTCATTAATCATGATTAATCACCATTCGAACTATGTCCAAAATATGCTATTTATTTATGTATATTGTTGTGGGAATGGAAAGATAAATGAAAGCAGGCGGATATATCCATTTAACATACAGTATCTATGTTTATTATAACATTTTTCTGCATGTCAAAATGAAAGACAACCCACACACCTATCAATCATCAAACCGTGGGGTCTTAATTCATTACGTGTTGATTTCTATCAACGGGGGAGTACTTCAGGAAAGTCGACAGAGGGGGGGGGCTAGTGGAGTACTTCGTGACCACAGAGTGTGAATGTTGTGATCAGCTGTTTTAGCGCAGTTCTCCAGTGAGGGGGGGATCTCCCTCCGCAGCCGGTTGGCGTAGTTTTGGCACAGTTCCGTTGTACAGACCGACGTTAACAGCAGCCCTGTCTGTGCACACGGAGACCGACTCTGTCGTCCGGTGATCTAACCGCCTTCTGGAAAAGCTTCACAAGTACGTCGGTACGCAAATGCGCTTTGTGACACAAGTGACGGTACGCATTTCAGATGACGCACATAACCTGCGTACCAGTTATGTGCACCCCTGTACCAGAGCCATATTATTACTATTATATGGCTCTGCCCTATACTACAGCAAGAGTATTCTCCGTCAGGACTTCCTGCAACAACACCACGACGTTATCAAAGATGTTCTATTGAGAAGACGATCACTACGTGACAAAAGTTTTCAAAACCGTGGCTACTGAAATCAATCTGACTAACTGCTGTCTGTGCAATTTACTCCGCGCGAGTTGGCAGACTTTATTTTGCTTACTTTAACATCATTTCTCATGGTGGGGCTAAGCCATTTCTTGGTATGGGTGTAGCCTACCCCACTACCCCAGTCATACCCTGGCGCTGCCACTGGTGGCACGTATGGGGCGGGCCATTCTGCACATGCGTTAAATGCGTTAAATATTTTAACGCAATTAATTCAAAAAATTAATTACCGCCGTTAACGCGATAATTTTGACAGCACTAATATATATATATATATATATATCAAATTAACACCAAACCAAAATGTGCACATTTGGTGCTCGTAATATCAATAATTATGGTTTTAAATTCTAAGTGATGGCACGAGAAGTAAGTGGGAGGGAAGTGACCCCTAAGTCCCTTTCTTAATTCGGCATCATTTCTGGTTTGATCCCAAGAAAATCTCTCAATGAGGAAAAAGAAGGCCAGCCGGGTCCAGATGTATGTCTCCCCCTCTCATCATGTAATGTAAAATCGACGAGCTAACAGCGTTAGCCTGGAGTCAGATGGAATATTTGGAGTGCAGTTTACTTTGATAATGAGAACATGGCTGTACCAGGATATATCTAATGACAACATTTCCATCGAGCTTCACCACGTCTTCACCATGAGCCTGAGTGATCAGAGGGTCTCTGTGCTGTGGAGGACGCTCTACCTTGTTCCTGTGCTTAAGACGCCGCGTCCCAGTGGCTACTCTCATTGCACATTGTTACTCTTACCTCCTATGTTTGTATAAATAGTTATTGACTTTAGTCCAATATGGTGCACATGTAATAAAACATAACTTCCCCCCGGAATAAATAAAGCATTCTGATTGATTGATTGAACTGCTTACTTTCAGGCACCAGTTGAATGAGAAACAGAGACACTCCACCAAGGAGTAAGATAAAGATGACAGAGAGTCGACGTGGGAAGTATTTCAGTGCCAGCCAGCAGGACATGTAGGCTGGTACCTCTGCAGCTGCTGAGAGGAAGCAGCTGATGTAGGGGTTAGCATGAAGCCGGGATGTGTTCAGGGACAGGCCATAGTACCCAATACTCAAAGAGAACCTGGACATACACAGACCGAAGAGATGTTTGTTATTAGGTTATGAATATATTCAAAATGTATGATCCAATATGGTTATAGAGAGCTTTGTCAAATGGGGCAACTTCAATCATTAAAGCTCAATATGATCAAAACCAAGGAGCAGGTTGTGGAAAAAGAACACCATTGTAGGAAGTTGTAGCCATGACAGTAGACATTGCTACAAATATAGATGTTGCAGCTAATGTTACGAGTTTATGTTGTGATTTTTTAGTCTACCAACCACTAAAAAGGACTTAAGCCCACATAGCATCATTCTTCCATGTGCACACTCAATAAAACACAAACACTAATGGCAAGAGCTGAAATGCCAGATGCCAACCTACTCATCAGGACCGTTTAAGGGCCAAGTGCTTTGGAGGAGCCGAGGAGTTGTACCTGCATTCCAACTGTGGGTATGAATTTAGATCTCATTATCTTTCTTAATCAGACATCAATCTGTAAGAATCATCTGCTAAACTACTTTAATAGGTATGCCGGTGTGATCTAAAATTCAATATGATGGCTGGGGAGTTGTAATAAAGAACACTACTCATCACAGTAATGTGATAACTTCTTCTGCTAATGCATTACCTATTGAGTACATTCTGCTGTCTTTCCCCAACTGCTTCTCTTTACCAAGGAGCTTCACTTGGAGGTTTGGGACCAACTACTAGGAGTTACAAGTTCAGCAAAAAGGACATGAACCCTGTTCAGAGTGCATACTCACCACACCAGGCAGAGAATGACAGTCGTGCTTCTGACGCTTTGTGTCTTCACCAGGCTGATAACATTGAGGTGTTCCTGAAGGTCATCATCCTGCAAGATAATACAAACATATAAAAGCATCAGTTTTACCAGCAGCTAGTTATGTTTTAGCTAGTCTGTAACCTACCACTTTGGTGAAAAAGTAAAAATGTCGAACTGTAGGAAAAATAGCTATGACATTTGAAAAAGGACTGCTCTTTACAGAATAAATAGTACTATTAAAGTTGGCCTTAAGCATATCAATTGGCTCCTGTGTCTTTACAATCAGGGTTCGAGTTACGTGGGAGCCAATGGGAGCTGAGCTCCCATAAGGAGGGGCCTGAGCTCCCACGGACCCAGTGAAATCAAACATCTGTGGGGGTCGCTAATATACATTAACAACCATTATTTTGATCACAAATAATGCATTTTTCAATGTAATGAGTATTATTTACGTTAACGAGGTAAATAGGCAAACAAAAGAACTACGCATCGTATTCTGTCTTGAATGACAATATACCTGCACTTCACCTCTAAGGTGCGCAATAAAATATTGCGCAATCCATGCCTGTGAGGCTGTGAACGTGCTGCGCGCGCCCGAAGAATGAACCGCTACGGCCCGTCCACACAGCGGCGTGCGTTGACGCTTCACCATTCACTTTGAATGGGGTGACGTCACTTTTAGCCGAAATGCATCGTGGGAAGCGACGCGGAGCGTAGCTGGCGTGGCTCGCTGCAAAAGTTGAGCAATGTTCAACTTTTGACGCCTCGGCAGAAGCGTCAGCCAATCGAACCATATGCCAGTACAAGCTCTAGCCAATCAAACCGCTGCTTGTGTGTCAGGGGCGGGAGATTAATGTGATTGGTTGTTGGTCGAGTTTCAGACATGTCCGCCGGCAAGCGTCAACGCACGCCGCTGTGTGGACGGGCCGTTAGTATGGAGTCAGATTTGGGTCAATATTCTAGCGCGTAAAACAAGCTACTCACGAGCGGAAAATGTGCTTTTACACGCGCATAAAATGACCCTCGCGCGCAGATTAAACCCCCGCGAGCGGCTCTGCGCCCGCGAGCGAGAGAGACAGCCCTCTTGCTCGCTCGCGGGAGTGTCAGCCTCGCGGAGTCTGTCTACCCGCGCGTGAAAAGTTTCTGGCACTTTGGGGCGGAGCCACTGGACTTTGATTGACAGCTGCAAGGAAACCCGGAGTTGCCAGGTTTGATAAATGCCTGAACTACCAAGAGCCGAGGAGTGACGGCAGCAAAATCAGTTGGACGAGATTGAATGGTAAAGTTGTCCATATGTGTATATATAATTGTTGCATTTAAGTGATATATTGGTTGTAAAAAAAATGTGCTTGATACAAAAGGACATTCTTTATAACCAATTGCTTTATTATCACGCATTTGTAATATTTGTATGCTAGAACTTTTTGTATTCTTTTTGAAAAATAAAAAATAAATAGCTCACTTGTCATTCATTTTTATCCTTAATTATCCATCCAACACTGAAAAGGTGGTCCTTGTGAAGAGTCTCATCACTATATTCCCTCAGCTGAAAGTCATTTACATAGTTTGCTGAAGATTAAGTTTGTTTTAACCAAGGTATAAGGTTTTTTAGGTGTGATTTTATGAATTATATATTCTGTCAACATTTGATGAATTAGAAAAATATTAATGTTTTTAAATGTTAACAATTATTTTCTTAATGACATATTGTGCTAATGAAATCCTTGTAAATAAATGTCCAATGAATTTATTCTTGCATTCGATTTTTTGAATAAAAACCATATCCACCACCTGGTACTTCCAGTAATCGTCATTGACTCACAATGTGCAGATATAACACAATCAAATGTTAATTCTGGTTAAATATAACACAAAATGTGCAGAAATAACAAATGAGTGTGTTCATCTTGGTTACACATTTATGACACACAATGTGTAAAATGTGCACATTGTGTGTTAGGGGCATGCAACACATGTTGTGTGTAAAAATGATTTACACATAAATAAACACAACACGTGTTGTCCCTGAGCACACTCTGTAGGTGTGTTGAAATTCAACACATGTTGTGTCATATTTGACACATCCCTTCTAAGAGTGTACAGCAGACAGTAGCTAGCAATTTTCGACAGATACAGCCCACTCAAAAATATATTGTTTTATATAAAATAAATGTATATATATATATGCAATTTTCGACAGATACAGCCCACTCAAAAATATATTGTTTTATATAAAATAAATGTTCAAGCAAATTTTTTTTACAACCAATATATCACTTAAATGCAACAATTATATATACACATATGGACAACTTTACCATTCAATCTCGTCCAACTGATTTTGCTGCCGTCACTCCTCGGCTCTTGGTAGTTCAGGCATTTATCAAACCTGGCAACTCCGGGTTTCCTTGCAGCTGTCAATCAAAGTCCAGTGGCTCCGCCCCAAAGTGCCAGACACTTTTCACGCGCGCGTAGACAGACTCCGCGAGGCTGACACTCCCGCGAGTGAGCAAGAGGGCTGTCTCTCTCGCTCGCGGGCGCAGAGCCGCTCGCGGGGGTTTAATCTGCGCGCGAGAGTCATTTTATGCGCGTGTTGTTTTACGCGCTAGAATATTGACCCAAATCTGACTCCATACGTTATATCAACAGACATTCAAATATATTGACAAGATACACACATACATACTACGAGTACCGTAGGCTATCAGACGATTACCATGCCGCCCAAAAAAAGCCGACGGGGTCTACAAGCTAGTTTTGGTTTTCTCACAAAGAAACAAAAAACAGCTTTTGACAACCAAAATGCACCTGCTAGCCTGACAGCTAGCACTAACCTTGCTGCTACGGAGAATGCCGTCTTTGCTGATGAAAACAGACCACTTTGGGCTATTTTTTCTGCGCAAAGGTATGTGCGTGTCTGTCTGTCTGTCTGTCTGTCTGTGTGTGTGTGTGTGTGTGTGTGTGTGTGTGTGTGTGTGTGTGTGTGTGTGTGTGTGTGTGTGTGTGTGTGTGTGTGTGTGTGCGTGTGCGTGTTTGTTGGACCACGTAATTAGCAGTGAAGTCAGTCTCTCTCTCTCGTTTTATCTGCGAGAGCTAATTTTTGTATGTTCTTTAATTTGTATAGCTCTTACATTGTTATTGATTGTGTACGAGTTCATATGTTTGAGCATGCGCCGTATGTCCTGAAGTTGTGGAGAGAGTAAAACGTAATAAACGGAGGCGCTGTTTGTGACGCTCCACAAGTACAGAGTTCCTGAGTTTTTGTAATTAGGGCCTGAGCACGTAGTGCAAAGACCTATTGAAATCGTCAGTATTATTAGGGCCTGAGCACGTAGTGCAAAGACCTATTGAAATCGTCAGTATTATTATTCTTCTTTTACCGGTTCTGCACTTTCGACCTGTTTTTGAGGGGGTTACGACACTATTCATGTAGCGACATTTGGCAACGCCGCCAGGACCGGTGAAAATGTTAACATTCTGGATTCGATGGGTGAACATTGTTCAACTTGCTCTCTAGCGCCACCTGTGTAAATTCAGTGTTTCGAAAAATTTACAAAGTCACAGCGTAAGTCTGACGGACCTGAAATGTTGCACACTTAGCCGGGTGGAGCAGCTCTACATATTATCCTCTCATATCCCGAAGCTCCGCCTACTTTGATTTGTTTTAAATTAGCATAATGTGAAAAACATTGAAATATTAACTTAAATTCCAATTTCTTGATTTTCCAAACCAAACTTAGTGCACAGCATCAATGGAGGGGCAGACACATTACTGTATAAAATGAGCACGAGGTGTGGAAAAATGTGGCCGACATCAATCAAAACGTAAAATATATCCAAATATCACAGATTTCAGTGGATAGGTTCAGTGTGTCTTGGGGAATAGGCACAACAAACAATGTTCATTTCGAACAATAGGGGGCGCCAAAAACACAACTAATTTATATCTCAAGAACCGATGGACTAAAAAAATATATATTGTCATAGACATACTGGCAGGGTGAGTATAAACTTAGATTTAAAGGGTTGCAACCAATGAAAAATGTGGGCGTGTCCTATTCAGTTTTTTCTCGAAATCGAAGGGTTAAAAAATGTACCGAGCCATAAGTAGGGGAAAAAATGAGTTACGGCCTTTAAATTCGGAACGCATGTCACGGCCTACAACCTTCTCCAGACTGCCACAAAATCGCTAAAATGACTTTTGGACGCAAAACTTGGAACACACGTCACAACCCACGTCTTTTTCCAGACTTTACAAAAAAAAAGTACATTTTTGTACACCACCTCAGTAGCGCCCCTTATTGTGCGATAGTCACATATAGTTTCTCCAAACTACCCCAATCTTGCCACAGACATTACTGATGGAATTGAGGACATATTTCAAAATAGCTTCCATTAGCCCCGCCCCCTAGAATGTCGGCCATTTTGAAATATCGGTGTTATTCATGCATTTTAAGCGCTTTTTCGCAAACACCTCCTCGGGAAAAGATCGGAAAAATTCCAGTCCAGGACAAGTTAAGCCCATATCCAATATGATGTTAAATTGCGAATAAAATAGTTGCTAGCTCAATCGGGGCGAACGTAGGCTAACAGAGAATGTCCCATTTCTGTACCATATTCTGATATTTTTCCAGATATTCACGAAACGCTGTATACACATTACTATTATGATGGCACACACATTTACCAGCAACAGCTCTGCTTATTAATTTCCCACATTAACCATAAACACCCAATACATATAAAACTCCTAAACAATGTATGGTGAAATGTTTTCCATCTTTGTTTTTCTATCTACGACTACAAACAGTCGTGCAGAACAGTAACACATCTTTCTATGCAATACAATAGAACAGTATGTGTTCATAGCCAATCCATGATTTAATGAGTATTTCCTTTGTGCCAAGAGCTGATTTAGTATATTGCATCAACAACCTTTTCAATTAAATTGACAATTCTTTTGTGTAATTAATAGTGTGTGAAACCAGGCAGAGTGAGTGACATGGTGTTCATTTCCACTATGCCAAAGCAGTTTACAGTTGCTGATGGTGTAAGGTAATATATATTGTCCTAAGTAATTGTAGCTGTGTTCAAAGGAGTACACGTTACAAGGCCGTGCGGGGGGAGATGCCAGACCCAGATGTCCTCAAAGTCAGCGAGGTATACAAGGACCTCTCAGCAGACATCTCACCATGAAAAAAAACGAATGGCTCACTACTCAACTCAATCTTGTGCACAGAGCCTATAGAACACACCGGCTCTTAGCTCCGGAATCCGCTTCATTTCCAGCTCCAAAAAATGGTCGGTCCAGAGGCAAGAGCTTTGGAGCTAAGAGGCGACGTCGCTTACGTCTCTCTTACGTTGAGGCGTGCAGGAAACTAAACCCACCTCCCCTGAACATGGGTCGACTGTCATGCCTGCCTACAAGCAGTAGTGCCTATAAACACACTTTATAAAGTCAGGCAACACTAACCAGGCTTCGTGTGATTCTGTTTATTTGTACCTTACTTTGACCATCCGTTCACTGTTATCGATCATTGTGGAGAGAGGCAGACGTGTTGTTTTGTATCATTGCAGCTATCGGATGCAAGTAGTCAGTTTAGCTTCGGTTGCTATGCTAACATCACCCGTTTTATACCAGAGAAACTTTCATAACAGCGTTGTGATACCAAACAGTGTCAATTCAGACTGACACACATTCACTTAGGCTAAGGGGAACTGGGGATATGCATCAGCTGCTTGTGTGAGTCGGACAGTGAATACTTTAGAGCGGCCGCTGCAGTGTGAGCTAACCGGGAGCTAACGGGAGTATAAACTCCCGTGGAAGAGCAGCACTGCAGCGGTCGGTAAATGCTGCAGAAACACATTAATAAACAATGAACCACGGCACTCTGGAGCAAAGTATAAGGTTAGAGAAGTCGTTATTCAATTTATTCTGGCTTCATGTGATTAAAAGCAACACGATCATCGACCCGACGCAGTTGTTGTTGTTGTTGTGAGCGCCGTAATGGTTTCCGTTGGGGAGCAAATCAGCTATGTAAACGGTGACGCCATGACGCAGCAGGGGCAGCTCTGGGGCGCCAGTGGGCGGTGTGAACAGAGCGGGAGCTGAAAGGGGAAACCGGAGCTGAACCAGAAAAGCTCCCGCTCGGAGCTAGAAAGGGAAAAGCGCTGGTGTGAAAGCCGCATTATTGTTTGTGATTGGACAGAGCCAGCCAGAGAAGCACTGCTGTGATTGGTTGTTTTTGCTGCCAATCAAGAAATGACTTTGTGATTGGCCCAACACATCAGCCGTTAGCTGTTAGCACACACTCAGAGCTCACAGCTCCTCATATCTGTTCAGAAACTGGACAAAAATGTAAGATATGCAAAACACAGACTGTCTATGTCATGGCGAATACAGTCGCTGCTTTATTTATGTCTGTATGATGTTGTTGTGAGTGTGGACAGAGCAGCTACAGGTTAGTTTAGCCTGATCGATCCGATCCGAGATCCGGCCCGCCCCCTCTCCAGCGTCTTTTTTGAATCACAGGAGTAAACACAGAATTAATGCTTTATTAATTCATGGTTTTTAAGGGGCTTATCTCCATGTAAATACTATGGTAGACTACCCAATATTCGCATCGCTCTAATCGCTTGAGTTTCACCGCGGCTGTCAGCTGTGTTTGCTCCTGTCATTCAAACAAGACGCGCTAGAGAGGGGGCGGGAAGTATCTCCATGTAAATCCTATAGGAGATACCAACTACAACAAAATGAACATATTTGACAGTGATTTAATTGTAATACACGTTTCAAAGTGATGCCGAAGTAATTACATACTGATAACGGTTAGTAAAAACCATGAATTAATGCTTTGACAAGTCTGCAGACAAGACGGCAGGCGAAAAGCTTTTAAAATGCGTGTTTTCAGAATGGAATCGGATCCATCAGGCTAAACTAACCTGTAGCTGCTCCGTCCACACTCACAACAACGTCATACAGACATACATAAAGCAGCGACTGTATTCGCCATGACATAGACAGTCTGTGGTTTGTACATATTTAACTTTTGTCCAGTTTCTGAACAGATATGAGGAGCTGTGAGCTCTGAGTGTGTGCTAACGGCTGATGTGTTGGGAGGGACCGGTTTGGACATATTGCGCTGTCAGACGTTGACCAATCACGAAGTGTCATTTCTTCACTGGCAGCAAAAACAACAGAAGTGCTGTCTGGCTGGCTCTGTCCAATCATAAACAAGAAGTGTTCTCCCTAAAGGAATACCCTTTCCGTCCAATGTGAAATGCTGTGGTGTTTTCTGAAATGCTGTAGCGTATTGTGAAATGCTGTGGCGTTTTGTGAAATGCTGTTGTGTTTTCATTTTAAGTCATATGCTAATAATAACCAATACACAGCTTCAATTATTACTTTACTTACCTTGACCACATAACAGCTGTATTGAAGGTTTGCTTTTTGATCAATAAACACAACAACAAAAAGCAAACTCTACTGGTATGGAACATACATGGCCTAATATCCAGAGGAGATGCGTTTATTGAGTAAACAAACAGTCAAGGGCAGAACGTCTGCACACCGCACGCCACGGTTCACCTGTTAAGCCCGAAGGTCCCCGCCGGCGGAGACCCTGTTTTTTTTTCTCGACACTGTCTCAGGGCATCTTAATATTTAAAAACCTATCAATGTGTTATACCAGATTAACGAGAAGAATCTCAGCTAACTGACGATAAGAACCATTTTTACCGAAACAAAACAAAAGTGTCACAAGAAGCGTTAGCATTAGCCCTTAGCTAAAACGGGCAGATGCTACTTCCGGTGCTAACTAGCAAAAACGATCTTTAAAACTTAATATTTTCTGCACAAACTACATATCTGAAAGCTGATACTCCACAGATTATTTTTTTTATAAGTATCATCACTGTAGGACACAAACTCACTGAGCTATCAGCCAGAACAGAGAAGAAAAAAAACAACAGTTTTCAAAACCATAACAATAATTATGTCTTACTGTTGCTGTTTTGTGATCAAAGCTCTTGTTCAAGGGAATAAAAACGCTGTTTAAGGTTAATCCAATGTCTCTTAGTCACTTTAGAATTGTTCCTGATAATCTATCATTACTTTCATGGCAGCAGAGTAGGTATAAAGTTTCGCAGTCCCGAGCTAATGCTGTCTCACATGCTGTTTACGCAAACCTCTCTCTACTTGACGTAAGTGTTTAGTGGGGCTTACTAACTGTCACTCGATTCTATTGGCTCTAACGGTTCATAAAAGGTGTCAATCGACCAATGGGTTCCAAAGATATGATCCTGCGTAGTATAAACTACGCCTGCTCCGGCTCCATTACGCAGCCAGAAGGGAGAGCTTCACCACCGAGGCGAGCAGGTGCTAGAGATGCTAGCTGACGATAGCGGGGCTATGATCCTACCAGATGACTCTTCGTCGGATGATGAAGATCTCCTCCAGCCAGACCTGGATCCGGACAGTAGTGACTCGGATGTTGAACTTCCACCACGGGAAAGGTATGTAATCTCTCTGTTTTTATATATTACTTATGTGTTTGGTGGAACTGCGTCACAGTGCTAGCTTAGCCAAGAAGCTCCAGGAATTATTAGGCAAAATGCTAAATAGTTTTACTTGTCTTTTTGGAGTTACATTTTCTAAATGAATGGCCAGTGAATTAATATATACATGCGTTTACTTATTTATTTGGTGTAATATTATTCATTTATAGTCCAATATTATCCTTTTTATATATTACTTTTGTGTTTGGTGGAACTGCATCACAGTAGGCACATTCACACTGAGGTACTTTTCCCACAAAGGTTCATGCGAACTTAGTTCATGATCGCGTTCACACCAAAAAGAGCCGGTACTAAAATTAGTTAATGCGAACCTTTTTACCCCCTCGAAAGTCCCTGCTAGAGAGCAGGGACTGCTAGAGAGCAGGGACTTTCGAGCGGCTCTTTTGTGAGAAAAGAGCTATATGTCTGATTGGCTGGGCGGATTGCAAACCACGCCCCGTAAAACTCCCAAAAAGTTTTGTGAAGCCGCCATTTTATTATCCTCGCATTAGCATTAGCATTATTAGCATTAGCCCAGCGCAGAAACGCAGAGAGACTAACTTATGGCAACACAAAATAAAACATGGGAGCGGTGGAGATGAGGAGGTGTCGGCGTTCTGGCGATTTACTCGGAAGGCTTCAGTAGGACTTTTTCCGGTGTGAACGCGATCTCTACTTGGTTCATGCCAGAGATGTTCACAAGTATTTTTTTGCAAGTCCAAGTCTCAAGTCTTTGTGGGGTGAGACTTGATCAAGTCTCAAGTCTTTGGTCACGAGTCCAAGTCAAGTCTCAAGTCTCTAAAAAAAATAAAAGCCTCATGTCTCTTCTGGTTGTAATAAGCCTTCTATTGTCTTAGTTGAACCTAATTACAAGCGGTACAGCCGCAGGTGTGCTGCCGGACGCTATTGTGTTACTACGAGGTAGTAACAGAGGCGCGCACGTCTGCGTAATGAGCCCGGCTAAAATAACTGGATGGCTTACCTGCCTGTCAGCCTTCCATCTGGGCACAAACTTATCTCGTGCCCTCATTGGTCATGTGCGCGTTCGTGTGTGTTGTAGGGGTGCAACAACTAATCGACTTAATTGATTAAAATCGATTACCAAATTAGTTGCCAACTAATTCAGTCGTCGATTCGTTGGTGACGTCATCACGTGCGTTTTACGCGCCGTTAAGCTACAACGTTATCGGTACTGGAGACATTTAAAAAATATATGTCATGTATTATTGATACAAAAACATTATATCGCAGTCTTAGTGTGGCCAGCTCGTTTTTAATATGTAAAAAGACAAACAAATGCGTCTATGGTGTATTTTCGATCAGACGAGATCTCTGTCCCTGGTCTGTGTGGGCGGGGCATGTTTACAGACACGCGGCTGCTACATGCAGCAACACACTGCGGAGAGAACGCCGCTCCGAGGTGTGGTTAAACTTTACCCATCTCGATGCTCGTTGCAAAGTGCAATAAGTGTTTATCATGTAAGGGCGGTAACACGAGCAATTTGTCTAAACATTTAGCAAAAGTGCTCCACATTCAGACGGAGGAATGCACCGGGTTCGACTGTCTTTCTAGCAGCTCTGTAGCCCCGTCCACGAGTAACGTTTTCACGTCAGGTGTTATGTATGCTAGCAGCAACACACGGAGTTAACTCAATTATATAAACATGGGGTAATGATTTGAGGTAACTGAATTAGTTAGTTTGTTAAAGTTTCAGCTATTCTGTTTACAATTCTGTTATCCCATTATTTATTATTTGCTAAAACACTGTTGTTTCTTTTGATGTGAAATATTATTTATTTAATTTAAATGAAAAGCAATGTTCATTTTGTAAACAATTTGTTTAGTTAATTTAATAATATGTATTTTTTAATCAAGTATTCATCTTTATTGTCTTCATTGTTAGTTTCCACATGCCTAAAACAACCTCAAGCTAAATCTAAAAGTTGATGGCTAAATAAAAGCGTTTGAGAAATTGTGCAAGGCATAATAGTCCGAATAGTCGATTAATCGTTTCATTAATCGATAGATTAATCGACTATCAAATTAGTCGTTTGTTGCAGCCCTAGTGTGTTGGAGGAGGGGCTCTGTAAGGAAGTAGCAGCCTCTAGCAGATTATCTCCGGTTGTGTATTTTCAAATTCTAGCGATCTCGAGCCGGTTTCTCTCAAATGTACCTACCCCACCTTTAATACGCCAAAAATAGAAAACACAATGATTGTTCACGAGTCCCAACACACAAGTCCAAGTCGAGTCTGAAGTCTTTTGGTCACGAGTCCAAGTCAAGTCTGAAGTCTCTGTGTGTGCGACTCGAGTCCGAGTCGCAGACTCGAGTCCCCATCTCTGGTTCATGCGAACTAAAGAGTTCGCATGAACTAAGTTCGCATGAACCTTTGTGGGAAAAGTACCGCAGTGTGAATGCGCCTAGTGTTAGCTTAGCCAACAGGAATGATTAGCCAAAATGCTAAATAGTGTTACTTGTCTTTTTGGAGTTACATTTTCTAAATGAATGGCCAGTGAATGAATATATACATGTGTTTACTTATTTATTTGGTGTCATATTATTCATTTATAGTCCAATATTATCCTATAAGTATAAGCCAGTGAATTAATCTAATCTCTTTGTTTTTCCACATTTGTTAGATGGGGTGTGACCCCAGCAGGACAAAGCCTCACACCCAGAAGACTTTCAGGGAGCAGCTTGCTGCAGGATTGTTGGAGTTTGCTGAAGGCCCTGCTGAAGGCCCTGCACCTCCACCACCCCCTCCTCCACCACTCGCATGCATGCCCGAGTATTATGGGAAGATGCCACCAAGGTCAGGAAGAACTGCAGGAGGTGCCTAGATGCTGGACTCAAAAGGGTGAAGACACCGGTGTACTGCAGGAAGTGCCAGGTCCCTCTGTGCTTCACTGTCAACAAGAACTGTTTCAGGGAGTGGCACGACCTAAATACTGGAACATTCAGGTAGGTATAAAGTTCAGGTAGGTATAACGTTTTGCGAGTGTTTATTTAAAAACAATTACTTGTTGTTTTTATATACCTAGTGTGATTTTATTGTATAGTACATTGGTAAAAGAAATTGTTTTTACATGCCTATAGTGTGTTGGTAAAATGTTTGAAATAAATCTGCCCCAGTTGGAGTCAAATGTCACTTATGTTTCCGTATTTTTTATTGTGCAAGTACACTTACACACAATGACCTACAGTGTAGTTTATTGTATAGTGCGTTGGTACATACACACACATCCCCACACAGCTACACACACCTACACATACCCACACAGCTACACCTACACATACACACCTACACACATACACACACCTACACTTACAGACACCTAGTACACACACTCACACATACAAAAATATATATAAACAAATTATTTAAAAAAAAAAAGGAAATATATATATATTTTTTAAATATTTGTTGTTGTTATTTTGGGTGGAATGAATACCTATAGTGATGATTCAATGTAATACAATGATTTTTATAGTCTGGTACCTGAAAAAGGTCAAATGTGCCCAAAGCTTATTCCGCCTGGACTTTATTTTCATAAACCTCTCTAAAAAGGTCAAATGTCACTTGTTTTGCCTAAATCTTGATACAGGGTACTTATTATGTTATAGTTTGGATTCCTAAAGCTTTTAGGCTACTAACCCATCATTCAAGGTTGGTCTTCACTATAAGTAAGGTTTTCTTTAGGCGGAGACAGGAATTTACATTTTTTTGCTATGTTCCATCTGAATTTACTCTGACACAGAACAATCTATATTGATTCTGACACTTCCACATCCAACTCACAGATGTAACCTTGATTTGATAAAATTCATATAAACCTTTTAGAAGTGAAGTTATGGTCATTTGTTCTGGGAATGTCATTTTCGAGCCTGAAACCTGAAAAACAGGCTCAGGGTTTAACAGGTTAAGGCTCCTCCAGACAGCCTCCGCGATAATCGATCGTCGACGAGCCTTTACAGAAATGTGTTTTCCTTCGAGGTGGCGAGCCCACATACGTTTCCCGGTCGCTGCCGGAAGACCTGGGACTCCGGGACGCGAAATTATGAACGGCTCATTTCAGAGGACACGCGCGCATCTGCTTGACGCCGGGACGACCGGCGACCCTCCCCTACAGGCGCTCGGACGCGAAGGCCCGCCCACAACTGCGTGCACGTCTGTGACCGCAGTTTTAATTATCTTTGAAGCCCTAACACATCAGACACTAATTGTATACTCGCAAGGGTGTGCAATATATACCCTCAGTTGGAGTCTGCACCCCCAAGGTGCGCAATACATTATTGCGCAATCTGTGCCTGTGACTGCGTGCGTTAGTTTTAAAGACCCCCATAGAGCTCAGTTTATATCTCGAACCCTGTTCACAATCCTATTCAAGTCAGACTCACATGTGCACTGTAATCTTTAAAGATGACCGTTGGAGCCTCAACTCTGTTTGTCTTAGCCGCCTTTCTCACTATGGCCTCGGCCTCCTCCACTCTTCCCTGAGAGAGCAGCCAGCGAGGAGACTCCGGGATAAACCTTCCTCAGCATTAAAGACAGAAAAAAAAGTTAACCAGTGGGTTTAACATATAAAACAAAAAGGAAGATTAAGTTAGAATATTTTGGGGAAATAACCAAATTGTTGTGACATTTTGCCGTTATAAGTACAACTTACCACCAGAAAGGGATGTAGAGCACGCCAGGTAGAGAGATAGCTAACAAGAGAGATTTCCAGTCCCTTAAAAAAAAAGCTACGAGAGGCAGAATCATGTAGCCAATGGCATAGCCCAGACACACACCCATAGATGAGAATATGACCCGAACATCGCCAGTCAAGATCTCAGTGCCTGTAGACAAAGAGAAATGTATGATGGAAGCAAGATGTACACGGCAAATATATGCATATCATTCAGAATCAGACATGTCTTTAAATAGTACTTTTCTTTGTTACAAGAGCATTTACCCAAAACAAAACCAGATACATAGTTGGATATCTGTCCCAAACCATTGAAGAAAATGAGGATGGTGAAAACCGTCCAAGAAGGTGAAAAAGCTTGACAGAAGGAAAAAGTTGTCTGAACTGCCATGGTGGTGAAGAAAACAGGCTTTCTTCCAAACCTAGAGGGAGAAATCCAGATGATAGAATACAAATTATACAAAATAACATACTAAATATAAACAAGAAATGTTTCATCAACTGGATGCATTATGTACCAACATAAAACTTTACAATAAGTGACGTAATACTGAGGAAAACGCCTGTTGGATTTGTAGATTTCTGTACCTGTCTGACAGCTGTCCTGAGATGAAGGATCCAACAAGAAATCCCAGGAAGCAAGCTGTGGAGGTGAACGGTTGCTTCCACTGATCACTGCACACCAGGTCAAACTGGAATATCCATACATGAAAAATGTATCAATGAATACAATGACCAAAGGAATCCATGTCAAAAACAACCTGATGAATACAAGTACAATATTCAGTAGCTGACTAGGATGCTATACTTAACAGCTCCGTGATAGAATGGTTATCTGTTTGAATGTATAACCATTTTGTCAAAGCTGCAAATGGTAGTATGTGAATGTGCATGGTGTGGGGGAAACTGCTGTGTAGCAATGCAGGAGGAGTCACCGACTCAAAAGGAGACACGGGGAGAGCTGGAGCTTTGACGTCAAACACTGATGGCTTTATTTAGGAGCTTCGGCCGGAGAATTCACAAAACAAGTCCAAGAGCCAGAGGTTCTGACTTCACGGTAGAGTTGCCACGTCAAATCTGAAGAACTCACCAGAACTACCCCAGACCCATGTGTTTAGCTAGTTCAGAGAGAATAATCAACATAGAATCATAACACCTCTATCAGCTGACGCCAACAGGCAGGAGCAGGGAGACAGAACCCTGAGAGCACAGCAGCCAAGGTTACAGGTGCGTGTGCTCAGTCAGGACAGTTCGAACTGATGAACTGGGTCAAAGTTATGGGCTTTGGAAAATATTTCCCCAACAGTTATTTCCCCAACACATGGTATTTGTAGAATTGTATCCTTTTATCAAAGGAATTCTCTATCATAGCATAGGACATGAAGAAAAACAACAGCTCAAACATCCTTTAAACAGGATTAACTGGGAACATGTTCTTCTTATCACCCATTAATCAGTTTAAACAGGTTATTATTTTACATTTTGAATGGCCTTTCCAGCTTCCCTTGGTGAGTTCAGGCCATCTTTTTTTAAATTAGCATATAGTCTTATGAGAACATGACTAGCCCTTCATATGTGTACAGAGATCACCTTGTAACTTGTCACCTATTTAGTCCATAGATCTAAAATTCTAGAAATGTTAAGAATAGAGTCTGCTCTCTACAGCTGAAACTATAGGGACACACACCTCAGAGACCAGAGTAGACTGGTAGATGTCTTTGCTGTAGCTCCACCCGTCCACACAGCCCTCCTGCTCCAGGTCGGTGAGGTTGACGTCCCTGCCAGGAATGAAGCCCTGAGCAGAGAGGTTTCTGACCACATCCAGCCTGTACCTGCTGCATCTGCTCTGCTCCCGTTTCCCATTCACCACCTAACAGTCACATTAACGTTATTACTGTTATAAGCAAACATGTAATCAAAACGAACCTACCCATGTCAAGTGTGGTGCCATACCGTGTAATAAAAGAGTAGCATATTTATACTTTTTACTCACTACATTTATTTTACAGACTTAGTTACTGGTCACTTTGCAGATTTAGTTTTAAATTAATATGTTATTATAGGTTAAGTTAGCCAGTGTGTGTATAAGACAATTCAAATAAACCCCACCTTTACCAAGTCCAACATTGAAGTTATGAACATATCAAAACATGAATAATGATAATACAATTATATAAACTATATGGTGCTTATTTGTGTCATTCTGTATGGAGGAGTACTTTTACTTTTGGTACTAAGAGTATATTTTGATGCTAATTCTTCTGTAGCTTCACTGAATGCAGCCCTGCAGAGTATTTGTATTTGTTTACTTCAGTAAATCATCCGATTTATTTTTCCACCCCTGGATTCAACATTATGGCATTGACAACCGTGTCCTTGCATGACCTTTTCCACCACAGTCCAAAGTATAGAGACTAACTGATCACTTGATTCCTTTAACTTTTTACATGCTGCACATCTGAACAAAAGACAAACAAACAAACAAATTAACATTTTGTTTCTGGTTTGGCTAGTGTAAGAATTCATAATGAGGGAATAAAACTGCTACATTCTTCATATTTGTATTACCTCTATCGGGATGATTGCATCGTGCCAATCTTGAGTCAGGTTTTCCTCAGGAATCAGGCAGTGGTGTCTGGGAATGTCTGTCAGGAAGACAACAGAGAAAGCGCCCAATCCATTGGGCACGATGCTGGCACTGAGCAGGAAGAAGACAACCTGCTGGAAACGTCCCCACTGACCCAGAAAAGCAGTGGACTCATCGTAATCCTTCATAGCCTGAGTATTAAAGGTGGGGTAGGTAAGTTTCAGAAACCGGCTCGAGTGCACTAAAATTTGAAAGTACACAGCCGAAAAGAATCCGCCCCTTCCTTCAGACTTCCTTACAGAGCACCTCCTCCAACACACATGAACTCGCACATGACTTAGGTTGGCTATATAGTTCAGGGGAATTGTAAACCATACAAAACAGATAATTACCTGTCCAAGAGAAAAAGAGCGACCACGGTGTCAGATTTCAACTCGGTGTGTATGGGGGTTATTCCCTATCTTTATTCAAGAGCGTGGTATTTAAATTTGAGAGCATACTTTATTGATTTCCTTCACTCAAACCCTGTCATCGCACCAAAGACAAACCAAAGAGAAAAGGACACCTGGTATGAAGGTAGATATGGTGCAAAATGCGAGAGTGTGAAAACCTGATGTGAGCACTTGCAGAAAAAAAATCTGAGCTTGTGTGCATACATTTACACTTGTATAAAATATCCACGTAACTGTGAACCAAATGTACACTTGTATAAAATATCCACGTAACTGTGAATCAAATTTACACTTGTATAAAATATCCACGTAACTGTGAATCAAATTTACACTTGTAAAAAATATCCACGTAACTGTGAACCAAATTTGAAGTCACAGAAGAAAAAAATAAGTTTTGTAGCTTGTAGAAAAAAAAAATGAACTTAGAGATGAAATGTTCACTTGCAGAAAAATACATATTTTTTAAATATATTTTCCATTACAACTGCAACTTTATTTATTACAACCTCTCAAATCAGTCATTACAACTTGACGAATCTGCTCTGTGGCAGTATAAATCGACTAATCTGCGGTCTTGACAATTCAAAAGACAACATGTATTTAAAGACCAATCTTTATTTGAAGGTGCCTCTTAACCTGAGATATTAGTTATACAATAATAGTATTGACAATCTAAAAAAACGGAGCAACTCAACAGTCAACGAAAGACAGCAAGCGCATTTCGTGGCATCAGGCAGTGGCAAGTACTTCCGGCATATGCCACAGAGGCCGCTACTCTGTGGTAGCTGTGGCAAGTCCTTCCGGCATATGCCACAGATGCCACAACTTGCCGAGGCATCTGCCGCTGCTCAACGGGAGTTGCCACAAGATGCCAGAGTAAGAGAAGGTTTACTGTAGCTGCCACTCGCCTTCCGTGGCAAACGCTGCTATTTAAACCCGTATTTATCGTGTAAAATGTCGCTGTTTAGGCATGACTTTATCGAACTGATCTGTACACAGGACTGATGTGCGATCTCTGTTTTTCAAAAAGATTATACATTATCATTTCTATTCAATTTTACTTGGAGCATGGTTTGCTAAAATAAACAAACGTGCTATATTTATGATTAAATATTGGCAAGTGAGGGTTGCAACGCCCTTGGCAATTGTCGCTTCTTGAGGTGAGTTTCCACTGCGTAGCCTATGACTAGTAAAGACAAATAAATATCTGTATTGACACAGCAACGTGTACACTGGTGTTATTAGACTTGTCTACAGACTTAGGGCGGCTGTAACTGATTGCAGTTACCACTGCTAGTGAGATACTAAGGTTTACTTTATAAATTAGACAAAGGACTTATATTTGCCCCATGCCTTCAGCAGCAGCAGGCCATTCACTTTGATTTTATCCCGTTATGAAATGTCATAATTTCGACAATAAAGAAATGCTATAAACGTTATCTTGCACGTTTTATCGAACCATCTCCGTTTCTAACTTTCAATATATTTAAAAAGATATCTCTCTCTCATCTGCGTGCGGGGGCGGGGCCTCACAGACATGCTGCTGCGCTGTGCACACTCTTATTATACATCCATGTGGGCACACAGTTCTGCCGGTAATGAATATTAGGATACATTTTGTGAGGAAACTTTTCCACCAATAATTCCAATAAGTATTCACTTCAGGTTTACGAAAGTAACTGTATTCGGATTAGTTGTTTATCAAATGTAACGCGAGCTGAATACAGTTAGGCTACTTGGTTTTTGTATTCTGATTACGTAACGCCGTTACATGTATTCCGTTACAACCCAACCCTGTGTACAGATCATCAGTCCTGTGTACAGATAAGTTAGATAAAATCATGCCAAAACAGCGACATTTTACACGATAAATACGGGTTTAAATAGCAGCATTTGCCACGCAAGGCGAGTGGCAGCTACCGTAAATGTTCTCTCTGGCATCTTGTGGCAACTCCCGTTGAGCAGCGGCAGATGCCTCGGCAAGTTGTGGCATATGCCGGAAGTACTTGCCACAACTACCACAGAGTAGCGGCCTCTGTGGCATATGCCGGAAGGACTTGCCACTGCCTGCAGATGCCACGAAATGAGCCAGGCCCTACTGCAGTCAACTTTATATTTCTTATTGTCTAAAGCATTTATTATTTTCATTTTCCCCCTCTCATATTCAGTGTGGACGGATTGAGACAGTGTGGTGTCCAGAGGGCTGCAGAGACTTCAGGGAGAAACCTCCGTGTGATGGATATCCTGTCTGTTGGTTTGGAGAGGACTGAGGGTCTTTCCTCAGCGAGGAGGACCAGGCCTGATGGAGGAGGACCAGGCCTGATGGAGGAGCCCATGCTGGGCAAAGCTGATACCAACTGCACAGGCCTAGTCTGTCACGTTATTTGACTAAATGTGTTTACTTATACATTTAATAGGTTTACACCTTCTGTCCATATGTGCTTTTTATTTAAAACATTTGATTAACTTTTGGTTCACATTTCAATAAATTGTATTTGTATTTGCACTCCTTTTGTCCATTATTCTTACTGAAAATGTTATATTACACATTCACATCTGACTGAAGATTGGCCCCATTTATTTGTGACGTTGCAAACTCTGCGGTACAAGGCACAAGTGATGTGAAGCTCATAAAGTGAGGCAAATAGAAATAATCAGCTGATGGAGTGTAGATGTGGAAATAGGTGCATTCGATCAGCTGACTGTTTTTCGCCACACTTTATAAGCCTGACTATAACCACCCCTTCTCTGAGGTGCAGGCAGCGTCACAAACAAATGATGGTCCTGATAGACTACAAAAATATTCGGTGTGCAGATCTTTGTTTTCACAATAAAAGTAGTTTCTTAGTGAATGTCCTGTACTGGTCTTAAAATCTCATAACATCAGCTTTTAATGTTCCTCTTGGGAGTTCTTCTTGACACTCAGAGAAGGAGAAGATGTCGTGTCTTTCGGGCATGTCCTTTCCTAACAAAAATTACAGGAAACATAAAACATTATTGTAGAACAAGTGTGTTATTTATGAAAGAGGTGTGTTTGTGTGTTATGGGGCTGTTGATATAATTATTTTTTAATTGTAATCAGATTATGAATGAACAGTATGAAATTCATCAACATTGAAATATATGTTATTATCAAAATAATATTTAACTGTTGTCAAAACGTAGTGCAACTGTAGAAGCTTGCTCTGTTGTCTCACTGAAAGAATAACTTTTACCACGTTTTTTACAGACAATATTGAGAGATAAATAGTAGCAGTTCTCACTATGTGTTAAATATCTTTGCCTTCAATACATTAAATTAGAAAGCTGACAAAGTCATATTGCTTGTTAACATCTAAATGTGACTTTTTGCATGGAAAAAACCCTCAATTTAACTGATGTGTAGGTGATCTAGGATTTAGTATTGTTTAATGGAATGTATATCAGTGTATTAAAGTCAATACTTCATTCATTTAAACCAATATCTTTCTTGATTCTGTGTACAGTATGAAAAAAGAGTCTTAGTACCTTTGCTGAAGTTCACTGCTGTGAGGAGACCAGTTCTGTCTCTCCCTCTCTGGTCCAGCCTGTCTGCATCACCTGGACACTTTAAACAAACAGATATATATATATATGTAAAGTACCATGTGTACAAACAATATAACTGATTCTCTTCTGTTGAACATGTTGGATTGTGTATTGTCCAAGTCAGGGTCCTTTTTATTTTACTGTAACTTTAGAAATTGTGTTACCAATGCTTACTGTTTATTTGATATCAATTTGTAATACAATTAATAAAAACAACAAGGTTTGGGTTCGTTCTTCAGATGACTGTGACGTTAACTTGTAAGCTCAATAATGAACTCCAGCTCAACCAACCATATTATAATATCTAAGTAATCATCTTGAAATATGACATTAATAATTGTAATATACACACATCTTATTGTGAGGTTGATTTCACATACACTACTTCGACGTTAGCTAAATAGAAAATAGCATGGATAATTTACAAAGGCTTTAAAAACACAGCAGGAGCCCAAGACAATTATAAAACTTGTCATTATTTCAGTACAGTTCAATTGGTTTTATTTTCATAAACGGTTATCAACCGTTAGTGCCAAAGCAGTAGGCTATAATATATGAATTACTGCTGTATAGACTACAACCACTACTTGTTTAGCTAGCATAAACTCAACAAAGCTAGCGTTAGCTGGCTGACTGACGTTATTTCGCCGCTAAACTGCACGATATAAAACGGTGGTCTTCAAAGCGGATTTAATCCTCAATCACAATAATAATATTCAAAGTAATACTGGGCAAGTAATGGGCAAAACTTACCGTTGATTGACGCGCCATGTCAGCGGACTGGTAGCGACACGAACCGTTAGTCATCCGTTAGTCATCGCTGTCATCCGGTTCGACCTGACTGTGACTGTGACTGACCCAGAGCCATATAATAGAAGAGTTACGACAACGGAAGTCCAAAAACGGTTATCGTCACGTGGTTCATGTAGACGAGCATAGACATATAAAGAGTAGACGCCGCATCGACCGCTACTGCCTATTGGCGCTGACGAGCCGTGGGCCCGCCATCTTGGACCGGTCACCCGCTCCACTCAGTGTAATCTGTCTGGCAGGCGCAATGAAGTGTCTGCGCATTTTATCAATCATAACTCGCTGAATACAAAACTGATTTTCACGGGGGGGGTTTTCTGCAAACGTCATATATGTAGGCATGATACCGGACACATGATTCGGCGTATTTTAATATTCATAGTAGGCTTAACAGCAATAGAATATTCTGGTATTTGATAGCCTATGTTATGTATGATAGGTATTTTGCAAAAGACACACGATATATAATATATACACACACACACATAAAAAAACACTAATGGTCTATATATGATAGAGAAGCATATTGTGTAGGCCTATACTCAGCTATTTTAATAAGTTGAAAAATGAAGAAACAATAATACATTATACATAGACAGAAGTTATATATCAGTAAAAATGAATATCTATGTCATAAAAAATGAAAATGTACTTCTACATCTATATAAAAAATGTAAATGTTCAAGTTAAACACAAGAACATGACACCACCCCGCCCAAACCATATTTACACAAAGTTGCTCATGACACCCGAATGCCCCGTGCATGCGGCTCCTCCAAAGCATGACTGAGAACCTCTTTCTCATATCTTTGTCTTTGGGAAACCATCAAAATAAAAACGGGAGATTTGAGAGTCAACACAAAAACATTTTAAGAAGGAGGTCAAGCTTATTTTCTTCCTTCTTCTTCCTAGATAGATTAGATTAGATTTTAGATTTAGATTAGGACCCTTTGTGTTTCAGGTGACAAAGACTTCGTCAGGTAATATGCAATGGGAGCCTTCCAATGTCCGTGTAGGCCAACCACCATGAACACAAGAGCCTCAGTAGCAGCATCGGTCTCATTGTTTCCATCACCCATGTCGACAAAAGCAGACATTGACTGGTTATGTGGATTATATTGCACATGTTTTCTGATGGCCATGTCATCCAACATGAGTGAAACACATCCATGTTTAGCCTGGTCGTCCTGGCATCTTCTCTCCAGCATATCCAGCATCATCTTGTTCAGGCCAGGCTTGCCATCCACCGAACACAGCCACCTGTAAAAAAATTGAGAAGTAGCTATTTAACGTACTTGCAACCGTAATTTCCAAAAATGAAATTGAACAACATTAAGACTACCTTTTTTTTTTTAGTCTCTCTGAGGTATTTGTATGCCTTTGGACCATGTAGATGGAGTGTGAGGGCAAACTCTCTGTGGTCCTTTGAGTACTCATGGCCCTGCTTTGCCTTGAAGTCTATTTGAAGATCTGAAATTGTATGAGAAAAAATTAATAAGTCCCCTTCATATAATAACAAAGGAGTTTAATAAAGAGTGTAAGAGTAAGATGTACATGAATCTCAAAGTGCTACTTTCATCTTACCGGAGTAGAAATCAAGCCTCTTTGAGTTCTTCATTAATGAGGTTCTTTTCCCTCAAATCCCCCAAAAGAGTCCTCACTGTGGTCTCTGCCCTCTTTTCTCTAGCCATGGCATTCTTCCTCTCTCGCTCGAGACTCTCCACTCTTGCTAAAGCTTCATTGAGTCTGGCCTTAAGAGCAGTAGGAGAAGCAGGCGAGACATAGCTATGATCCTATAAGAGGGATGAACATGGTTTGAGTGATGTTTCACTTCACACACATCACTTTGACACAACTAGAGTATGGCCCACATTCTTTCTTATAGTCATCACCTGTCAAAGCCACTGCCAGCATCATGTGTGTGTGTGTGTGTGTGTGTGTGTGTGTGTGTGTGTGTGTGTGTGTGTGTGTGTGTGTGTGTGTGTGTGTGTGTGTGTGTGTGTGTGTGTGTGTGTGTGTGTGTGTGTGTGTGTGTGTGTGTGTGTGTGTGTGTGTGTGTGTGTGTGTGTGTGTGTGTGTGTGCCAGGAATGCATGTTCAACATGTCTTCAATTGTGTGTGTATGGGTTTATTTGTGAGTGTGTTTAATATGAGTGGCAGCAAACAAGAGAGATTTTACTTTGTCTAGGACCATTATGAATGATGTTGAAAATAGAAATACTCACATCATTAAGCTGAGGTTGTGAGTGAGGTTGAAGCTTCTGGGTCGTCCTGAGGGGCCACAGACAGGCTCTCTTCAGCTTTTCTGCCCTTTTCCGGCTAAAATGAAAAAGCAGAAACACACACACACACACACACACACACACACACACACACACACACACACACACACACACACACACACACACACACACACACACACACACACACACACACACACACACACACACACACACACACACACACACACACACACACACACACACACACACACACACACACACACACACACACACACACACACACACACACACACACACACACACACACCTGTTATTGATAATAGAATATTTACATTTATGAATGCTAATAACCTTATGATGATACACCTACTCTTTGGAGGTGAACCGGGAAGCTGAAGATGGAGGGAATAACACCATCTCTGAGTCGGACAATCTGTCCTGTCCTGTCAAACTCGTCCTGCTTAAAATGCTCACTGTAAATCACGGATGACTCGCTTGCAGTGAACCCTTCCCTCCTCAAAGCAACTTCCCACTTCTTTCTCATATCTTTGTCTTTGGGAAACCTTCAAAATAAAAACGGGAGATTTGAGAGTCAACACAAAAACATTTTAAGAAGGAGGTCAAGCTTATTTTCTTCCTTCTTCTTCCTAGATAGATTAGATTAGATTTTACTTTATTCATCCCACAACGGGGACATTCACTTGTTACAGCAGCGATTTATAAAGTCTCAGTTGGCCATGAACATAATGTTTGCTGGCTACGATTTCGCTGGCGGACATCAATACAGTACAATAATATTCTATTTACAAAATACAACCAATTATAATGTTGAATCTTACTTGTGAAAAGTAATCCCCCGACCCCTGTTCGCAATCGTCCGCCGATTTGCACAGCAATATGCTGCACAGTGCTCTGGCATCTTGAAACCTCTGCTGTCTATGGGTAGAATGTCTGTAGGATGACCGGTCCAAGATGGCGGCCGTATTTCTTGCGCCCCAGCAGCCAATGCGGCGTCTACTCTTTATATGTCTATGTAGACGAGGATCGTTCCCCGGAAGTTCATGGCGGGCAATGTGAATGCATTGATAACAGGAGATAGAACTACGATTTTTGGTAATCATTAGTGAATAAAGGTTTTGATTTGCAATATTTATACAACAAATCGATATGTGTATGTATTTACATCAATATGTTTTAAAAAATAAAATAGAATTTGCTAATATTAAGTAATAATATTAGGATTAGTGTGAACAACTAGTTTACATGTTAGGCTAACAGTGCCTTGGTTAAAGAGCCTGTTGTTGTTTATTTATAGCTTTGAATTCTTTAAAACCAATATTATCTTCTTAAACTTGTATGGTAGTCAGGAGCATCACTTTCTAATGTTTATTGATACATTTAGAGGGAGGGGATCTAAAGTAATGCTTTAAAATTCAGATTAGATTCATTTCTACCATTTTCTTAAATTCATGGTAGTTTCAGTAATCCCCTGGTAATTGAGGACACAAGTTATCTAAACGACTAATGTCATCTCTATGGCTTTCAGAAAGGACAGGAGACCGACAGGTGACTATCAAAGGACTAGCAGCAGCAGCAGCAGCAGCATGATGATGATGATGATGATGATGATGATGATGTTAAATGTGTTGTTTTAGGAACATCCATTGCAAATACATGGAGTTCAATAAACATTGAATAGCATATCATGCAGTTTATCTGTGCCTTTTCCTCCGTGTTGTCCTGGTTTGCTGTGCTGCCTCCTAGTCGCCACCATGTGCTGCCTGGGGATGCTCCAATCGCTCAGAGAAAGGAGTACGAATGTACGGCTTCCCCACTGACACAGAGCGGAGGAAAAAATGGCTGGCTCAAGTCAGCAGGAGCAATTTCACGACCAACAGCAACAAAATATGTGATGTAATTATATACAAACACTGCATTTGCACTTTTTCACCAAACGAAAACCACACCATTGGGAAAGCTTAATGTTTTGTTTAATACAAAAAAACAGGGAAAGGCTTGAAAAACACTGAGTTGAGACTCAGGGTGCAGGGTGAGTGTCTCAGTGCAGGTATTCAGGCTCCATTGAATCCCCCTCTGGTTCTTGTGCTGAAAGAGGGAGTAACAGACAGGAGAAAGGGTTATACACACCTATATAGCACACCTGTTGGATGGGAAATTGCCTTGGGGAGATAAGGTGTGGTCTTTGTTCCCAACTGAAGTTATGGAACTTTATTATTTGTGAGTTTAACAAAGTATGACAAATGGCATCAGTAACAGATGTGATATGAATTTCTATAAAGTTGTCTCACATTCTTGGTCATATTTTATATACAGTATGTAATGAGTATAACATGTCCAGTAAGTATAAAGTGTTTCCTAATACTGTGTATTCAACCACTATGGAATATGTATGTGGGCAGACACAACTGAGTTGTTCTGTGTGTGAAGTAACCTCAAATCACTCCGCAGGCACATGTTGATGCAGACCAGTTTGTCAAGAGAAAAAAGGGCAAGACTAGGCTGAGAGCAGAGGCTATACCCACCATCTTCGTGCATCGCCCTGTGGTCAAAAAGAGAAGGGCCCCTGCACCACGATTCACCCCGGGACCTGTATCTACAAAGCCCATAGCTCATGATCACAGCTGTAGGAGCCAATTAACTGTGGGTATAAAGGTAGGAACCTATGTGTGTTGGGGAGAGGTTCCGCCGGAAGGCCCATACAGTTTTTGAACACACACACAAGGAGCACACACGGAACACACACACAAGGAGCACACACACGGAGAACACACACAGACAAACACGGGATTACAAGCAAAGCAAAGGTATTGTGTAAACAGTAATATCGTGTGGTGAATATGGAAAGAAGCAAGTAAATGGAAACCAGTAAAATGGAAATAAATGGACTGTTTCAAACTGGAAACTTTGTTTCTGACCTTTATTCGGCAGAAAACTTGTGTGCGTCAATTACACACACCAAGCGGATCCTCAGAGGCTTAAAGCGTTGGCTTAGCCTCTACAACAGCTATAGTGTGAAAGGTGACACAGGTATAATAAGTATGAACTCCTGGTAACAAAAGTAATATTTCTTATTTTTAAGTGGTATAATATTTTAAATGTTCGAAAATGTACAGTGCCATGTCTTCTACTTACATTAGTCTCAAAGATTGAGGGAAGAAGGGAAGGGATCACTGCCCTCCACCTGCCAGCACCCAGCCAGAGGCAGTAGGGCCTGGCTCATTTCGTGGCATCTGCAGGCAGTGGCAAGTCCTTGCCACAGGTGCCACAACTTGCCGAGGCATCTGCCGCTGCTCAACGGGAGTTGCCACAAGATGCCAGAGTAAGAGAACGTTTACGGTAGCTGCCACTCACCTTCCATGGCAAATGCTGCTATTTAAACCCGTATTTATCGTGTAAAATGTCGCTGTTTTGGCATGACTTTATCGAACTGATCTGTACACAGGACTGATGATCTGTACACAGGGTTGGGTTGTAACGGAATACATGTAACGGCGTTACGTAATCAGAATACAAAAACCAAGTAGCCTAACTGTATTCAGCTCGCGTTACATTTGAAAAACAACTAATCCGAATACAGTTACTTTCGTAAACCTGAAGTGAATACATTTTGGAATACTTATTGGAATTATTGGTGGAAAAGTTTCCTCACAAAATGTATCCTAATATTCATTACCGGCAGAACTGTGTGCACAGCGCAGCAGCATGTCTGTGAGGCCCGCCCCCGCACGCAGATGAGAGAGAGATCTCTTTTTAAATATTGAAAGTTAGAAACGGAGATGGTTCGATAAAACATGCAAGATAACGTTTATGTAGCATTTCTTTATTGTCGAAATGATGACATTTCATAACTGGATCAAATCAAAGTGAATGGCCTGCTGCTGCTGAAGGCATGGGGCAAATATAAGTCCTTTGCCTAATGGAAATATATCAAGGACCTCCTTCATACTCCTTCATACTAACCTTAGCATCTCACTAGCAGTGGCAACTGCAATCAGTTACAGCTCCCCTAAGTCTGTAGCCAAGTCTAATAACACCAGTGTACAAGTTGCTGTGTCCATACAGATATTTATTTGTTAATTATTTGTCTTTACTAGTCATATACCTGGTTTATCGTAGCAAGCAGTGGAAACTCCCCTCAAGAAGCGACAATTGCCAAGGGCGTTGCAACCCTCACTCGCCAATATTTCATCATAAATATAGCACGTTTGTTTATTTTAGCAAACCATGCTTCAAGTCAAATTGAATAAAAATGATGAAAATCTTTTTGAAAAATAGAGATCGCACATCAGTCCTGTGTACAGATCAGTTCGATAAAGTCATGCCTAAACAGCGACATTTTACACGATAAATACGGGTTTAAATAGCAGCGTTTGCCACGGAAGGCGAGTGGCAGCTACCGTAAACCTTCTCTTACTCTGGCATCTTGTGGCAACTCCCATTGAGCAGCGGCAGATGCCTCTGCAAGTTGTGGCATCTGTGGCATATGCCGGAAGGACTTGCCACAGCTACCACAGAGTAGCGGCCTCTGTGGCATATGCCGGAAGGACTTGCCACTGCCTGCAGATGCCACGAAATGCGCTTGCTGTCTCTCGCCAGAGGAGCGCAAACAACAAAAACAAGCAAGGTGTCCTGTCATGTATCTGGAAGTTTGGGTTGGCAAAATGGAGTAAGAGAGAGACTTGAAAAACCTTGGTGGCTCTCTACTCATGTTGTTACAGTTGTCTTGGTTACAGCTCTCAAGTTTTTTTTATTTTTGCCATTTCCACATCTTTAGAAAATATGAAATAAAAAATTGAAGTGAAATCAACCTCTTCTCTGGAGAACAAACTTTGATTTCTCTGTCTTGTGAGTTTGCAGTCTTGCTCCTCCACCTGTAACATCACTGTCCCTCCACCTGCCATACAGTAGGTTACTAACAAGATTACTTATATAATACAGTGATATAATACATGTTTAGTATGCTTACTTATATAAAACAGTAGTATTAAACTTACCTTGTGTTTTCACTCTCACTTAAGTCCCTCTCCCTTTGCCATCAATCCAAAATCAGCTGAGCTGCAACATTATACAGACAGGTAATAATCAACATAATCACAAGGACACAATATGGCTCTGCTAAAAACACTCACTCTTACACACACCAAAGTTATATTTATCTAATATTTAACTCCCTCCACCCCCGCATACAATCCCGTTTAGAAGCCCCTCTTCTCTAATTCAACATGTTGGACGAAATGACATTAAGAGAACGGAATTTACAATTGAAAGGCTGTTCAACGTGTGTTGCTAACTTGCTTCGGTATGCTAGCTTAATCTGTTATCTGTAAACGTTCCCTAAATCTACTAATTTAGGGATAATCCACTGACATCCTTTAATACACATGTTAATTTGAATCAGATGTACTGATAATATCCGCAATATAAATCTTTAAACTTCTTCTTACCTTTAAAAGTCCGTCACGAACGGTCTATTATGCTGCAACTCCACAGCTCTGCTAGCCTTGGCGCTAACTTCCGGGGAACGATTGAGAGGCTCCACGATCCGCCATTGCTGTAAAAAAGTGGTCCATTGGAGTGAACGGAGATGTCGTAACTCTCAGTCTATATGGCGCTGGACTGACCCAAGCCTCGTTGTTCTGATAGCTCCGCCCCTACGCTCCAACCCACCTCCCTCCCCCCACATCTACAGGTGAAAATTACTTTTGCGACACATTTATCGCAAGAAGTGTAGCAAAAGTCAAGACCGCAGATTCGTCGATTTATACTGCCACAGAGCAGATTCGTCAAGTTGTAATGACTGATTTGAGAGGTTGTAATAAATAAAGTTGCAGTTGTAATGGAAAATATATTTAAAAAATATGTATTTTTCTGCAAGTGAACATTTCATCTCTAAGTTCATTTTTTTTCTACAAGCTACAAAACTTTTTTTTTTCTTCTGTGACTTCAAATTTGGTTCACAGTTACGTGGATATTTTTTACAAGTGTACATTTGATTCACAGTTACGTGGATATGTTATACAAGTGTACATTTGGTTCACAGTTACGTGGATATTTTATACAAGTGTAAATGTAAGCACACAAACTCAGATTCTTTTTCTGGAAGTGCTCACATCAGGTTTTACACGCTCTCACATTTTGCACCATATCTACCTTCATACCTGGCCTCCTATTGGTTGAGGGATTTTGACAGGATTGTTGCATAAAAGTTTTGAGCGCGCACAGAATAAATCTGAGAGCAGAACAAATCTGTAAGCAGCAATATATCTGAGTGCAAGCATACTGTTTGAGCAGAAGCAGAGCAAATCTAAGTGCAAGCAGGCGCTATTTGAGTGCGAGGACAGGGTTTGAGGGAAATAAATACATAAAGTATGCTCTCAAATTTAAATACCACGCTCTTGAATAAAGAATAACCCCCATGTGTTCCATCAGTAGTCGCCATCGTTGAAAAGCAACTCCGATATTGACTCTGGTTTGAATTTTCCTAGTTTCCACTTTGTTTTTGTTCCTAATTTGCTCCGTTACATTATTTATTTTGCCACCAGTAGACGATGTTGAACCTAACTCTGCCATGGTGAAAGTGGCCGCCTGTTGCTGGCGAGTCATTGAAGTACTGCTGCAATGCACGCCCAATGAGGGCACGCCCAATGAGGGCACGAGATACATTTGTGCGTGCACGAGATAAGGCTGACAGACAGGGCGGCAATCCAATCCGTTTAGCCGGATTGTACAGTACTTTTTACAGTATTACGGGTTCCACAGATGACATTTTTTTATGGATTTTTTGTCAAAGCACTTAAGATATTCATTGCTATCGGGATGTTTAGAGTATTCCATGGAATATAACAAAAAGTGTATCTCGAGCCGGTTTCTCAAACTTACCTCCCCCACCTTTAAATGTTTCCTCCACAGCTTACAGAACAATTCCTTTTCAAACTCAACAGAATGAAGACATACAGTTTGCAGTCTCTTAAACTGTGAGATAGCCACGCCCTTTACTAGATAACCATGCATGCCAACAAAGAAATAAAAAAGGAAGAATTTTACAGCATTTCTCAAGCAATAATTTCCCCTTAAGTCTGCCGTTTAATATCTATTTAATGTTGTTATAACTTGCTTTTATTACTGGCTAGTACAGTAAAAGTTATTTTGCCATTCATCTGAAACATTCCTTTGCTGCAACACTAATCATGTTCCTAGCCATAGCTGACAGGAATCAAGCATGTATAAGCCACATTGCTACACATATTACAATTACTTGTATATAGACTCTTCTTGCACTATTTATATTCTATTGTATTTGTATTTACTTGCACTATTTTATCAGTTTTATTGTGTTGCACTGTTGGAGGAGCCTGTGACCTAAGATGTTGACATATCTGCACTATGTACAAATGACAAAAAAAGCCTTGAATCTGGTTTTTTATTATCCTTATCAGGTTATGTATTACAAAGGTCGAAAACGGTATTAGTGTAGCAAGTTGTTGCTGACAAAGCAAAACATGTGAACTGTGCAACGTTTGTCTAGTGAACATGTTGTGCTGTTCTCTGATGTTAGGTTCATCTTTCACGGCAAAACATGAATTCACATTTAACAGGTCACCCTTATAACAGTAATAACGGAAACCTGTCTCTGTCTAGACAAATGCCAGAAATGACTTTAGCCATATCCAGTCTGAAAGTTCACTAAGTCATAAGGTCATGTTATTTATTACTTTGGCTAAAACAATGTTGGGAATGCAAAAGCTTGTTGACTGGTCACTTGCATTTCCACAATACACAGCGTTAAATGTGTGGGGTTTTTTGCATTAAAAAAGGTAACAGACCTTTTGCATTCTATCATGAAATTAATGTATGAAATGAAAAAAAAGTTGCAACAGTTATTTGACAATTTACAAAACTTGTGTTATTAAATATCATTCTAAGGATCTTTTCTGATTCCCTTTTAAGTTTTCATTCAACCATTTCAGTTACAAAATAGATGTTTGGGAAAATGAAAGAATGATGTTTTCAAATAGCTAAAAATGTGTTAAACAATGAGAAATGTTAACAGTACTAACACAATTCAAAAGCAATATTCACATATAACTTCCATTGATGAAGTGCTTGATTGTCAAAGTGGACTTTCAAGATGTTCCAATCGTATTATTTCTTTTCCAGTGCATGGACACCTGTTATAAAGCCATAAAAAGGAAGAAAAACATTACTGGCTGCACGGTAAGGACTGTGGTTTCAAGTCAGGACATTCATGCTGTGTGATAATAGTGCTCAACAGTTCATGTATTAGGATCATTTCAATCCTACTGGAATCAAGAATTATTTGGCTTTTTTGCATTAAAACGCTTTTTGTCAGTATAGTATGCCAAGTAAAAAGGAACATATTTAAGAGTGTAACAGAAAGTCAAATGAATAATGTTTTAAAATGTGAATTCTGTTTAATAAGTACCCCATAGTTATTAAATATGTTAACCAGCATTCATTACTTAATATCTAAAAATGAGCTTGGCATTAACCTGTTAAACCCCGGGGACCCTGGTTTTTTTTTCACGACACTGTGTCTCAGGGGATCTTAATATTTAAGAACCTATTAATGTGTTATACCAGATTAACGGAAATAATCTCAGCTAACTGACAATACAAACCATTTTTACCAAAACAAAACACAAGTCTCATAAGAAGCATCTAAATGGGTCCGTGTACTTTTTGTCAGTTTGATTTTTCGTTTAAACCAAAAGCCAAAAAACGGAAATACCAGCCTTTTTTCGGTTTTTCGTTTTTGATTTAAAACGAAAAAACGGAAAACCAAAGCCGTTTTTCCGTTTTTGTTGTCTGAATAAAAAGACGGATAACGAGAAAACCTAATTAAAAAAAGGTAAGTGTACGTTTTTGATTTTTCGTTTGAACCAAAAAATGAAAACAATGAAAATACCAGCCTTTTTTCATTTTAAATCAAAAACAAAAAAACGTGAAACCAAAGCCGTTTCCCCGTTGCTGTTGTGTGAATCAAAGAACGGATAACAAGAAGACCTAATAAAAAAAACTGTCTGATTTTGGTTTTTGATAACAACTTCATTCAATGTTCCGTTTTGTATTGAAGAATGAAGAAAAGCAGTCCGGTGGACCGGAAGTTAAAGAACATATTTCAAAATAAAAGACACGAGGATATAATGGCATTGCTGTAAGAGACCCAGAAGTCTGACGACCCTTGGCCCCCCTGCTTCCGGCGCCATGCTGACAAGGATACGTTTATTTCTGCATTCACATGCAGATATGCGTTTATAGAGATTAATACTTGTATGCAAGCTCTGTGCATAACTTTATTTCGCTGACTTCCGGTTTGTACGACTTCCGGTTTGTACTGTGTCGGCAAATCCAGTGTCCAGCTTGTCGCTGTGTGACAACCATTGAACAACGTCATGTTTGTTGCAAACCTGCAAGATTTACCTGTGACAAATGTCAGCGATGTGAACAGAACTGTCACCCTACTTTCACCTGCACCCAGCAGCAAGCGGGAGAACGATATCTCATACAGTTCACACAGTAATGGAACAGTTGTTAAGCATTATTTTGTCCAACTAGTCTCTACATTATGAATTTGATGCTTGTCTAAACTGCTAAGAAGCTGACCGCTGAGTTAGAACAGAAAGACATGCAGGCCATAATCACTAGACGCTCAAAAGAGTGTGTGTAAGGCTTACATGAACTGAATTGAAACACTGTCCATTAGTTGATTAATAAACAAGACATTCAAGTCAAAGTTTTAGGCATTTTCATTTGTAGCATGCTGTAAATATGGACTATGAATGAACATTCTGGGGGGCAGGGGTTTGATCATTGAGTGTGGTATTTCAGTGGCAGTGTTTAGTAAACAACACACAGGCTGTTGGTTTTGAATAACGTGTCTAATGTAAATAAGAGTGTGTAGTTATTTGGTCAATCCAGTGTGTCGCTGTGTGACAACGTCATGTTTGTTGCGATACCTACAAGATTGACCTGTGACAAATGTCAGCGATGTAAACAGAAATGTCGACCTGCTTTCACCTGCACCCAGCAGCAAGCGGGAGACATGTTTCAAGTTGTACTTGTGAAGTTACGTCTACAATTAGGAGGGTGAGTAATTAAGTTTTTATTTCTGTAACGTTAAACTTATTGTTTTTCTTCAACAAGTTTGACTACATTGAAAGACAGAGGAGGGACATTATGTCCATTCTTAATGAACATACTATGTATTTGTGTATGTGTCAGGGTGTTATGCTCCAGGTCCATGAGGACAGGCCCCACAGTGAGGTCAGGATGAAGTGTTACTGTCTTAGTTACCGTCTGGTTCAACATGTTCCTGGGGACTCGGCTCACTTCAGACAGGTTAGACACAGCCAATAGTAAATGATCAACTTTAATATAACTAGCACAAGTTAGCTACTCCCCAGAAATGGACTGACTGGTATGTGTGTGCTACACAGAGGTCACAGTTGTGTTCTGTTCCTGTTCTGTTGTTAAAGAGTTATTTTTCTTCGTTCATAGTGTAAAAGTAAATCAATTCATATCTGTATAAGAAGTTGTAAGTATAGAAAAGAACAAAGTCATATAGGAACAAAGATATGACTTATTTTTTACTCCTTAAAATAGCACAATGTTATTAAACCAAAATGTTACCATAAAAGAAATAATACAAAGCAAACTGAATACCTATTTATTTTGTTTCTCTTCTTACAGGTGGGGCTGAAAGACTCGACCCCCGTTGAGCTGGAGCATCATGGCTGCAGGTGTGGCGTGTGTTACTCTCCTGCTCCAGTCACATGACTCCCAGTGGGTCCCCAGTACTCAGCTGTACAGAGCAGAGCAGCAGTGGTACAAACCAAGAACTATGGCAAGTCTGAGAATAATGTCATTGTAATTCAAATACTAAAACTACACACTCATCATGTCTCATCATTTCTATATCTTGCTTAAACCCACAGTGTGTAAAACCAGGCCCGGAAGAGAACATGGCTGGGATGTCCACAATCCAAAGCAGAGAACAATGTCAGAGAAAGGAAAGTGAGAGATTAGTAGTTATGTGAAAGTAAGCTATGCACACAGAATAGTTGATGTGTTGATGTCTCTGAGAGCTGAGAGCTGCTGGATCTGTCTGCCCTCAAAGTGCCAGGGATCTACAAGGACTTCACCGCTGCTTCTGCACCATAGGTATCCCTGTGAGGTGCCACTGGTGGACTCTGCTCTCAGTAAAGTTCAAGCAGGCAGTCCCTTGTCATCTGAACATCACCATGACAGCTAGAAGTCACACTGCTGCCCACCACCATGCCCCACCACCATGCTCCAACACCATGCTCTACCACCATGCTCCACCACCATGCTCCAACACCATGCTCTACCACCATGCTCCACCACCATGCTCCACCACCATGCCCCACCACCATTCTCCACCACCATGCTCCACCAACATGCTCCAACACCATGCTCCACCACCATGCTCCACCACCATGCTCCACCAACATGCTCCAACACCATGCTCCACCACCATGCTCCAACACCATGCTCCACCACCATGCTCCACCAACATGCTCCACCACGGCCAGATCTACCACTGTCTGGCTACAGACTACAACCAACTGCATGCGTTTTTTGTTGTTGCAACAGCTGCCCTTAAGGGGATAGTTCTGGTCTTTTGAAGTGGGGTAGTGTGTGGTGTATATCTATAATCAGTGTATTACCTACAGTAGGCCAGTGGAGAAACATATAGGAGCATAGCCATGTACTGCTGAGGACGTGGGCAGAAGCAACATTTATTTTATTCACCCAAAAAAGCTATATCAGTTTAAGTGTAAGTTATTTAATGCTAAATATAACGATTTTCTTCAGGTGGGCCTTCATTTTTGGGTGGATAAAATAGGTTTTGCTGCCGTGTTTTTAGAAAAATGTGATTATTTGTGGCCTATTACAGCTTTGTGCAATTACCAAGACACAAACTGGTACTTTTGGCACAATTATTAAACTCAAGTTGCCTTTCATCTATTGAACAGATATGGGTTAGCCCTACTAACCCTACACCCAGAATGCACATGTTAAAATGATATCACTTAGAAACCTGAGCTTGAACACTTTGTTGTGCACAACAATGGAGGCCAATATTGGAGAGAGAGTTAGAGGAAGAGGTAAATGCAATATACTGTATTTTGTCTTCAGTACCATTCAATGTTCAAGTCATCTTCACTCTCAGTAAAGTCATTGTGTCTGATACATGTTATGAGTATTGAGAATAAACCTATTTGTGTGTTTCCACATTGCATGTGTTGTGTTCATTCATAGTCCATATTTACAGCGTGCTACAAATGTAAATGCCTAAAACTTTGACTTGAATGTCTTGTTTATTAATCAACTAATGGACAGTGTACTGTAGGCTAGGGAAGGCTAAGCCTTCCCAAATATTTGTGTCACTGCATCCTGGTAAAATAAAAATATAATGTTTGTGTCTTTGACATTAGCGCTGCTATGCAGCCACCTGTGCCCTGTACTACAAAGCCAGTTCCACAGACCCTGGATACGTTTGAGTTATCTTAACTAACCCTAACAAATGCGCTCTCGCTAAGCGGTCCTACGACGCTGGTTATCAACTCGGTAAATCAAGCCAGAGTTTCTTTCTCCAGCTGAGAGCGCGTTCAAGTGAAAGGGGCGGGGTTAGCAACATTTGACCAATCAGAAACAGGAACAAGTATAGCCTACAGCGCAGCGTCATACTTCATTAATGAAAAGTAAACTAATATTAGACAAATATGAACTTTAAACATCCATGACTTAAACATATTATCCAGGATCAAAGCCACAGAGCTGCACCTGCAAGGTGAATATAGCTGGTAACAGAAAAAGTGTTTGAATGCGTGCATTAACAGTTTTATGATATCACTGCTAAGACACGAGTGGATCTGACTTTAATTACATTTGACTTGAGTGTTTCGTCAAACCTAATGTGTTGCTTAAAATAATACTTCTGCATACAGCATGTGACAATGTAAGTGATGCACGGCCAGATACGGCTCGAGAAGCTGACTCAGATAAGGAAATATATGATATAGTTGATAAGCTGTTGAAGGAAGTTTTTCCATTAATTAGCACTTCTTTATTAAATATTATGAATATGTCTTTATTATCAGGCTATGTTCCACAATCATTCAAAGTAGCAGTGATAAAACCGCTTCTTAAAAAGCACAACCTCGATCCAGAGGTTTTAGCCAACTATAGACCTATTTCTAATCTTCTGTTCCTCTCAAAAATTCTTGAGAAAGCGGTCGCAAAACAGTTGTGTGATTACTTAAAAAACAATGATTTATTTAAAGATTTTCAGTCTGGCTTTAGAACACATCATAGCACAGAGACAGCTCTGGTTAAAGTCACAAATGATATTCTAATAGCCTCAGACAAGGGACTTGTCTCTATTCTTGTTTTGCTCGATCTCAGTGCTGCATTTGATACTATCGACCATGATATCCTATTGCAAAGACTAGAGCACTTAGTTGGCATACAGGGAACTGCTTTAGGCTGGTTTAGGTCCTATCTATCTGAAGGCTCTCAGTTTGTACGTGTTAACGATGAATCTTCCACGCAAACCAAAGTTAGCCATGGAGTGCCACAGGGCTCAGTGCTCGGACCTATTTTGTTCACATTATATATGCTTCCGTTAGGCAATATTATAAGGAATCATTCTGTAAACTTTCATTGTTATGCGGATGATACTCAACTATATTTATCAATCACGCCTGATGAAATTAATCATCTAAATAAAATTCAAGACTGCCTTAAGGACTTAAAAACGTGGATGACCTTAAACTTTTTGATGTTAAACACGACCAAAACTGGAGTTATTGTACTTGGCCCGAAGAATCTACGAAACAAATTATCTAAAGATATACTAACTATGGATGGCATTAATTTGGCCTCCAGTGAGACTATAAGGAATCTTGGTGTTATATTTGATCAGGATTTATCCTTTAACGCCCACATAAAATCAATTTCAAGGACCGCCTACTTCCATCTACGTAACATTGCAAAAATCAGGCATATCTTGCCTCAAAACGATGCAGAGAAACTAGTACATGCATTTGTTACTTCTAGGCTGGATTATTGTAACTCTTTATTATCAGGGAGTACCAAGAAGTCAATCAAGTCGCTTCAGCTAATTCAAAATGCTGCGGCTCGTGTACTAACCAGAGTTAGGAAAAGGGACCACATTACTCCTGTTCTGGCTGCCTTACACTGGCTCCCTATAGAACACAGGATAGAATTTAAAATTCTTCTTCTCGCCTACAAAGCCCTTAATGGGCAGGCGCCATCTTACTTTAAAGAACTCATTATACCCTACTGTCCTACTAGGGCATTGCGTTCCAAGAATGCAGGGTTGTTGGTTGTTCCTAGAATCTCTAAAAGTACAATGGGAGCCAGAGCCTTTTCTTATCAAGCTCCACATTTGTGGAATCAGCTTCCAGTTTGTGTTCGGGCGGCAGACACCCTATCCGTTTTTAAGAGTGCGCTTAAGACCTTCCTTTTTGATAAAGCTTATAGTTAGGGCTGATTAGATTCAGCCCCTAGTTTTGCTGATATAGGCTTAGTGTGTCGGGGGACATCTTACTTCTTCCTTCTCGCTGTCTATACCTGTGTACTCTCATGTTCCGATTAACCCAGCTTCCCCAAATGTCTTTCTTTTTGGTGTCTATATACGCCGGGATCCGGAGTCATGGATGATCCTGCGGTCCTGTGTCCTGGATCGCGAGCGCTGGATCTTGAGTCGTGGCTGTGGTCCTGGATCATCGGTCCTGGATGGATATCCTCGTGGATTCATCTTCCTATTACACACATGCATTTCCAAACATTTGGACTACCTATGTTGCAAATGTATTATCTTTTCAATTTACACACGGCATCTATTGCACGTCTGTCCGTCCTGGGAGAGGGATCCCTCCTCTGTTGCTCTCCCTGAGGTTTCTCCCATTTTTCCCTTTAAACTGGGTTTTCTTTGGAAGTTTTTCCTTGTACGATGTGAGGGTCTAAGGACAGAGGGTGTCGTATTGTCATACTGATATTCTGTACACACTGTGAAGACCACTGAGATAAATGTAACATTTGTGATATTGGGCTATATAAATAAACATTGATTGATTGATTGATTGATTGATTGATTGATTGATTGATTGATTGATTGATTGATTGATTAGACATTGAACGTTTTACAGGCAACAACACATCTGCATTGACATACAAATACAATTAACTTAAGAAATGTAATGACTGAATGTAATTTTGAGATTGAAAAGAACATGTATTCTTTAAAAAAACATTACAATTAAACAATACAAATAGGAATTAGTACAGCTAATGACTTCACAGTTAAAATAGTTGGTATTGGACTTTACTTGTGCTGTAAATAAATGTATACGTTACTCCATGTTTCTTTCAGCTCCAGTGTCAAAGCCAGTGGAGGGACGAGGCCCGAGCAAGCCTAGACGCCAAACTGAACTCTATGCTGCCTCTAATAAACATATCAAAGAGAAATATGTGAGTTGTCTGACTGAAATAAAGTTTACAAACACAAACAGTTTTTTCAACATCATAATACACAATGACATCCCCAAATAACAACTCATCAACTGTTGATGGTCTAGTAAAATGGAGTTGAGCAGACTATAGGTCTATAATGGTCACTCACAACTGAACATTGATTTAAAAGATTATTGTTGATGACAAACTAACAACATTGGTGAGGGACAGTATCCTGATTCACAGTAGAACATTCGTAACGAGGCTTCGACCGGCGCACTATTCAAAATGGTCCAACCACTTAATTTCACATGAAATATTTATAATACATAAATGACTCATCAGTGTTATTTTAAAAAACGACGATGCGTCTGTTGTTGTGGTTCATTGCAAACTTTGCGCTGTATGCTGGCAATGGGCATAGATCCATATCTGACAACGGTGGTACGACATAATGTGACTAATGACACGTTCAAGTGTTTCTCGGAAAAATCCAATATTTGTGTATTACGCATTGAGGAGTTGTTCCGACTATAACTTTCATTCACTTTTGAGAGGTAGGCCAATGTGGAAACAACATAGATGGTACTTTCCCCCCCTTTTTTCTTTTATTTGTTCAGAGAGTTTAAAAGTCACATTGATAGCTGTTGCATTAGCCTACAGTAGGCTATGTAACTTTTTTACCGCTGTATATTCCAAATGAACCGGGGCTACCCATATTTGTGATGGGGCTTTAGCCCCAGTTAGCCCCGGCGCCGTCCTTGGTCGGAACAACTCCTCAGAAAGAAAACATGGTTTACAGCAGCGTTTCTCAAAGTGTGGGGCGCAGAGATGTGATAGGTGGGTCGCGAATGGACGCGATGAACGGGAGATTATTATTTTATTTTTTTTAAAATGTTTTGGACCTCAGGCCGGAATCGAACCTGGGTCCTCGCGGGCGGTAGTGGATTATTACAGCCGGAGACTTGCAACGGCGGGTGTTTGCGGCGGCGGATACGGTACCGGCGCAGCGGCGCTGTGAAAGTCCACAGCCCACCTATGCCAGAGCCAGCGGCCCACCAACGGCAGCGGCCCAACAGGAAAAGTCCCGAATTTCCCGACGGCCAATCCGAGCCTGCTCACACACACACAACTGAAACCAAAGTCATTTGCAGACATATGTAAAAATCTCTCATACACACATGTGAAAGAGAGAGAGAACACACCTTTATCTATTTAATATAGCCTAGTTGTACAAAATAAAGTGAGAAATCATTCCAATGTGTACTATAGGACAGTAAACAGTTTAAAAGGGGAGTGATTAGTAAAATGCATAAATAAAAAGAAAGAATGCTATATAGCAGGGTTTCCGCTAGGATTTTTTCTCGCCGGTCAAATATCCGGGCAGAATTTATTTTACCGGACTAATTTGAAACTTACCGGGCATATTTCAATAATAATAATAATAGTTGTGTAGCAGAGTTTCCGTTAGCAGGTAATTACCGGACTATGAGCAGATATGCTTCAGTTTAAAACTCAGTTCACGGGCTGATTTTTATATTGCTTCAGTTTATTATTGTAACAGATCAAAAAATTCAGATTCATTTTTCAATAAATGATTCCACAAACAACAAACAACATAATTATTACATTCAAACAAACTACTTGTAGTAGATAACGTACATTATTCAGAAGTTTACATCAACTTTGAATAATAACACGGGAGAAACGGATCCTCTCTTTCCCCCTCTCCCTCCCTCTCTCTCCCTCCCCTCTCTCTCCTGACAGCCCGTCAGTTTCTCAAGCAGCTCCTGCAGCGCGCTAAACAGAGGGCGGGGCTTCAGGTGATTATGCAGAGCTGGTGTCTCGGTCAGACTCAGCAGCTGATCTGATCTCTCTCTCGCTCCGGTTAAACTTCACTCGCGTTTATGTCCATATCGATCAGATCCAGCTCTCCTGATCGGCCTTCATAGAGAGCACCGATCAAACTATTAAGAGTGAATATCGGCCGATAATGACCGGCGGCCGATCGATCGGAGCCTCCCTAATTATTACCAGACATTTTGACCGTCAGGTTTTGAATTTACCGGTTTTTTATAAATTTTACCAGCTAAAAACCGGTAATTACCGGCTAACGGAAACCCTGCTATATAGGTAACATAAGATAAGAATACACAAGTTTAAATGATTTGTTATTGGTTGTGATCATATTCTAAAGATGTTTGGATTATTGAAAAGTATACAGCTCCCTTTGTGTTGAGAGATGTATCCATAAATTCATTTTGTGCTCAAAGTGCACCAGATTGATGCTTTTAACTTCAACATTAAAAAAAATCATACATTTTCTTTTCACTGAAAACGGGTCCCACAGACCCAAAAGGCACACAAAGGTTAAAGGTAAGCATATAATAATGTTAAAATGTGCTAAATATATACACTGCAAAAAAACTGAAAAAGAGGAGTAAAAGTAGACGACTTGTTTTATTTTTTGAAAGTAGCTCTCATCCTAAAAAAGGTTGGAGACCCCTGTTATAGAACAATATATTTGACAATTGTAAGCTTGGCCTACCATTTTATTGGAGTGGCGAGGAACAGGTGGGGCTTGAAAAAGTGGGAAATGCCAGAAAAAGTTTGAGAACCACATGGTTTACAGCAGGGGTCTTCAACTAAAATTCAACGAGGTCCAGTTAGAGAAAATCTCCCCATGCAAAGGTCCGGAACATCAAAATGTCTAACTTGCTTCATGAATTATATATATTGAAGTGACCTGTAGCTTTATCAACGTCTGCATGTAATCAACAACTGACTGCCAATAAAATAAAGAAAGTACAATTCAAAAACAACAATATTTATTGTCAATTAACATTACTTAAATACTGTGGATATGTGTAATGTTCCTCTCGGGCTGCATTTACAAATAAAATAGAGAAAATAAATAAAATAGCTTTTGAAAATGTGTGCATCTTAAAAGTGCTTAATTTTAGATAAATCAAATAAAGTGTAGCAGCAGCTTGAGTGAACCTTTTTCTTTGTTAACCGTTTCACATCATGACTTAACAGTTTCAGCCGATTATAGAACAATATCAGTCTTTACAAATCATAACAATTGAACAGTTTCAAAGTTTCTCTTTCTTTCCCTCTTATATTGCAGTCCCTCACTCACTTTTTTTAAATTCAGTGTGAGAATTGAGCTCGAGCTTGTCCTGCCAGGAGTTTGTAAATCTGGGCTGACATGGAGTCAGGGCCATTCTCATACACATGCAGGTGCTCATTGGTTACAGTGATGCAAACACAGGTATGGTGAAAAAAGAGAGAACTATTCGAAGCAGAAAAAAAACAGCGTAATATACCATCTGACAAAGGCCTGTGCTATAATGCTTCAATTAACTGGCTATTCTTTATAATATACTCAGATCAATAGGAGACAGAGATGTTAAGTTAAAAATCAAGGGTTTTTATTATTATTTACAGCAGGGGAGTAGTAGTACTAATGCCCCTTTCGTCTCATTAGTATGCATGGAAAGTGACAGGTGGACACGCCCCCAATTATGCAAATGAGCTAAGTCCGCCTCCCATTGGCCAATGAGCTAAGTCCCGCCTCCCATTGTCCCGCCTCCCATTCTTTGATGTGTGTGTTACCAGATTGGAGTGAAAAGCCCCCCGGCGTAGTTCTTTGATGTATTGATTAAGACAGTCTCTTTTGAAGTAAAGTTATTTGACCCCTGCCCCTCAGAGTTGAGTAATTAGCCTTGTAATCAGATAGGAGTGAAATGCCCCCCGGTGTAGTGCCTTTGTTGTATAGTTCTTTGATGTATTGATTAAGCCAGTCTCTTTGAAGTTAAGTTATATGACCCCTGCCCCTCAGAGTTGAGTAATTAGCCTTGTAATCAGATAGGAGTGAAAAGCCCCCGGTGTAGTGCTTTTGTTGTCTAATTCTTTGATGTATTGATTAAGGCAGACTCTTTTGAAGTTACGTTATTTGACCCCTGCCCCTCAGAGTTGAGTAATTAGCCTTTGATGTTTGCCCCTTTGATGTTAATCTCTGTATATCTTTTGAAGCTATGTGTGAGAGTGCCTACCCTCGGATGCCTAACCTAGAATGTTGCTGTATTCATAAAGAGAAGTTTTCTTAAAATGTGTTTCTGCTCCATTTCACTCCATGAAGCCTCCAGCTTGTACAAGGGCTCCACCTCCACTCAACATAACATGTCCCGCCCTCCTCACCAGAACATTTAAAAGTAAGGGGATGGAAATAGATGAAAATAAATACGCTCAAACTAAATAACAAGCCAGTCATTTCCACTCACCAAGTCACCTTTCAAAAAAAAAAAAAATGGCTAAGAGACGCCTAGATATGGGTTTAATCAGCGAGACGCCTGTGACAACTTACAGCCATCCGTCCGGAGCGCCAATTAAGAAAATATTGCAGTATCTGGGCCGGGTTCAGACACCTCCAGCCGAAGAACTTCATGAAGAATGGACTCTGAAAAATGGCGATGTCTGGGGTTATGTATTCAACTATATGGCGAATGAACTGCATTTCTACAATCTGAAGAATGGAGAAACGTATGGACCCCGTAGTGTTAAAGCGACACTGACCTCAACAGATTGGACTGTGTTAACTCTGGTGTCTTCCAGAGATCTCCAAGCAACCACTGTATCGGAAGAAGTAGTGCATCAAGAAACCATAGTGGAACCACCGGTGTACAAGATATTTGCAAAGAAAAGCAAAGAAACACAGACAGCATGCGAGATCAAAGAAGAGTTTTCACCTTCGCCCCTCAAGGTGGAGGAAGAAGAAGGAGATATTTCCCAGCAGCCAGAAGTGAAAAGAGTCCTGACAAGCACCGTCTGGGAAACTAAAAGCGGACCATCGGGGCGATGGTATTACCGCGCAAGCCGTTTGGTGACGCTGGGGAAGGACCCCTCTGATGATTTTGTTTTGGAGTATTTCAACTCTACATGCAGGGTTTTTCAGACATCCTTGCGGGTGCCTCTGACTGCTTGGCTGAAAATGATTGATGGAAAAGCTACAAAGCTTAAAGAACTTTTTAAACAGAGTCAGACATCGATCGACATTATACTGGTGAAAAAGACTCTCACTTTTGCAGAGGACTCCGCCTCCCACTCAACATAACAAGTCACACCCTCCTCACCAGATCATTTAAAACTAAGGACCCCTCAAAGAAAAACACTGTGCTTTCTACCTATGTAAAAAGAGCGTCGGGGTTGTCTTAAGAAAATGTGTTATCTCTGTATCATTTTTAAACGATGTGTTTAAAAATGAATTTTGTGAAAAATACCAACGGTGTGAGAGACGTCATAAAGACACTCATTTTAACCACAGTGTTTGATCTCTACAAATGTTTAAAGATTGTTACAAAATGTAAAAAAAATAAAAAGGTATGGAGACAAAATTAATTCAGGTGACTCTGTCTTTATTAGGAAAACAAAAATATAATACAAATGGTTTACGGGGTAAAATGTAACCATCTTGGACTTAATAGTCTAACAAAATACTTTATCTGAATACATTTTCTTTTTAAGCGCACTTTTTTGAAATTATTTATTTATTATTTCAGTGGAACAATCCAGTTGTTGTTAACATCAATGCTTTTTTCTCTTTTCTTGTGTTACTAAGATACTTTTAGACACACTTTGGCGTATGCAACACTTGTTCAGTTAAACAAGGTTTTTTCTTTTTCTGATAACCTTACATATTTTAGTTATTTTCTGCTACCAAGATACTTTAAGATACACCTTGATGTATGCAACACTTAACAAAAGGGTATAATATGAAGTACTTGGTAAGGAAGGGGTTTTTCTTTAAGGGGTGCAAAACTTTAGAACAGGGTAAAATATTCATTAATTTGTATTGAATTGAGTTTTCTTTTTCTTTTTGATTTTCAACATACTATTTGTACACAATGACTTTTCCATATTTCTGACAAACTATACTTTTTTGACTTTTTTCCATAGAATCTTGACAAACTATTGTCAAGATTGACAATGTTCTTAAATGATGACCTATTGCTGGAGATGAGATGAAAAAGCTACAACGCTTAAATAACTTTTTTCTAAAAACTCTCAATTCTTTAAATGACTCCCCCATTCAACGCAATAAGCCCCACCCTCCACTCAGCAAATCATCTAAAACGAAAGACCCCACTAAGACGACAGTTGTAAACTAGCCATGGATATGAGAAAAACCAAGACTCCCCCCGCGAGTTTCATCCAGGAACAGACTCCTGAACACCACCATTTGGGACACCCGAATCTTGCAGTACTACTGCTGCTGATGCTACTCCTCGGGTCAAGACGTCTCTGTTTAGGGACACAGTGAAATCGGAGTTATTTCATATTCTGGAGAGGGTGATGTATCGGTACAGAGACGAAATCTGCAAAGGATGCCGAGGCAGTCACCCCTACCAGAGGCAACACAATTGTCGGAATGACATGCCCGATTTCTTCTTCAGAAACAATTACAAAGCATTTATGAAAAGACTTTGGCTCGCCAACTTCATTACAGTGATTGACCAGAGTCTTATTGAAAAAGGCATTTGCGAGGATGAACTGAGGATCGGACGCGCTTCGGAAGCTTTTCTGCACAAGCTTATAAAATGCAGATGCCTCAAGGAGAGACTTGAAAGATCCATGCCGAGTTGGATGGAGAAGAAGAAGAATAACAACCAGCAGTTGACTGAAGCCAGGGACTTGTTCAATACAGTGACTTTTTTCTTTAAGTAAAATAAAAATGGGAAACTACTTTGCAAAACGCTCTGTATATATTGATCAGAATGTAGTCAATACCCTTTTAATAAGTGTGGTGATGAGGACGATTGAAAACAGAACGAGTAGGGACCCCTGTGTAAAAAGAATGGCTGAAGTTTGTAAACTGGAAGACATTTTGGATATCGTTCGTTCAGGCAGTACTATTCCGGGTCATTGGGAAACGATTGTAAACGAAACATTTAAAGTGGTCCTGGAATCTTCATTTTCCGAAACATTCTGTAACATTACCTCAGAAATGAAACAAACATCAAAAGTGTATCATGTGCTCTCATTGTATGCTCTGTTTGTAGATGTAATGCATCTTTGTGTCGAAAACAGCATACACATAAATATTTTGACTGAAGTGAAAAAACTCCATCAGGATATCTCCAGTAATATGGGGAATTCTAAGCTGGAGACGGTCCTGGGGATGCTACAATTAGTATAACTATTGATTTTGTGTGAAAAATAAAAAAGTGGGTTTTTTACATTTAAAAACTGTTGTCTTCATTATAGCAAGGGGAGCGTGTCTGATACATGTGTATTACAGTCCTTCTTTTTTGTGTTTTTCAGTGTTTTCTGTGTATCTGTACACACAAAGCACAAATCATTTAAAACAAAACCTGAATCAAATTTAGAGAGGACCATTAAGAGTCAGATGCTTGACGAAATCTACTAAAACAAAGTACTTCATTATCTACTTTTCAGCTTTTATACACAAAAGTGTATCTTTCAGTAACTTTTCTCAAAGAATTTAAGCATAAATCTGTCAAATGTTCAAAACAGCCTTGTTTCACTGAAATAGCCTCAAAATCACAAACTGCCATTAAGAGTCAGATGCTTTACCGAATCTAATAAAACAGAGTACTTTCATGGTAGTGGTCAGCTTTTTTAAAAAGAAAAGTGTATCTTTCAGTAACTTTTTGAGAGAGTTAAGCATAAATCTGTATTGTTGAGTAAATAACAGTGTGTTATTTAGAAAAGAATAACAAATTAGAAGGAAAAGATTTAAAAAAAATACAGATTTCAGTATTTTGAGGCTCTAAGCCCCATTTCTTTTCCTCACAGACAGAAAAAAAGTCCGACATTATACGATTTAAAATAAAAACAAATAAATAAAAAGATAAAACACTGGCATGTAATTTACGTTAGAATAAATAGAATGGTTTTGAATAATAGATGAGAGTAGGAATCTGGGTGTGATCCTAGATAACAACCTGTCGCTTACTGCAAACATCGCTGCTACAACCCGCTGCTGCAGATACACGCTTTTCAACATCAGGAGGATACGTCCCCAGCTGACCCAGAAATCGACGCAGGTTCTGGTCCAGGCTCTCGTCACCTCACGCCTAGACTACTGCAACTCCCTCCTGGCTGGTCTACCTGCATGTGCCATCCGACCTCTGCAGCTCATTCAGAATGCAGCGGCTCGTCTGGTCTTCAACCTTCCAACATTTTCCCACACCACGCCGCTCCTCCGCTCCCTCCACTGGCTTCCGGTAACTGCTAGAATCCACTTCAAGACACTGGTACTTGCGTACCATGCTGCGAATGGATCTGGCCCTTCCTACATCCAGGACATGGTTAAACCGTACACCCCAGCACGTGCTCTACGCTCTGCATCAGCCAAACGGCTCGCTGCACCCTCGCTGCGAGGGGGACCCAAGTTCCCATCAGCAAAAACACGTGGGTTTGCTATCCTGGCTCCAAAATGGTGGAATGAGCTCCCCATTGAAATCAGGACCTCAGAAAGCTTACACACCTTCCGGCGCAGACTGAAAACTCATCTCTTTCGACTCCACTTCGAGCGATAGAATGACTAACAAAGAACTGCTAACAGAGCACTTATATACTAACAAAGGACTGGCTTACCTAAAGCCAGTTGAGTAGCACTTGAAACGATTGGCTCTTTGAAACCTGATGTTCTTATATGATTCTGTTTTCTTCAAGGTTGTGTCTTCCTGGTCGAATGTACTTATTGTAAGTCGCTTTGGATAAAAGCGTCAGCTAAATGCAATGTAATGTAATGTAATGTAATGAGTAAAATCTACGTCACTTTACAGCCCCGCCCACTTTTGGGGAAACCAACGCTGTCATTTGAACGGCGATCAAACCTGAAGCTACAGAGATCTTCTTTTACTGTCCTTTCTTCTTAGAGGAAGTACAGAAACACGTAACTCTGGATTTGTTTTAATGTTTGAGGTGCAATAAACAACACAGTAGCTTTTTGGCATGTTAAAACTATTATTTTCTGCCTCGCTCATGAGAGTAACAGCTGGCGAAATTACAGCCCCGCCTACTGATTTTAATTTAACCATATATCGAGCCCGATTCTCGATTTCAAATGTGTGTTCTAAAATGATATTTATAAATAACTATTATCATTATTATAAGGAAGACAATAAATGGCAAAGATATGTAGAAAATAAACGTATTTAAGATACGTTCATAACAAACGTAATGTGGAAGAAAATATGCTTCTAGAAGATATGTAGAAAATAAACGTATTTGAGATACGTTCATGACAAACGTAACGTGGGAGAAAATACGTTTCTAGCTAAACGTAATTGAGAATGCAGTTTAGTTCTGTGGGAACGTAATTTTTAGGAGACAGGGTTGTCTACTTTTACTCAAGTACAAGATCTGAGTACTTCTACTTTTACTCAAGTACAAGATCTGAGTACTTCTACTTTTACTCGAGTACAAGATCTGAGTACTTCTACTTTTACTCAAGTCCAAGATCTGATTATTTCTACTTTTATTAAGTACAAGATCTGAGTACTTCTACTAAAGTACAAGATCTGAGTACTTCTACTTTTACTCTAGTACAATCTCTATACTTATACCACCTCTGTTTATAGCGTATGAAAAAAACTATTAGAAAACTAAAGCTAAAGCTAACGTTAGCAGATAGTGACAATGATATTGCGACAGAAAAACATCACATCACGCTCTGCCGCTCTGCTCTGAACACCTGAACGGCCTGTTCTAACAACTGTTCACCAGCGGCTCAGTCTGTGCCACAGTGACTCCGCACAGTTAACGAACACACCGTAGATAATGTAGCTGACCCTCATCCCGGAGCAGCAGAGTTCAGCCGGTCCGACAGGCAAGAAGACTCGAGCACACAGCTCGCGCTTCATATATAAAAAAATAACACCATGCGAGTCATGATGGCACATAACAGCTCGCAACCGCAGATTATTTCGGCGATTAGATCAAATGTAAATTATATTTGACGCAACTTTAGTTACATTTCCATGACTTTTCCAAAACTTTGGGAAACATATTGTTTTCCATAACTTTTCCAGGGCCTGGAATTTGCATTTTGAATTTCCATGACTTTTCCAGGTTTTCAATGACCGTACGAACCCTGTATAGTTTAGTTTGGCATCTGATTTAGGGGATTAAACAATACACTCGTTGTATTTGTTACCTGGTGGTTACTTACTTGGTTGTCACTAGGGCACTTTTAATCGTGCTGCTGCACCACACACCCGCCGTGGCCTGTCTGACTGAGTGACTGACTGTCAGCTCTGCGCGCTGCACGTTCACGTTGAGAGCAGGGAAGGGAGGGGCTGCAGCCAGGGCACGTACGGGAGTGCCGCGGAGCACGTGTGGGGATGTCTGACAAAATTACAACGCGCATTTGGGGCATTGTTGTATATATTAGAAGCTTTTAATCCAGAATTGATCGATGTTACCATGAGCCACATACAGTACACTGTAAAAAAAAAAAAAAAACTGTAAAAAACTAACTTTCAAAAGGGCACATTGCTGTCCAGAGGGCAAAACGGGCAGGTGCTCAAGCACTACCTAGAGTCTATGTGTGCACGTCTCTGAAACATTAGTCAAAAACATTGAACTCCAATTTAGATTATTTTTATGCAGGAAATAACAAGAACATAACAGGGAATTGATGAGCTCAGTTATATACAATATATGACCACAAATATCTCCTAGATTAGAACATGATTTTGTATAAAAAAATCAGGGTTCGAGTTATGTGGGAGCTCCCATAAGGAGGATCTGAGCTCTAAGCAGTGAATTCATACATCTCGCTAATACATTACCAACAACCATTATCTTAATCACAAATAATGCATGTGTCAATGCAATGAGTATTATTTACGTTAACGAGGGAAATTGGCTAAAAGAAAAACATGTTTTCCAAAAGAACTACGCATCGTATTCTCTCTTGAATGACAATATGCCTACACTTTACCTCCAAGGTGCGCAATAAATTATTGTGCAATCTATGCCTGTGAGCTTGCTGCGCAAGCCAAGATGATGTGTTATGTGGTGTGTGCGTAGTTAAACCTTTTCATATTTAAAGTGGACCTATCATGCTATATTTGAACAATATATTGTAGGGCCATACATAAAGTATATAAATATAGTTTTTTTTTCAAAATACCAAACAGATCCTGCATTTTAGCCATGCCTCATTTCGCTCTATTTGCTCTTTCCAACCCTGTCTTTGCAGGGGCTGATTCTGTGACGTAGCTTTAATGCAAATGAGCTGCAGCTGACCACGCCCCCCTGCAGAAGAGGGGAGCATGCTTTGAGATCAGCTGCTGGGCTCTCAGAAGAGGGGAGAAAAAGAGATCTCCGTCCTCCGTGTATTATTCTTATATGATTATATAGAGTCATTATTCATTTGTTTTTAAAGCTCAATAAATAACAAAGAAGACCTTTGACCGGCACTTTTCTAATTTTATCCGGAAGATTTAAACTTTAACAGACATGTTGACCGGCGGAACGCCGCACGGTCCCCTCGTTCCTTGGAAGAGGCGGAGAGGTGGGTGTTTGTCATCTGCTGCTGGACTACCGGAGAGGATTACAGTGCTTGCCTCGACGGGGAGTGATTGCATTGAATTACAGGAGCAAACGCTTGCCTCGGGGAAGGAGAAAAAGAGCCACAGCGGAGAATAAACAGAAGGGCAACCATGGCAACCATGCGCGGGAAGACTTCTTCGCTGCTTTTGTGGCAGACTACAGCGCCACTTACAGGCCTGGCATATGTACTACAGCGTCTCCAGCGTGGCCCAACCTCTCATTCCCCTGATAGGTTAAGAGTTGCCCATATAGGCGGAGCTCCTCGTTCCTGACGTCAGAGAAATTTAAATCTGGATCAGTCTGTATCAGATCCGTTGCAGCCTCGTTTTTAGAGATGTATGGAGGAAAAGAGAGAGGGTTGTGTTTTCTGACACTTGGTGAGTTCCCTGGAACACCGGGGACACATATTCATGTATAAAAGACGTGCAAACGTGCATTTTGCATGATAGGTCCCCTTTAAGTTTGTAGCAAGTAGAGGGCTGCTGCTGTGTGTGTGTGTGCGTGCTTGCATGTGCGCGCACACGTTAGTTTTAAAGACCCCCATAAAGCTCAGATTATAACTCGAACCCTGATCAAAATCAAGGCAGAATTGAATTGTTTCTTATAAATGATCAGTATAACAGCATGATTAAATACTCTGTCTATCTGCATTGTTGAAATAAATATTCAAAGCGTACAAATAATGGGAAAATACGGGTTGGTTTTGACTTGACAATGCTTGATTATGAGGTAATACAGTGGTACAGGAATGAGTCCTAAACCCGAAAAAGAGTTAGCATTTTAGCCCTTTGAGTTATCTTGTCTCAAATCATGTCAAATCAAACTTGTCTTTTTCAAAATATTTATCACAATGTGTGTTAGCCACAGATCTTATTTTGTGTATTTCTCCAAATCCAGTGAAATGCAATTGGCTTTTGTTAAGAGACCTGTTGTGATGCTAACTAACGTGTTTCACTGCACCACTGTATAGATGTCTTTCTTTAAATGAAGTAAAATATGTCAGATGGCTCTTTAAGGTTCTTATCTTCTCACAGGGACGTCGATCCTGAAGCCTCCTCCTGTGAAGTGAGCCTTGGTACTGAGCTGGGGGAGGGGCTCCGGCTGCTCCACCTTAGAGCGGCCCCTCTGCTCACTGAGGACACAGAGCTCCAGCACATCAGAGTCACAAACCATACATGTTTGTTGCATAAAATAAATCGTGAATAAAAAAAAATCAGGAAACTATAGTATGTCTGGCTTGGATTGCTAAAATGTAAAAGAAAAAAAGAAACCTCACCTGTGGAGCATTTTCTGACTGAGGTACTTCTTCTTGATGTCTGCCATCTCATTAGCTAATCTTTGATTCTCACTTTTGTACTCATTCATCTTCGAGTCGACCATCCTCAGCTCTGCTATCAACGCCTGTGGAATCACAGAATATTATTGTCACAGTTATAGAAAAGCAAGAACCATGTTTCTCGTGAAATAAGGCGCTGTATCTTTTCTAATATACTGTATAAGAATGTTATTTACAAATACATATTTTTACATTAACATGGACGGTTAATTGAATTGGGAGGGATTAAACCCTCTTTAATGGTAACACATTCAGAGCACACAGCACACAGTGAAATAGTGGCCTCTGCTTTTAACCCATCTTAGTACGAGGAGTCTAGCACTAGGAGCAGTGGAGTGAGTTTATAAAGAAATATTGTTTGACATGGGACAACAACATGATCATATTGAGGCTTACATTCTTAAGAAGGCCTTTGTTAACCCTCTGAGACCCACATAGGACATTTCTGTTTTTGTATATTTTTGTGTTTTGCCTAATAAATTGTAATTTCTTTGCAGTAAAATCAAGTTTTACACATCCCAGAAATCAGCACAACCTCAGATAATGATATGTGTCACTCATTAGAGACTTATATACACTATAAAAGGGGATATTTACCCATAAATAAAAAATAAATAAAAAACGGAGCTTATTTCATTAAAAAGAACTGCTAACCATAACATTGAAAGAAACATTCAACACAGAACATTGCACACATTTATTATCATTGTATCATAACTTATTAGAAGATTCTAACGTTTCAGTAAACATAACATCAGAACAGACAGGCAACACTCTGAATCAGACTCCAAGTGGCTGTGACTGCATCCACTCAGAGTGTCCGATTCAGAAACGTGACTCTTTCACTCTTTACGTCACAAACAAAGATGGTGGATGAGAATAGATCTATAAAAGAGAAAACGATAAGCAATGTGCCAGAATCAAGGTGAGAATATCTGCATCTTTTAAAACTCTACGCTCATTCGCTTCACCAAAATAAGTAAACACCTCTCAATGAAAAACTTAATGGAGTTGTTTATTGCCGTTTCTGTAGTTTAAGAGGAATAACACGGCATGTCTCTGGCTGAAACAGCTGAGAAGTTATGACGCTTTGAACACAACGTGATCTTTGGGATCGTATACGGCCCCGTGGGTCTCAGAGGGTTAAAGAAACTGTTGGAATGATTTTTGTTTGATACTGAACATATGAATTTGACAACATATTCAAGTTTCAATGACCAAATATAATTATGAGGAACAAAGGAAGAGATTGTTCACTTGCAAAACCACACTCTGATGAAATCATATTCAAAAATAAGAAAGGCAGTGGATTACAACAACAGAACACATGAAATAAAAAATGAAATGAGAAGTGCTATATGTTTGACTTGCAAGAAAAGGAGGTTTGGGCTGACCTTTAGCTTCTTGGTTCTCTCTCTGAGGATCCACTGGCACTGCTGCAGCTGCTCTGCTGCCTCCGGGCCGGGCTGCCGGGCCAGGATGTGCTTCAGCTCCACATACAGCTTCTCCTTCTCCTTCACAGGGACACACAAGGAGGAAATCAGAGTGATTAGAGAGAGGGACAGTTCATGAGTAAGTGAGTCTTTCTTGATACGACCCCCAAATCATGACCAAGTCAGATATGTTGATGTCCTACACATGGTCGCTTTAAAGGTCTCCTATTATAATATTTGTAGGCATATATTATAGGTCTCAGATATATAAAGATATTTAAAAAACATGTCTCTGAAGTGTTTTCCTCAAAATACCAAACAGATCACCCATTGTAGCCATGCCTCATATCGCTCGCTTTTTGTAAGAAGTCTTCTTTTGAGTCACATTTTTGAAATCCAATGTCGTTTACTCTTTTAACATGTTTTGTATACTCTCGTGATGCATTTTGCACCCTCTGGACCCCTTTGTGGCAAAAATGTACACGCCCATAAAAACTGCTATTAAATCATCATACATCAATATCTTTTTCTACTTTTTTTTCATGAATCACTTAAACAACTTCTAACGTGCTCAAAACTACCAAACATTCAATCATTTCAGGATTTTAACTCTTTAAACGCCTGTTTCATTATTTGAATTATTTCATTTATCTCAAAAATGCCTCATTGACTTCCATTCAGACCACATTCTTTGATCTCAATGCCATTGCAGTATACAACCATGCATTTTGTAATGTCAGCATTTCATTTAGAAGAAAAGTAGTGATATTTGATATTTCTACTCTATTCCAACAGATTACACCATTTTCCCATTCTTACATTTTTGCCAGTTATATTATGGAGCCGCGTGACTACTTCTTCATTTGAGTTCCTTCTCTTTGCTCCAGGTCTTTCTCCTTCTCTGCTCACTAAAGAAATAAACCCTTGGTCAAACTGCATGTTTATCTTTGGCAGCCAGGTGCATAAACACACTAACAGTTGTTTTTAGTTTTTGAGAAATCAAGCAGCTCTTCAAAGACACATCAAACACATCCTTCAAAAGATGGCCTTCTTTTCCCCATGAAATGATCTGTGCATGCTTACAGATTACAGACAGACACACAGAGAGGGAGGAGAGGTGTGTGCTGGTTGGACACAGGCCTAAAAAAGTGTTGTTCTATCACCTGAGAGAGCACCAGGTCACATGCTCCAGGACCTGCTGGTCTGCTGCTGGAAATGACACACACACACACACACACACACACACACACACACACACACGCGCGCGCGCACGCACACACACACACACACACGCGCGCACGCACACACACACACACACACACACACACACACACACACACACACACACACACACACACACACACATACACACACACACACACACACACACACACACACACACACATACATACATACATACACACACACACACACACACACACAAACACCACTCCCCTGGTAGTCACACGGCTCCATAATATAACTGGCAAAAATGTAAGAATTTCATGCATCGGCCTACTGTGGGAAAATGGGGTAATCTGTTGGAATAGAGTAGAAATATCAAATATCACTACTTTTCTTCTAGATGAAATGCTGACATTACAAAATGCATGGTTGTATACTGCAATGGCAGTGAGATCAAAAAATGTGGTCTGAATGGAAGTCAATGAGGCATTTTTGAGATAAATGAAATAATTCAAATAATGAAACAGGCGTTTAAAGGGTTAAAATCCTGAAAATGATTGAATGTTTGGTAGTTTTGAGCATTTTAGCAGTTGTTTAAGTGATTCATGAAAAAAAAAGTAGAAAAAGATAGTGATGTATGATGATTTAATAGCAGTTGTTTGGGGCGTGTACATTTTTGCCACGAAGGTGTCCAGAGGTAGTATCTGACACTACGTAAAAAATAATAATGCAGTCAAATCAATTTTGTTGCTAATCTTTGACACATCCAAGACTCTAATAACCACCAAAGTTCCATCCCTCTACTAATTCTTATATTGAAAATAATTCATTTTTTGTGTTTTGTTGTCATAAATAATGAGATAATTCAAATAATGAAAATTTAAAGGGTTAAAATCCTGAAAATGATTGAATGTTTGGTAGTTTTGAGTACGTTAGAAGTTCTTTAAGTGATTCATGAAAAAAAAAAAAAGTAGAAAAAAATGTTGATGTATGATGATTTAATAGCAGTTATTATGGGCGTGTACATTTTTGCTACGAAGGGGTCGAAAGGTTGAAAATTCGATTAAAGTCAAATCAGCGAAAACACACTGTTGCACCGGCTGATGATTATGTTAAAAGTCCTTGACAATTATACACGGTCCACACTGAGAAGACAGTTTACCTGTAAGAGGAGTTCATGTTCCTCCAGCTCTTGAGTCTTGGCGATCAGGCGTTTCTGTAAAGACTGAATCTTCTGGATGAGTTCATATCTGCCGGGGTCGCTGCCCTGCAGGGGGGGATATTTGCAGGATGTTAACGGCCTGATGATTGGCTCTTCGATCATTGATATTCATTCTGCCTAAAGTTTGTGCATGCTCTGTCAGATAAACTAATAACGTAAATGTTCCCGTCACGTAGGGTCAGAGCTAAAGGGATCTAGGTTGAGGTTGGATAAGGAAAGTTCACCTCCAGCCGCCGCCATCGGTGAATGTTTATGGGTCTGAGCTGGTCCTCCAGGACGCTGTTCCTCGTCCTCTCTCTCAGCAGCTCCCTCTGCAGGTGGAACAGCTCTCGCCTGCAACACAACCACCCACTGCTACTTCACACAGTTCTCCACATGCCAGACATACAGGAAGGGTTCACTGGAAAGGGCGCGTTGAAGTACCTACGGGCTGGTTGAAGTACCTACGGGCTGGTTGAAGTACCTACGGGCTGGTTGAAGTACCTACGGGCTGGTTGAAGTACCTACGGGCTGGTTGAAGTACCTACGGGCTGGTTGAAGTACCTACGGGCTGGTTGACAGGACAAGCTGAACTTTTGCTAAACATTGATTTGAATCTTTTGAAAAGAGCATACTATGGTGTTGGAAGCTAGAAGTAAAAAAGAAGTCTTCCTACCTCTGACTCTGGTCGTTCTCCTCTCATCTTTCTGATGCTTCTGCTCTAAACACTACGCCTTGTTGGTCACCTCGTCTTTCTTCATCCTGTCCTCCTTAGCAAAGGATTCTCTCAGAGCAGCTGCCATCCTTTCATCTCCTCCACTGCTCCTGCCTTCCTCTCTCAGGTCCTCTCTCAGGTCCTCTCTGTATACCTCAGGTCCTCTCTCAGGTCCTCTCTCAGGTCCTCTCTCAGGTCCTCTCTCAGGTCCTCTCTCAGGTCCTCTCTCATGTCCTCTCTCAGGTCCTCTCTCAGGTCCTCTCTGTGTTGCCTCAGGTCCTCTCTCAGGTCCTCTCTCAGGTCCTCTCTCAGATCCTCTCTGTGTTACCTCAGGTCCTCTCTCAGGTCCTCTCTCAGGTCCTCTCTCAGGTCCTCTCTGTGTTACCTCAGGTCCTCTCTGTTTTACCTCAGGTCCTCTCTCAGGTCCTCTCTGTGTTACCTCAGGTCCTCTCTCAGGTCCTCTCTGTGTTACCTCAGGTCTTCTCTGTGTTACCTCAGGTCCTCTCTGTTTTACCTCAGGTCCTCTCTCAGGTCCTCTCTGTGTTACCTCAGGTCCTCTCTCAGGTCCTCTCTGTGTTACCTCAGGTCTTCTCTGTTTTACCTCAGGTCCTCTCTCAGGTCCTCTCTGTGTTACCTCAAGTCCTCTCTGTTTTACCTCAGGTCCTCTCTCAGGTCCTCTCTGTTTTACCTCAGGTCCTCCCTCAGGTCCTCTCTGTGTTACCTCAGGTCCTCTCTGTTTTACCTCAGGTCCTCTCTCAGGTCCTCTCTGTTTTACCTCAGGTCCTCTCTCAGGTCCTCTCTGTGTTACCTCAGGTCCTCTCTGTTTTACCTCAGGTCCTCTCTCAGGTCCTCTCTGTTTTACCTCAGGTCCTCTCTGTTTTACCTCAGGTCCTCTCTGTTTTACCTCAGGTCCTCTCTATGTTACCTCAGGTTCTCTCTCAGGTCCTCTCTATGTTACCTCAGGTCCTCTCTCAGGTCCTCTCTGTTTTACCTCAGGTCCTCTCTGTTTTACCTCAGGTCCTCTCTGTGTTACCTCAGGTCCTCTCTCAGGTCCTCTCTCAGGTCCTCTCTCAGGTCCTCTCTGTGTTACCTCAGGTCCTCTCTGTTTTACCTCAGGTCCTCTCTCAGGTCCTCTCTGTGTTACCTCAGGTCCTCTCTCAGGTCCTCTCTGTGTTACCTCAGGTCTTCTCTGTGTTACCTCAGGTCCTCTCTGTTTTACCTCAGGTCCTCTCTCAGGTCCTCTCTGTGTTACCTCAGGTCCTCTCTCAGGTCCTCTCTGTGTTACCTCAGGTCTTCTCTGTTTTACCTCAGGTCCTCTCTCAGGTCCTCTCTGTGTTACCTCAAGTCCTCTCTGTTTTACCTCAGGTCCTCTCTCAGGTCCTCTCTGTTTTACCTCAGGTCCTCCCTCAGGTCCTCTCTGTGTTACCTCAGGTCCTCTCTGTTTTACCTCAGGTCCTCTCTCAGGTCCTCTCTGTTTTACCTCAGGTCCTCTCTCAGGTCCTCTCTGTGTTACCTCAGGTCCTCTCTGTTTTACCTCAGGTCCTCTCTCAGGTCCTCTCTGTTTTACCTCAGGTCCTCTCTGTTTTACCTCAGGTCCTCTCTGTTTTACCTCAGGTCCTCTCTATGTTACCTCAGGTTCTCTCTCAGGTCCTCTCTATGTTACCTCAGGTCCTCTCTCAGGTCCTCTCTGTGTTACCTCAGGTCCTCTCTGTTTTACCTCAGGTCCTCTCTCAGGCCCTCTCTATGTTACCTCAGGTCCTCTCTGTTTTACCTTAGGTCCTCTCTCAGGTCCTCTCTGTTTTACCTCAGGTCCTCTCTCAGGTCCTCTCTATGTTACCTCAGGTCCTCTCTCAGGTCCTCTCTGTGTTACCTCAGGTCCTCTCTGTTTTACCTCAGGTCCTCTCTCAGGTCCTCTCTGTTTTACCTCAGGTCCTCTCTCAGGTCCTCTCTCAGGTCCTCTATATGTTACCTCAGGTTCTCTCTCAGGTCCTCTCTATGTTACCTCAGGTCCTCTCTCAGGTCCTCTCTGTGTTACCTCAGGTCCTCTCTGTTTTACCTCAGGTCCTCTCTCAGGTCCTCTCTGTTTTACCTCAGGTCCTCTCTCAGGTCCTCTCTATGTTACCTCAGGTTCTCTCTCAGGTCCTTTCTATGTTACCTCAGGTCCTCTCTCAGGTCCTCTCTGTGTTACCTCAGGTCCTCTCTGTTGGGTAAAGTCTGGTCCAGGATACTCTTCTTGCGCCGGAGCCTTTTAATCTCCACCCTCAGCAGGCGTACGTCATCCATCCGCTGGTTGTAGTGGAAGTCTCCCTTGCTCAGGATGGATTGCTGGATCCTGATCTTCTCATACAACAGTGCACGTTCATCGTTGCGGTGCAGCAGCTGTTTGACCAGGTTGTCTCGCTCTCGGATCACCTTGAGTGAAGTTTGGTCAACAAATAATCAGATATATGTATCTCTTTTATCATTCTGTACTTCCTCTTGTTCAACTTCATCTCTCTATACCTGTTCCAGTTGTTTCTTCTGCTGGATCTGCTCAGCATCAGCGTCGGCTATAATCTTCTGGAGTTTGAGCTGCTCTGCTTTCTGACTGTCCACACGCTGCTTTGTTTCTTCGAGCTGGAGCTTCATGAGCTGCAGTTCCCCCTGCAGCAGGACACCGAGATATGCACACATAAATACAAATAATGACAATGTGAGTGTTTGTGTGTGTCTCAGCATTGATTCTCTTATTGTTTAGCAGTCCTTTGAAAGCTGTTTAGCCCTGCCGGACTCTGGTTAGGGACTGCTCTGTAGGCACACATCAAAATGCTCACAGCAGCGTGGACAAGCTAGCTGTGGGACGTCTCTGTCTGTTTTTGTTTACACAGCGCACCTGTCTGTGCCATTATATCACTTGTTATAAAAAAAGAGGAGGGGCGGTAACCCTCGAACCTCCTGGTGGACACCGGTGGTCAGGGAAGCCGTCCGACTGAAGAAGGAGGCCTTCAGGGATTTGTTATCCCGGGGGACTCCCGAGGCAGTTGCAAGGTACCGACAGGCCCGAAGGGCAGCAGCCTCAGCCGTGACCGAGGCAAAGCAGCGGGTGTGGGAGAAGTTCGGAGAAGACATGGAAAAGGACTTTCGGGCGGCACCAAAGTTGTTCTGGAAAACTGTCCGACACCTCAGGAGGGGGAAGCAGGGAACCATCCAAGCTGTGTACAGTAAGGATGGGACGTTGTTGACCTCAACTGATGGAGTGTTAGGGCGTTGGAAGGAACACTTTGAGGAACTCCTGAACCCGACAACTCCGCCCTCTATGTTAGAGGCAGAGCTGGAGTATGACGGGGGATCAATACCAATCTCCCGGGGGGAGGTCACTGAGGTCGTCAAACAACTCCACAGTGGCAAAGCCCCGGGGGTGGATGCAGTGGCGTAACTATCGCCGGTGCAGCCGGTGCAACGCACAGGGGCCCAGAGCCGGCAAGGGGCCCATGCAAAAAAAAATAATAATAATAATAATAATTATATTTATTTTTTAAATATTCTTTTTAAATATATATTTGTTGGGGCCCCAATGGCATTGACCGGTTCACGCAGTCTTCAAAGTAACCAAGCAACCTAAATTAATTTGTAATTTGTCTGTCCAATGACCTTGCTCCCTTTCATGTCATGTGATACCTTGCGTGACGAGCGAACAGTTTAATCAACCTGTACTGTAGCTAGCAGCAGCAAGTTCGGCAGCATAATTGTTAGGATTTGTCTGTGTTTGTATTTTTCGTGTCCTTTTCTATCTTTGGGTTTCCTATTTTATTTTGTAAAGTGTTCACCCCCGTTTCCTGCCTGTTTGCTTTCTGTCGGTTTCCCTCTCTGATTACCCAATTGTGTTCACCTGGTACCTATGTGTTTTCTCCTCCCTCCTCACCTGTCTCGTGTTTATGTGATTAGTCCTGGGTGTATTTAAGTTCTGGGTTTTCTGTCTCTCTTTGTCGGGTTGTCTTGTGATTTGGCTTGTCCTCGGTGAGTGTTCTGTTCTGTTCTGCCTGTATATATATATATATATATATATATATATAGCCTTGAAATAAAGGAATTATTTTGACTTTAATCTGCATTTGGGTCCTACCTGCTTCCTTCGCTCTACCGTAACATTACAACCCGACCTCAAATATGGGCCCAGCAGATCCTTTTGAGCAGGAATTATTGGATTTTACTTTTTCTTTGGCTACCTGCTCTGATCAATGGATAGGAGCGGTCAGGGTTCAGCAGCGAGATGCTGCTGTGGCAGAAGCAGTCCACCTTACACTGAGGAATCAAAGTTTGGTGAAATTCTTACCTGCCAGGCTTTTGGATTACCTCACAATTTGTTTTCCCAGTCCTGACAGACCCAGGTCTCCCAACTCCTGTTTTGACACCACACGCATCGGTGTGGTCCGTCTGGCGTCAGCCCCTGCTTCTCACCCAGTGTTTGCTACTGTCCAGGAGCCATTCGCTGGTACTCGTCTGGCCTTTGGAGGTCCACGGAGCCTCCAAACGGCTCCTAAAGGAAGGGGTCGCAAGGCCAGGTTGGCAGCACGAGCCCAAAGGGCCAGGGTTCCAGAACCAGTTCAGCCCCCAGCAGTCATGGTTCCGTGCCCCAGTACCATCCCACATAGCCATGGTACCGTGCTCCAGTACCACCCCACACAGCCATGGATCCGTGTTCCGGCTCCAGTGCCGGTCCCAACAGCCATGGTCCCTGCTCCGGAGCCGGACTTTACAGCCATGGTTCCGGCCCTGGTTCCGGCATTAGCAACCATGGTTACAGCCCCAGCAGCCATGGTTCCGGCCCCAGTCCTGGTCCCAGCTGCCATAGTCCCTTCCCAAGTCCCTTCTCTAGTCCCATCTCCAGTTCCCTCTCGAGTCCCCTCTCGAGTCACCTCTCAAGTTCCATCTCTAGTCCCGCCTCTAGTCAATTCCCTAGTCCCATCTCTAGTCCCTCCTCTAGTCACTTCTCGAGTCCCCTCTCCAGTCTACTCTCGAGTTCCCTCCTCGAGTCCCTCCTCTAGTCCCCTCTCTAGTTCCCCTCTCGAGTCTCCTCTAGTCCCTCCTCTAGTCTCTCCTCTAGTCCCCTCTCGAGTTCCCTCCTCGAGTCCCCTCTCTAGTTCCCCTCTCGAGTCTCCTCTCGAGTTTCGTTCTCTAGTTCCTCCTCTGGTCCCTCCTCTAGTCCCCTCTGTAGTCCCTTCCCTAGTCCCTCCTCAGGTCACTTTCCTAGTCCCTTCTCTAGTCCCATCTCAAGTCCCTACTGAAGTGCTGTTGGAGGTCCCGCCATCTACTCTCCTGCCGGGGGTCCTGCCAGCTCCTTGTCCTGTCTCGTTGGAGGTCCCGCCGACTACTCTCCTGCCGGGGGTCCTGCCAACCCTTTGTCCTGTGCCGTTGGAGGCCCCGCCGACTGCTCTCCTGTCGGGGGTCCTGCCAACCCTTTGTCCTGTCTCGTTGGAGGTCCCGCTGTCTACTCTCCTGCCGGGGGTCCTGCCAACCCTATGTCCTGTGCTGTTGGGGGTCCCGTCGACTACTCTCCTGCCGGGGGTCCTGCCAACTCTGTGTCCTGTCCCGTTGGGGGTCCCGCAGACTACTCTTCTGCCGGGGGTCCTGCCAACCCCATGTCCTGTGCCGTTGGAGGTCCCGCAGACTGCTCTTCTGCCGGGGGTCCTGCCAACTCCATGTCCTGTCCCGTTGGGGGTCCCGCCGACTGCTCTCCTGCCGGGGGTCCTGCCAACCCTGTGTCCTGTACCGTTGGAGGTCCCGCCGACTACTCTCCTGCCGGGGGTCCTGCCAACCCTTTGTCCTGTGCCGTTGGAGGCCCCGCCGACTGCTCTCCTGCCGGGGGTCCTGCCGGCTCCTTGTCCTGTCTCGTTGGGGGTCCCGCCAACTGCTCTCCTGCCGGGGGTCCTGCCAATCCCGTGTCCTGGTCCACTTCGGTGGGGGATCCTGCCGAGGCCTGTCCCACCAGCTCCGACACCGGGTCCTGCCCGGCCTCCGGCACTGTCCCGTCAGCGCCTTCCTGCCCGGCCTGCGGAGCTGTCTGGTCTTCGCCCTCTAGCCCGGCCCCCTGAGTGCAGTGGTCTTCGCCCTCGGGCCCGGCCCCCTGACTTTTCCTGCCGCTGCCTTCGCCCCTCCATGGTCCCCACCTTGGACTCTGTCTTGCCCCCGGGCCGTCCGCCCGAATCCCACTTTTTGGACTCTGCCTTACCCGCGGGCCGTCCGCCCGAGACCCCTTCCTGGTCCTCTGCCTTGCCCCCGGGCCGTCCGCCCGAATCCCCCTTTTTGGACTCTGCCTTACCCCCGGGCCGTCCGCCCGAGACC